>NW_022883001.1:0-368859 GCF_011952255.1 Bombus vosnesenskii
GAGACGCTGCGCACACACACATACTTCCACACACTGATATATACATATAAGTATTTCTACTACGCACTTAACTCAGTCCAGCACAGAAAATTACACATATCTCAACACACCTCCTTAATTTTTTGTGCTGCATATTCATTTCCTTTTATAAGTCAATCAAACTATTCTTAAAAATAATCTAAAATTTTCAAATTTATTCCTCTCTAGAGCCTTCGTTAAAATATCAGCTACATTATTTTCTGAATCTACTTTTATAATGTCAATTTCTTTATTTTCGTAACTTTCATTCACAAAATGGAAGTGAACTTCAATGTACTTAGAATTTTTTGTTAAATTTCCAAATTTTGATATCGCAATCGCTCCAGAATTATCTTCGTAAATTTTTATTGGTGTCTCGATCATTATTTTAAAATCTTTCAACAATTTTTTTACAAATTTAATTTCGCTCACAGCTTCCGATAAAGCTACATACTCGACGGCTGTTGATGATTTTGTTACGCTACTTTGCTTTCTCGATTTCCAGTAAATTGCGTTTCCGAAAAATCTTATGATAAATCCCGTAGTGGATTTTCTATCTACTTTATTTCCAGCCCAGTCAGCGTCAACAAAACAATCAATAACTTCAGCATTCAAATTTCTTTTATAAGTTAATTTTAATTTCCTATTTAAATATAAGTATTTCAAGATTCTCAATGCATATTTATAGTGGGTCTCGTTGTAACTGTTTCGAAATCGACTTAAATAATTTGCACTATAGCTAACGTCTAATCTTGTTCCAGTACTAATATATAACAAAGCTCCTATGAGATTTCTATATCTTATATCGTCTAAAGCTGATTGTACGGGTTCTAAACTTAAGTTTTGTTCCATTGGTGTAAAATATAATTTACTGTTTTCTATATTATAATGTTTCGCTAATGACTCTATATAACTACTTTGATCCAGTTTCATCTCACACTTCTTATTATCGTATTCAATGTTTATTCCTAAGTAAGTCTTTACTTCACCCAAGTCCTTCATCAAAAATTTGTTTGACATTTTTTTTTTAATTTCATCGATTTTTCTTATGTTTTTTCCACATATTAATAAGTCGTCTACGAATAGAATTAAATATATAACATCATCGCTCTCATACTTCATATACAGACAATAATCACTCTTACTTCTTTGAAATCCTAATTTTTTCATATATTCGTCGAAACATTCATACCAAGCTCTTGAACTTTCACGCAATCCATATAACGCTTTTGATAATTTACATACTTTCCCGCTTTTATCGTCGTAACCTATAGGTTGTTTTACAAATACTTCCGATTTTATAGTTCCGTTTAAGAAAGCTGTTTCTACATCCATTTGCATAATCGTCAAACCATATTGACAACAATAAGATAGTAATAACTTCAACGTTTGCATTTTTGCTACTGGAGAGTATAAATCTTCCAGTACTTCTTTTTGTTGGAAGCCTCGAACAACTAGTCGCGCTTTCTTACGATTATCAGATTTATTCGTATATATCCATTTCAAGTCTAATACTTTTTTGTCTTTTGGTTTTTCTACTAATTGCCAGGTCTTATTTTTCATTAAACTATTCATTTCTCGATCCATTGCTTCTTTCCATGAACCGCTGTCATCTCCACTTAAAGCTTCTTCATAGGTTTGAGGACTGTGTGCACTAACTATATTCACATAAATGAAATATGAGCTCGTTTGGCCATATCTTTGAGGTTTCTTTCTTTCCCGTCCTGACCTTCTTAAATTACTTTCTGTGTCCTCAAGTTTTTCTTCTGATTCGTTACTTAAATTTCTCTCCTTTTTTATTGCAACCTGCTCGACCTTTTCCTTTACATCCGAATGTTCGTCAAAAACCTTTTCTGTCTCATTGCCTGGTCCATCTTCTCCTCGAAATCCTAATAAATTATCATCTTCACCTATAAATTCTACGTGTCTTGCAATTACAATTTTATTATTAACTAGTATCCTATATCCATTGTTTTCATAACCTACAAGTATCCCCGTGTCTGCTTTTTTGTCCCATTTCGAATTTCTTTTAACTTCGGCTATTCTTACGAAAACTCTACTTCCGTACAATCTTAAATTATTTATATTCGGTTTCCTTTTTAAAAATATTTCAAATGGTGTTTTATTTTCATATGTGTTTGTAACGGTTCTATTTTTTAAGTACGCCGCGGCTCTAACTATTTCCGGCCAATATTTAATATTCAGCTTTGAATCATGTAATAAGCATCTAGCAGAATTCATGATTGTTCTATTGTAGCGCTCAGCTGTTCCATTTAACTCGTGAACATAAGGTGGGTGTCACGTCGATTCGGGGTAATTTCACGTTCCGCACGCAAGGTGAGAGATTCGTACTTCAATTTTGATTGTTATTAGAAAATTTATTAAACACTGACAGAGTAACGATACAGAATGGTAAAACAGCACAGAAAAGAATGTCGAGTACTGACTTGAGAGGTATTTTTTTTATATCAAGGACTTGGTTTCTGTGGAGGGGTTATCGCTGGATGCCGGTCACATAGGGTTTCTATTACTGCTTAGTTACTATTTTGCTGGCTAAGGTATGTGAGATATAATTATCCTTTCGCTGCGTTCTCACGACCACCGTGACATTCCCCCCTCCTTAGCTTCGCTTTGCTCCGCTAAAGCGTAAGGCTCTGGTGGGGCTTCTAAGTTGAATGATCCCCTCATCTTCGTCTTCGGTGATATTTTGGAAGGTGACCGTCCTTGGTACTGTTGATGTTTGATCGATCCTGTTTACGCGAGCGGTAGGGCAGAGTATTTTGATACGTACATTTTTAGGAAATGATCGGCGTAGACATTCGAAAAGTTTACATTTGTACATTACATATATTGTTCCTAGTCCTAGGGCTATGATTCCTAATATTTGTAGTGTGGATATGCCATATTCCTTCAATGAATTTATGCGTCGCTCAAATTGCAGGGTACTGATTTGTGTTTGTAATGTGTCGAGGTTGGCTTTATATTGGTTAAAATTGTGAGTTACTTTTGGAGCTGTTTCTAATATTTTCTCTAATATTGGAACATCTGTTTCTTCGAAGCTGTATATGCTATTCTTAAATTTGGTTTCGTAAGAGATATTTTTATGTGATCCTCCTATTTTCATAATATTATGATCGTATGTGATTATGCACCCGGTTTTACTGCTGATTAAGCTTGGTCGTCTAATCTCTAGGATTTTATGTGTCTTACATAACACGTCGATTTGTACATTTTTCGCAGGAATAATAATATAATGATTTTCCGTTTGCAAAGGTACGAACGTCAATTCTTCCAGCTTGAAGACAGCAGTCGGGCAAGTTTTGACTGTCTGTCGATTATTAATTAATTCCGATCTGCATTCAGGTGAATTGATTCTATTGTGACTCGGTTGAGTTCTTTTACAAATGTGGATGATTGCCGTTCGTTTACAATATTTGTTTAAGTAGTGACTATCGACAAAGGTGTATTGTTCTGAGTCGGTTAGTATCAAATCAGTTTCTATTACAGGCGCAATGAATACAGAGTTTTGTTTGGAAGGTATCGAGTAAATTTTAGTCATTTTCCATTCATTGTTTTCCAAAAGCGGCACAGTTATTGTATATATAAGTTTGTTATCTCTTATCCATACCTTTAGTTTGCTTAGATCTAGAATTAGTTGAAAGTTTTGAACTGAAGGTTCGATATGGTTAGTCATAAAGTTTGGTCAAGTGTTTTTAAGAATTGTTCAGGTTCTATAACTTGTGGGTTTATGATTCCTTGTTTCCCTAACATAACAGTGTTAAAAATTTCGTCGATGTTTATATGGAGTTCTGATATGGTAGATTCGGTTTGAATTAGTAGGGAGACTAATATTTCGTTTTTTTCATTGTGGTTTTCAATCTTGTGTATATCGTTGGCTAAGTTTTCAAGTTGATTTGTTTTGGTATTGTCTAGCACGCGTTTGATGAGTGCGGTTTGGTTACTAAGAATTGTTTCTATTTTATTGTTGGAATCAAATAATGTATCGATGTTCTTGTTAATGAGTTCTAGATCGTTTTCGTCGAGAGTTCCGAATAAAGTTTTGGATACTGAGCCTATGACATTGAGCAATCCGTGTTTGCTTTTATAACGCAATAATAATTTGAGTTGCCGAGTCAGGTTTTGAAGATTTCCGTACTTAAATTTTAGGCTGCTTATTTCTGGTGTGTAAGCGCAAGGTGGTTTACATTGACGGTCTATTAAATCTATTACGCGTTGTAATCTATTAACTTGGTCAATTGGATCGTTAAGGCCTACTATAAGGGTGATATCTATTTGTTCGTTGTACAGATAGCAATTGTCAATGTGTTCCAGGAATATGTTGGCGTAATTTAATGGTTTTACTTCTAGATCGCTTCTAATGTACTCGAGTGTTATGATGATCCATATTATGGTCTTCTTCCTGAAAGATAGGGTTTTAGCCTGTTACCGTGGATTCTTTGCGTGTGACCGTTGGAATATTCGATAAGATAGGTGGGTGGATTGGATGAGAGGATTTCTGCAGGTCCTAGCCATTCGTGGTCTAGCTTGTTAGTCTTGTGGTCGTTATGTACCCATACTTTATCTTTTACTCGGAATATCGTCTGTGTTTTAATAATTTTTCGCATTTGATTTGGTATCGCCTTTTGTTAGATTCGGTAACTCGTCTTGCTTTAGCTATATAGGCGTTGTGTCGATTTTTCCAGAGGTTAAACAATTGTTCTCTGGTTAGGCTAGGAGTGGTTGATATTGAGGATGGCATGTTAGCTTGTCGTCCAAATGTTAATTCGAATGGGATATGTCCAGTCGTCTCGTGTACTGAAGTATTATATCCCATGCATATTAATTTTAAGTTTTCATCCCAGTCGTTCTGTCGGTCGGTCGTACAAGTTCGAATAAGGTCCTTTACTACGGCATGCGTTCGTTCAAGGGATCCGTTAGATTGTGGATGGAAAGAAGTGGTTTTTATGTGTCGGATTTTGAAAGCCCTTTCAAATGTGTCCATCTATTTACATACGAAATTTCGTCCCATGTCCGTCAGAATACTTTTTGGTGCGGAAAATATGTACACATAGTGATCCAAAAGTTCGTTAATGATTGAGTTGGCTGTTTGGTCTTTTAAGGGTATGAGGATGAGATATTTGGTTAATTGATCTTGGATAGACAGGATAAACTGATTGCCCCGTTTGGTTTTGGTGAGAGGTCCGAATATGTCCATTGCGGTTTTGTCATTAGGATTAAGGGGTGTGTCAGTTATCATAGGTTGTTCCTTGGCCCTGATACGATTTAGCTTTTCTCGTTGGCAGGTTTCGCAGTTTTGTATGAATTCTGTAACGTCTTGTTCTAGGTTTGTCCAGTGATGGTGCTCTTGTATTCGTTTCACGGTGCGGTGTATACCTAAGTGTCCTACTAATTCGTTATGATTTTCGCGTAGTATCGTTTGTTTTTGTTCGTTATCGTAGTCTACTGGCGGATCTTATCCAAATATTAATTTAATTTGAGGGAATCTAGTTGTTAGAAACCTCAGCATGAGTTGAATATTTACCTTTTCTAACGTGCTGAAGCTATTGTCGTTTATTCCTATTTGTAAGCGTCCGGTTCGGTGTTTAATAAAGTGTTTGGTTAATTGACGCAACCAATGCTGTTCGTTAAAGTCTCCCAGTTCGGTCTTTGTAATTTGTTTAAAGTGTGGTCTGTTAGGTTTTTGAGTTATCGGAGCTGGGGTGATATTGATTTTCCAGTCTATATACTCGTCATAATAATCCGGGTTTTCTACATTGGGTTGGATTTCTTCATTAGTGATAGGATACAATCGGGATAGAGCGTCTGCATCTGCATTTTCTTTTCCTTTTTTGTATTCGATTTCATAATCGTACTCCTCGAGTCTCAAACGCCATCGCATGAGTCTCGATGAGGGGTCTTTAACATTCTTTAACCATTTCAAGGCTTGATGATCGCTTTGAATTTTAAATTTTCTACCAGTAGGTATTGTCTTAGTCTTTTGATTGACCATACTATTGCTAATAACTCTTTCTCGGTTGTGAAATAATTCTTTTCAGGAGGGTTCAAAGTTCGGGATATATAACAGCATGGATGTCCGTCTTGGGAGAGTATTGCTCCTAACCCTTCGTTACTTGCGTCTGTTGTTAATGTGAATGTTTTGTCAAAGTTTGGATATTGTAGTACAGGGGCTTCGCAGAGTTTTTGTTTTAGTGTGTCAAATGCAAGTTGTTGTCCATCGGTCCAATGGAATGGAGTGTCCTTTTTTGTGAGATCTGTCAATGGTTTTGCGATTTTAGAAAAATTACGTATAAATTTTCTATAGTATCCAACGAGTCCTAAGAATGATTTTATGTGGGTCGCGGTCTTTGGTGTTTTAAAGTCTTTCACGGCTTGAATCTTTTTGGGATTAGGTTTTACTCCTTCCTTTGTTACTACGTGTCCTAAGTATTCCAATTCTGGTTTCAAAAATTCGCATTTGTCCGGTTGTATTTTTAATCCTAAATTTTGTAGTCTGTCTAGTATAATGGCTAGATTTCGGTTATGTTCTTGGATGGTGCTCCCGAATATTATAATGTCATCCAGGTATACGAAACAGTTATTTCCTATTAACCCCCGTAGCGCGGTATCCATCATAGGTTGAAACGTCGCCGGTGCGTTTTTAAGGCCGAAGGGCATGCGATTATAGTGGAAGTGACCTTGTGGGGTTGAGAATGCAGTATATTTTTTGGAATTTTGCTCCATAGATATCTGGTGAAATCCTGTCGAGAGGTTTAGGGCCGAGAAAAATTTAGCTTTGCCTAAGTGATCGAGTATTTCGTCCGAATTTTGTAAAGGATACGCGTCTTGGTCTGTTTGCTCGTTTAATTTTCTAAAATCTATAACGATTCTCCATTTTTGTTTGCCTGATGCGTCTAATTTTTTTGGAACTACCCAAATTGGTGCGTTATATGGACTGTCCGATGGTTCTATGATTTGTTTGTCTAACATGTCGTTGATTTGAGTCTCGATTTCCTTTTTATGACATTCGGGCGGTCTATAAGATTTGATGTTTATAGGTTTGTCTGTCTTGAGTGTGATTGTATGTTTTGTCAAGTTGGTACATGGTAATGAGTCTGTTTCCATATTAAAAACGTCTAAGTAATTGATGAGGATTTTCTCAAGGGGTTCTCGAAGTTCTGGATCAATATGTTTGGTACGTATTATTTGTGCGAATTTATTAATTTGGCTTAGTTTATCGGGTTTCTCTATTTCGTTTGTAATGTGACAGATTTGCTTACCAGTGTTGATGAAACATACTGTTGTGGGCTTTCCTTCGATGTATTGGGCTGAGATTAGAGTTTCGCCTGGTCTTATCTTGCTATCGGTTTCCTGGAATGGTAATATAATTTCGTCTAAGGTTAGTTTATTGTTAATGATGCTGTATTGATACTTTGTAAGGAATGGGAGTCCGATTATTCCATCTTCGATTAGGGGAAAGTTGTTAGGGACTACGTAGAATTGATGATTTTTCTTGAGCATGGTTAAATTGCAAATTTTGTTAGTGGTATGTTTGTCACTTCCCATTAGGAAGGTTTTTGGGTTAGAAGTTTGGACGTTTAGTGAGGCTTTTTCTTTTATAAGGTTGATTCCTGCTCCGGTATCGATGAGGAATCTGGCTCTTCCTCCGTCTCTTCGTTGCAGTACGATTGATAGTAATCTTCCGGTGCAGTTAACTCGAGGTAAGCTTCCTCTGGGTTCTCCGTTGTTTGGTTTACTCGAGGTGGAATCTTTCCTTGGCTGGCGAATGGAAAATTTCGAGAGTAGCAGTTTTCGGCTGTGTGTCCCATTCGTAAACACTTTGGACACTTCGGTTTCATGCGGTCGTCTAATGGTCGGCTAGGTAGCTGAGCAAAAGTTTGTGGCTGTGAATCGGTAGTAGTTCGCTTGGATACTAATTTAGTGTTGTGAGATTGATTCTTTGGGCGGTTGGCGACACGATTTGCTTCTCGTAACCATTGTTCTCTATCAGCTGCTAGTTGTTGGGCAAGATTCAGGCTCTTTGGATCGCTAGATACCACCATCTGTCCTATCTCGTATCGTAAGTTGAGCAAATATGTTTTAAGTGCTTCGCGTTCTTCAATATCTATAGCTACGCGTCGTTCTGTTGGTGTGCGGTTTTCGTTTTGGACTGCATAATTTAATTCGTTTAGCTGTTGTCGGAATCTGGAGTTAGAAGATTGTACACTTTCTGCTGCCCCTTGTTTTAAATTCTTTAATTTGTCCCTACAGTTGCTAATAGTTGTTGGTGTTAATACGTGTTGTCTTAAGCATGAATATAAGTCTTCGAACGAGTTGATTTTTAGATATCGTATGTTTCATTTCGCGTTGTCGGTAATCCTTTCGATCAGTATGAGATCTAATAATAGCTCTCTGTCACTTGCCTTGCACCTAGCTCTTGCTTTGCGGACCGATAAGATGAAATCTTCAACGCCTACGTCATCTCGACCTGGTTGTGTCTCGACAGTTCGTATGGCCTTATCTGCCTCGAGCCCTCGATCTTCGTTGTAGTTGTTTATTGGTTTAATCGCGGCGCGGCTAGATGCGGCTCATGGTCTTTGTGACGTGTTCGGTCCGTCAGTTTCGTCATCCGTTACGTTATCAGCAGCGGTTTCTAAATGGGTGTTTATTTGCGACTGGTCAGTCTCGGTGTCGTATTTTATTTCCATGGTTTTTGCAAGATCGCGTATTTCTTTAGAGCGATTTCTATCGCTAGTTTCCGCGAATTCCTTTATGTTTTTAACGTTTTGATCGGTGCTATTTCTAAAGCTTCTAAACTCGTGAGTTAGGCTTTCAAATTGTTCAATCAGGGTAGCGATTAGTTCGTTTTGTTTAGCGGTACTCTTGTCAGTTGGGTTCATGCTGAGAAATAGGACACTTTCGGCGGAAGAAGAGGCACTATCTTCAGAACGTATTTCAGGTTTACGGTTTCGACAATGTACGAAAGCCAGCTTACCGAGATTCTTTGCAGATCCTTCTTTTGATCAAGGAGGTGACCGTGGTCCTTCGCCGTAGAATCCGTAGAGTTCCCGTTGAAGTTTCCTCTTGATGCGATGAATGGATCCTGGCGGGATCGCCAATTTTGTCACGTCGATTCGGGGTAATTTCACGTTCCGCACGCAAGGTGAGAGATTCGTACTTCAATTTTGATTGTTATTAGAAAATTTATTAAACACTGACAGAGTAACGATACAGAATGGTAAAACAGCACAGAAAAGAATGTCGAGTACTGACTTGAGAGGTATTTTTTTATATCAAGGACTTGGTTCCTGTGGAGGGTTTATCGCTGGATGCCAGTCACATAGGGTTTCTATTACTGCTTAGTTACTATTTTGCTGGCTAAGGTATGTGAGATATAATTATCCCTTCACTGCGTTCTCACGACTACCGTGACAATATCACCCGATTTTCTTTAATAAGGTTGATCCCGGCTCCTGTGTCGACTAAGTGCGTTATTGATCCGTCATTCCTCTTGAACCGTACAGTAAGCAATCTTCCTGTGGTCGTGTTGACCCTTGGTATTCCTCGAGGTTCATACTCTCTTCGTCCGTCATTATAGGATAATTTCTCGGAGGCGGTAAGTTTCTTCGGTTGGCTGATGGAAAATTTCGCTGTTGGGTACAAGCGTTGGCTAAATGTCCCACTTGACTACATTTGAAACATTTGGGCGGTGATCGTTCCATCATCGCTTTTCTTTCCGTGAGTGGATTCATTGGTTTCGGCCGTGTGGTGTTCTCAAGCGTGATATTTCTTCTTGCGTTAAGGTGTACCTTGGAATTGGGCGTCGGCTCTCGCAATTGGTCCATTCATTATTCTTCCTCTTGCTATGTTTTTGTTGCGTTCGATTTCCCCTATAAGTAACTCTGCCTCGAAGGCTGCATCCTGTGCTTGTTGGAGATTCTTTGGTCCTTTAGATGATGTGCGTGTTTCTATTTCAGGTTTCAAATTTACGATGAAAATCTTGGTGGCTCGTTCGTTTTCAAGATCTATAACGACTGCACGACGTATCGGATCGCGAATTTCGTGTTGGAGTGCGTATAGTAGTTCGTTGAGGTTGTGTCGGAACCTCTTCACATAACTGTGTACCGATTCGTTGAAGTTTTGTCGTGTACGTTGCAGTTTATCGCGGGCTCCGTTGGATGTGATACTCACGGATACAAATTTTCTGAGGCTATCGAACAGGTCTTCATAGCTTTCGATTACAGAGTGGCGGATACTCTACGTTCTGCTTCTCCGATGATTCTTTGTGTTAAAATGAGGCGTAATAGCGTGCGTCTTTCTCGACATTCGGCTCGAGCTTCTTTTACCCGCTTAATAAACCCTTCTACTCCTATATCATCTTGTCCATTGAGCATAGGGATGAAGTCTAAGCAGGTTTTTGCACTGTACGTAGGATTGTCGTAATCTATAGTTTCTTCTTCACTGTCTATATGGTCCGTTTCGTTTTTCGTCTCGGTCTTTTTAGGAACATGTGGTTGATTTTTCCGAATAGTGCTGGCACTAGCGTCTTCGGTTATAATAGAGTTGAATTCAGATGTAGCGATTGACTGAATTCCTAATCGTAGTTCAGCGTAATTCCTACCTAAGAGTTCGATTTCTCTAACGCGTTGTTGACTTTCGTCTTGTATTAATTTATGCAAATTATTAAAAGCTAGTTCGTTTCTTTCGTTCTGTTTCTGCATAGAGTCTAGTATGGCCCGAATATTTGGATCCATACCAGTAGCCATAGGGCTAACAGAAGATGTGTCTTCTGATTTTTTGCTCATAGTGGTTATTGTACTGTTGTTGGAGTCTGTACTAGCGAAGCTATTGCGACGAGTACGATAATATTTAAAAGAATCCAGTTCTTTACCTGAATATTCTTCTTTTCGTGACCAGTTTCAGTTTTGGTGATGACCGTAGTCCGCTTTCCGTAGAAGTCGTTTTCACGCAAAGTGAGCTGATCTGCAGAGGTCCGCTGATCCCTCAATCTTCAATGATGCACGTATGCCGAAATGCGTAATTTCGTTTTCTTGAAGTTGATGGATCCTGGCAGGATCGCCAAAATGTCACGTAAAATGGATACTTGGGTTGCGAGAGAAAAGAAAGCTGAGTCGTAGGCCAACTATTAATTCTCTTTTATCGAACTTTATTATGACTTTGGCACTTACAGTAGAATAACGTTGAACAGAGAAAAGGGTGTTGTACAAGAACAGCAACTAGAACGAGAACTCCCCGGGCTGGGTGAAGTCTCGGCTTATATACACCCTGGCTTGGGGATGTTGGGGGGTTTGGTGTGGATTCCAAGGAGTCCGAAAGTCGGGGTTGGGGCCTTATCTCTGATGGGGACTAAGATGCGTCGCGGCGTTGGCGTCCGACAGTCGGGAGTCGATGTCTCTTCTCTGAGAGGTAATTGGTGTCACAGTATCTTGGTGATTTTTCTGTAAGCTTCTGGGTTCCTCGGCAGTATTTTTACTTTATTGTTATTTATCTTTAGGTTATAGTCCTTCTTGGAGATATCTCTCTCTAAGGACTTGATCATTGTCTCTATGTCGATGACGTCGTCCACAAATATTGGTGGGGGAGGGGGGATTCTCTGTGATTGTTGGTTTGGCGGCGGGTCTGCGATTTCCATGGCGTCGTTAGTGGATTGCAGTACGGTGAACCTGTTGCGGGTGTTTATTTGTATCGTTGATTGTTCGTTCCGGGTGTCGATTGTGTATGGTTTTGCTGTTTCTATTTTCCGTTTCTTGGTAATATTAACGTCGTTGGTGCAGAGAGTTCTGCTACACTTCTGCCACGGAGGAGGTAGCGCGGGGTAGTTGCGAATTTGCTCAGGAGAGCCTGGTCGTGATTCCTGGGCCATCATCGAGCTAGTTAATTCGAGTTGAATAACTAGTCGAGAGGCTATGAGGCTATGATTCGGGTAAAGGTTAGGTGCGTAGGAATTTTTCTCTAGAAAGATAGAAAACACTTGGCTATGTTCACTTTCGACGGATGGGCGTCACGTGTTGTTTTACGAACTTCACAGAGCATTAGACACACGTCTGCACGCTTCGGCACTCAACAGCGAACTCTCAACAGGGAACTGAAGTTGTAACATGACTGTGATTTGTTGCGTTTGCTGTCTGAGGACTGCGTTTTGTTCGCTTATCATTTTTGTTAGCATTTCGGTGTTTTTGATGGATTGCTTTAGTAGTTCTTTGATTTCTGTAGCGTCATTGATGTTGTTGTTCTGGTTTTGGTTGTCTAAGGGTGTTGATTGTTTGGTTACTTGCGTGTAGCTTCGGCTACCAAAGGTGTGGGTATTATTGTGGTTGATATTCATTACATGCTGTATATTTGTTGATGTCTGAGTTTCTGCGCTGTCCTGTTGTGACAGTTATTGTGACCGTAGCTTTGGCACCATTTACATTGCACTATCTCTTTCTTTATTAAAGGAGGTTCGATTTTCACTACCGAGTTCATTAGTCCAGTTATGTTATAGATTTGTTCGTTATTTGGTTTTTGTTTTAAATCGATGAAGAATAGGGATAGCGGGTTTTTTGAAATTCTATGTCTAATGTTGCTTATGTTTGTTACTTCGTGGCCAAGGTTTAGGAGTTTTCCGAATTTCAATTCATCTAAGTTTGCTGAGTGGTGGATGTTGCGTAGAACCACTCGGAAAGGTCTTTCTTGTTTAAGCTGGTATGTGTGGAAGTTGGCATTCATGGTCTTTAGTAGTTTTGTGAGCCTTCTATATGAGACTGGGTTAGTCGGCAGAATTTTGACTTGGTTATTATTTATTTTTAGTTTATATTCCTCTTTGTTGATGTCTTTCTCAATGGACTTTACCATTGTTTGTATATCGATGACATCATTAACAAATATAGGTGGGAGCGTTTTACTACGTCCACGAACTTTAGGTCGCGACGTATTTACGGCTTATTTTGGCGATGCGTTCGATTTTTGGTTTTTTCGCATTGTTTATCTTCTCGTTGAGCTTTTTGCGCAGCTCTACTAGCTTGGGGCATCCCTCGTATGACGCGGGGTGTCTTGCTTTGTGCCTGCTTGCTTTGTGTCGTAATTCCTCGTTCTTTTTCTTTATGTTTTCCAAGATCGTATTTTGCATTGTTGATGCTTTCGTTGAGATAAATTGGATTCTTGTGATTGTACGACTTCGAATCTGTTTTTTGTTGGAATTGCCGACGGTGGAGAGCTTCTGGTCTGTTTCATGTTTTCTTTTTTCCGACGGTCGGTTGCATCTTGTGTGATGTGTTCTTCTTGGTTTATGCTTTCTTGGGTATTATATGTTCTTTTGTTCCTATTTATCAGGTATGGCGGAGGATTTTTTTATTTATAGTGATGATGGTACATGCACTATTTTTCAATTTTTGTCACTTTTCCACTTTTTTGTTTTTTGTTTTTTTTTTGTTTCTTTTCTATCATTGAATAACTGTATAGATTGACGCGCTCACTGTCAGGACCAAAGCCTAGTATCCCTTTTGGGCTCAGAGGTTCGTCCTGTTCGAAGGTTCACGATCAACTGTAAAAAAAACAAAAAACAAAAAAAAAAAAAAACAGGAAAATCACTCAAATCTGGTGACCAGAGCTAAAGAGTTAGAGGATTGTTGAGAATTGTGGATCTTTGAAGCCGAAATAATGTTATAGGAACATTAAATTTATATTGACAGTTATTACTAAATAATGATATATTTATTACATAGACGATTCTTTATATATTTATCGATATACACTTGCACGCGTCTCAGCACCTTCTACACCCGACTCTTCATCGACGACTCTTAACCGACTGACTGTTTACATTCCTTTGTTTCGAGACGCTGCGCACACACACATACTTCCACACACTGATATATACATATAAGTATGTCGGGTTTGCATTAGAATTACGGTTAGGGGCGTAAAGCGAATCTTCGTTTGGATTACACGTCGTCGTTATGCAATAGAGAAGACATTGGCTAGTGCAAATACGATTACCATAGAACCGCACAAGTAACCGTGGTGATCAGATACTCGAGAGACTAATGACAATGATCCTAGGTTCAATAACGAATCCGCGGACAACGGGACGGTAGTCGTACGCACTCGCAAAAATCTAAGTCGGATTCTGTGTTAGTATTCGCTGACCGTAAGGAGTTAATCCTTTTTTTTTGTCGATGAGACCGCAAGAGAGAATGACTTTCCGTCCCGGTGATACCCCAGAGGAAAACTATGACGGGGTGTGTCTAAGGACACGAGATCATCGGATTCGTCGGGGACATCCTACGTTCGGAAAGTAAGGGAAATTGACGTTGCTGCTAATTGGCCAATCTCCATATCGGTAGTTAGAAAAGGATGCTAGCTGCCCTTGAGGGAGGGTTGCTAGTGGGAGACGTCGTTCGTGGAAAAATAGGTCTCTCCTGTCTTCCCGTAACTGGGACAAAGACTGTGTATCTGTTGAAGGATTTTAGGTAACTAGATATTAGTGTTTATGACGGTCCTCGGGCTAGCCGATCACGTACTGTGGAGACGCGTCGACATCTGGTAAACATCCTGCCCGGAGAATAGGATCTGCGTGTGGCAAGCTACGGGACAGAAACCGTTGGAATGTTTACTGCCACGTGCCGCTACAAATCTTTCTTTTAAGGAGAGCTATAGGATTACTCAATGCCTTTGTTAGATGGAGAGTCCCGTTGACCGCGGCCACGTTCGGCGACTAATTGTCGCCTTGAGCCCAAGCTCATTGTCACAAGTCTCAAACAAATATAATTAGTTAGAATGACGGCAAATCGTTTAGTTACAACTGTAGATTTTAATTACAATGTTTTTATGGATTTTCCCGAGGTTTCAGAGGGAAGACACCGGTGTCCTCTTATCTCCGACAAGTATTTCTACTACGCACTTCACTCAGTCCAGAACAGAAAATTACACATATCTCAACAAGGATAAACAGGAAAGCACAGACGAAGAAAAGCACTACACGCAAGAAGAAAAGGCAACCACAAACTGGACCAACAAAAGAGGCCACAACGCCAAATGCAATTGTGGAATTAATAAAAAAAAGAATGAGGTACTACGAGGCAAAACGGGAAGACACACACCCTTCTCGCCATCGAAGCAATCAACGCCGCACCAACGAAGCAACCAAAGGCAAAATATTTTGCGTTGACTGGAAAAATTACGAACACCCCGCGTCATACGAGGGATGCCCCAAGCTAGTAGAGCTGCGCAAAAAGCTCAACGAGAAGATAAACAATGCGAAAAAACCAAAAATCGAACGCATCGCCAAAATAAGCCGTAAATACGTCGCGACCTAAAGTTCGTGGACGTAGTAAAACAGGGAAGAACGCAAAAAAAATTCCCCTCTCCCATCTATATTTGTTAATGATATCATCGATATACAAACAATGGTAAAGTCCATTGAGAAAGACATCAACAAAGAGGAATATAAACTAAAAATAAATAATAACCAAGTCAAAATTCTGCCGACTAACCCAGTCTCATATAGAAGGCTCACAAAACTACTAAAGACCATGAATGCCAACTTCCACACATACCAGCTTAAACAAGAAAGACCTTTCCGAGTGGTTCTACGCAACATCCACCACTCAGCAAATTTAGATGAATTGAAATTCGGAAAACTCCTAAACCTTGGCCACGAAGTAACAAACATAAGCAACATTAGACATAGAATTTCAAAAAACCCGCTATCCCTATTCTTCATCGATTTAAAACAAAAACCAAATAACGAACAAATCTATAACATAACTGGACTAATGAACTCGGTAGTGAAAATCGAACCTCCTTTAATAAAGAAAGAGATAGTGCAATGTAAATGGTGCCAAAGGTACGGTCACAATAACTGTCACAACAGGACAGCGCAGAAACTCAGACATCAACAAATGTACAGCATGTAATGAATATCAACCACAATAATACCCACACCTTTGGTAGCCGAAGCTACACGCAAGTAACCAAACAATCAACACCCTTAGACAACCAAAACCAGAACAACAACATCAATGACGCTACAGAAATCAAAGAACTACTAAAGCAATCCATCAAAAACACCGAAATGCTAACAAAAATGATAAGCGAACAAAACGCAGTCCTCAGACAGCAAACGCAACAAATCACAGTCATGTTACAACTTCAGTTCCCTGTTGAGAGTTCGCTGTTGAGTGCCGAAGCGTGCAGACGTGTGTCTAATGCTCTGTGAAGTTCGTAAAACAACACGTGACGCCCATCCGTCGAAAGTGAACATAGCCAAGTGTTTTCTAGATCTTTCTAGAGAAAAATTCCTACGCACCTAACCTTTACCCGAATCATAGCCTCATAGCCTCTCGACTAGTTATTCAACTCGAATTAACTAGCTCGATGATGGCCCAGGAATCACGACCAGGCTCTCCTGAGCAAATTCGCAACTACCCCGCGCTACCTCCTCCGTGGCAGAAGTGTAGCAGAACTCCCCGCACCAACGACGCTAATATTACCAAGAAACGGAAAATAGAAACAGCAAAACCATACACAATCGACACCCGGAACGAACAATCAACGATACGAATAAACACCCGCAACAGGTTCGCCGTACTGCAATCCACTAACGACGCCATGGAAATCGCAGACCCGCCGCCAAACCAACAATCAAAGAGAATCCCCCCTCCCCCACCAATATTTGTGGACGACGTCATCGACATAGAGACAATGATCAAGTCCTTAGAGAGAGATATCTCCAAGAAGGACTATAACCTAAAGATAAATAACAATAAAGTAAAAATACTGCCGAGGAACCCAGAAGCTTACAGAAAAATCACCAAGATACAGTGACACCAATTACCTCTCAGAGAAGAGACATCGACTCCCGACTGTCGGACGCCAACGCCGCGACGCATCTTAGTCCCCATCAGAGATAAGGCCCCAACCCCGACTTTCGGACTCCTTGGAATCCACACCAAACCCCCCAACATCCCCAAGCCAGGGTGTATATAAGCCGAGACTTCACCCAGCCCGGGGAGTTCTCGTTCTAGTTGCTGTTCTTGTACAACACCCTTTTCTCTGTTCAACGTTATTCTACTGTAAGTGCCAAAGTCATAATAAAGTTCGATAAAAGAGAATTAATAGTTGGCCTACGACTCAGCTTTCTTTTCTCTCGCAACCCAAGTATCCATTTTACGTGACATTTTGGCGATCCTGCCAGGATCCATCAACTTCAAGAAAACGAAATTACGCATTTCGGCATACGTGCATCATTGAAGATTGAGGGATCAGCGGACCTCTGCAGATCAGCTCACTTTGCGTGAAAACGACTTCTACGGAAAGCGGACTACGGTCATCACCAAAACTGAAACTGGTCACGAAAAGAAGAATATTCAGGTAAAGAACTGGATTCTTTTAAATATTATCGTACTCGTCGCAATAGCTTCGCTAGTACAGACTCCAACAACAGTACAATAACCACTATGAGCAAAAAATCAGAAGACACATCTTCTGTTAGCCCCATGGCTACTGGTATGGATCCAAATATTCGGGCCATACTAGACTCTATGCAGAAGCAGAACGAAAGAAACGAACTAGCTTTTAATAATTTGTATAAATTAATACAAGACGAAAGTCAACAACGCGTTAGAGAAATCGAACTCTTAGGTAGGAATTACGCTGAACTACGATTAGGAATTCAGTCAATCGCTACATCTGAATTCAACTCTATTATAACCGAAGACGCTAGTGCCAGCACTATTCGGAAAAATCAACCACATGTTCCTAAAAAGACCGAGACGAAAAACGAAACGGACCATATAGACAGTGAAGAAGAAACTATAGATTACGACAATCCTACGTACAGTGCAAAAACCTGCTTAGACTTCATCCCTATGCTCAATGGACAAGATGATATAGGAGTAGAAGGGTTTATTAAGCGGGTAAAAGAAGCTCGAGCCGAATGTCGAGAAACCGAGAATCCGTCACTCTGTAATCGAAAGCTATGAAGACCTGTTCGATAGCCTCAGAAAATTTGTATCCGTGAGTATCACATCCAACGGAGCCCGCGATAAACTGCAACGTACACGACAAAACTTCAACGAATCGGTACACAGTTATGTGAAGAGGTTCCGACACAACCTCAACGAACTACTATACGCACTCCAACACGAAATTCGCGATCCGATACGTCGTGCAGTCGCTATAGGTCTTGAAAACGAACGAGCCACCAAGATTTTCACCGTAAATTTGAAACCCGAAATAGAAACACGCACATCATCTAAAGGACCAAAGAATCTCCAACAAGCACAGGATGCAGCCTTCGAGGCAGAGTTACTTATAGGGGAAATCGAACGCAACAAAAACATAGCAAGAGGAAGAATAATGAATCGACCAATTGCGAGAGCCGACGCCCAATTCCAAGGTACACCTTAACGCAAGAAGAAATATCACGCTTGAGAACACCACACGGCCGAAACCAATGAATCCACTCACGGAAAGAAAAGCGATGATGGAACGATCACCGCCCAAATGTTTCAAATGTAGTCAAGTGGGACATTTAGCCAACGCTTGTACCCAACAGCGAAATTTTCCATCAGCCAACCGAAGAAACTTACCGCCTCCGAGAAATTATCCTATAATGACGGACGAAGAGAGTATGAACCTCGAGGAATACCAAGGGTCAACACGACCACAGGAAGATTGCTTACTGTACGGTTCAAGAGGAATGACGGATCAATAACGCACTTAGTCGACACAGGAGCCGGGATCAACCTTATTAAAGAAAATCGGGTGATATTGTCACGGTGGTCGTGAGAACGTAGCGAAAGGATAATTATATCTCACATACCTTAGCCAGCAAAATAGTAACTAAGCAGTAATAGAAACCCTATGTGACCGGCATCCAGCGATAACCCCTCCACAGGAACCAAGTCCTTGATATAAAAAAATACCTCTCAAGTCAGTACTCGACATTCTTTTCTGTGCTGTTTTACCATTCTGTATCGTTACTCTGTCAGTGTTTAATAAATTTTCTAATAACAATCAAAATTGAAGTACGAATCTCTCACCTTGCGTGCGGAACGTGAAATTACCCCGAATCGACGTGACAAAATTGGCGATCCCGCCAGGATCCATTCATCGCATCAAGAGGAAACTTCAACGGGAACTCTACGGATTCTACGGCGAAGGACCACGGTCACCTCCTTGATCAAAAGAAGGATCTGCAAAGAATCTCGGTAAGCTGGCTTTCGTACATTGTCGAAACCGTAAACCTGAAATACGTTCTGAAGATAGTGCCTCTTCTTCCGCCGAAAGTGTCCTATTTCTCAGCATGAACCCAACTGACAAGAGTACCGCTAAACAAAACGAACTAATCGCTACCCTGATTGAACAATTTGAAAGCCTAACTCACGAGTTTAGAAGCTTTAGAAATAGCACCGATCAAAACGTTAAAAACATAAAGGAATTCGCGGAAACTAGCGATAGAAATCGCTCTAAAGAAATACGCGATCTTGCAAAAACCATGGAAATAAAATACGACACCGAGACTGACCAGTCGCAAATAAACACCCATTTAGAAACCGCTGCTGATAACGTAACGGATGACGAAACTGACGGACCGAACACGTCACAAAGACCATGAGCCGCATCTAGCCGCGCCGCGATTAAACCAATAAACAACTACAACGAAGATCGAGGGCTCGAGGCAGATAAGGCCATACGAACTGTCGAGACACTACCAGGTCGAGATGACGTGTCAGCGCCCGCTAGCCGCGGTGGAAACGCTGACTTCCCACCGGCCACATGGGTTAAGCAACGGTCGCCGCGGCACGGACAAGGATGGGTGAACGTTTGGCGGGCGCTGATGAAGAGGAAGGAGGCCCACCAGAGCCATTTTTCTGGGATTCTCCAAGGAGTACGAGGCAGGCAGAAGCCCCGGGGCACTGGTCCACCCTGGGGAAAACCGGTGGCGCCATCCCACCACCGCAGGAGTACATGGAAACCAGGAGGAGGCGTCAGGGGACGGGGTCCCCCAGAAGGACGCACCAGGAGCGAGGCGCTAGGGGGTGTGGTCCCCCCTGGCGGTCCAAGAAGAGCAGGATGCCTCCCTTCGATGAGAAGGGGAGATAGACGCCCGGGGGTGACCGGTAGTAATTCGGAAGAGATCCCGGGTGCATCTCGACTCAGGCGTCAGGACAGGCCACCGTGGAGTTTTAGTCGGTAAGAGTCCGACACTACCCGCCTAGCGGGTGTCCATGAGGATTTCTCCACGTAAAAAAAAAAAAAAAAAAAAAAGGTCGAGATGACGTAGGCGTTGAAGATTTCATCTTATCGGTCCGCAAAGCAAGAGCTAGGTGCAAGGCAAGTGACAGAGAGCTATTATTAGATCTCATACTGATCGAAAGGATTACCGACAACGCGAAATGAAACATACGATATCTAAAAATCAACTCGTTCGAAGACTTATATTCATGCTTAAGACAACACGTATTAACACCAACAACTATTAGCAACTGTAGGGACAAATTAAAGAATTTAAAACAAGGGGCAGCAGAAAGTGTACAATCTTCTAACTCCAGATTCCGACAACAGCTAAACGAATTAAATTATGCAGTCCAAAACGAAAACCGCACACCAACAGAACGACGCGTAGCTATAGATATTGAAGAACGCGAAGCACTTAAAACATATTTGCTCAACTTACGATACGAGATAGGACAGATGGTGGTATCTAGCGATCCAAAGAACCTGAACCTTGCCCAACAACTAGCAGCTGATAGAGAACAATGGTTACGAGAAGCAAATCGTGTCGCCAACCGCCCAAAGAATCAATCTCACAACACTACATTAGTATCCAAGCGAACTACTACCGATTCACAGCCACAAACTTCTGCTCAGCTACCTAGCCGACCATTAGACGACCGCATGAAACCGAAGTGTCCAAAGTGTTTACGAATTAGACATACAGCCGAAAAATGCTACTCTCGAAATTTTCCATTCGCCAGCCAAGGAAAGATTCCACCTCGAGTAAATCAAACAACGGAGAACCCAGAGGAAGCTTACCTCGAGTTAACTGCACCACCACCGGAAGATTACTATCAATCGTACTGCAACGAAGAGACGGAGGAAGAGCCAGATTCCTCATCGATACCGGAGCAGGAATCAACCTTATAAAAGAAAAAGCCTCACTAAACGTCCAAACTTCTAACCCAAAAACCTTCCTAATGGGAAGTGACAAACATACCACTAACAAAATTTGCAATTTAACCATGCTCAAGAAAAATCATCAATTCTACGTAGTCCCTAACAACTTTCCCCTAATCGAAGATGGAATAATCGGACTCCCATTCCTTACAAAGTATCAATACAGCGTCACTAACAATAAACTAACCTTAGACGAAATTATATTACCATTCCAGGAAACCGATAGCAAGATAAAACCAGGCGAAACTCTAATCTCAGCCCAATACATCGAAGGAAAGCCCACAACAGTATGTTTCATCAACACTGGTAAGCAAATTTGTCACATTACAAACGAAATAGAGAAACCCGATAAACTAAGCCAAATTAATAAATTCGCACAAATAATACGTACCAAACATATTGATCCAGAACTTCGAGAACCCCTTGAGAAAATCCTCATCAATTACTTAGACGTTTTTAATATGGAAACAGACTCATTACCATGTACCAACTTGACAGAACATACAATCACACTCAAGACAGACAAACCTATAAACATCAAATCTTATAGACCGCCCGAATGTCATAAAAAGGAAATCGAGACTCAAATCAACGACATGTTAGACAAACAAATCATAGAACCATCGGACAGTCCATATAACGCACCAATTTGGGTAGTTCCAAAAAAATTAGACGCATCAGGCAAACAAAAATGGAGAATCGTTATAGATTTTAGAAAATTAAACGAGCAAACAGACCAAGACGCGTATCCTTTACAAAATTCGGACGAAATACTCGATCACTTAGGCAAAGCTAAATTTTTCTCGGCCCTAAACCTCTCGACAGGATTTCACCAGATATCTATGGAGCAAAATTCCAAAAAATATACTGCATTCTCAACCCCACAAGGTCACTTCCACTATAATCGCATGCCCTTCGGCCTTAAAAACGCACCGGCGACGTTTCAACGTATGATGGATACCGCGCTACGGGGGTTAATAGGAAATAACTGTTTCGTATACCTGGATGACATTATAATATTCGGGAGCACCATCCAAGAACATAACCGAAATCTAGCCATTATACTAGACAGACTACAAAATTTAGGATTAAAAATACAACCGGACAAATGCGAATTTTTGAAACCGGAATTAGAATACTTAGGACACGTAGTAACAAAGGAAGGAGTAAAACCTAATCCCAAAAAGATTCAAGCCGTGAAAGACTTTAAAACACCAAAGACCGCGACCCACATAAAATCATTCTTAGGACTCGTTGGATATTATAGAAAATTTATACGTAATTTTTCTAAAATCGCAAAACCATTGACAGATCTCACAAAAAAGGACACTCCATTCTATTGGACCGATAGACAACAACTTGCATTTGACACACTAAAACAAAAACTCTGCGAAGCCCCTGTACTACAATATCCAGACTTTGACAAAACATTCACATTAACAACAGACGCAAGTAACGAAGGGTTAGGAGCAATACTCTCCCAAGACGGACATCCATGCTGTTATATATCCCGAACTTTGAACCCTCCTGAAAAGAATTATTCCACAACCGAGAAAGAGTTATTAGCAATAGTATGGTCAATCAAAAGACTAAGACAATACCTACTTGGTAGAAAATTTAAAATTCAAAGCGATCATCAAGCCTTGAAATGGTTAAAGAATGTTAAAGACCCCTCATCGAGACTCATGCGATGGCGTTTGAGACTCGAGGAGTACGATTATGAAATCGAATACAAAAAAGGAAAAGAAAATGCAGATGCAGACGCTCTATCCCGATTGTATCCTATCACTAATGAAGAAATCCAACCCAATGTAGAAAACCCGGATTATTATGACGAGTATATAGACTGGAAAATCAATATCACCCCAGCTCCGATAACTCAAAAACCTAACAGACCACACTTTAAACAAATTACAAAGACCGAACTGGGAGACTTTAACGAACAGCATTGGTTGCGTCAATTAACCAAACACTTTATTAAACACCGAACCGGACGCTTACAAATAGGAATAAACGACAATAGCTTCAGCACGTTAGAAAAGGTAAATATTCAACTCATGCTGAGGTTTCTAACAACTAGATTCCCTCAAATTAAATTAATATTTGGATAAGATCCGCCAGTAGACTACGATAACGAACAAAAACAAACGATACTACGCGAAAATCATAACGAATTAGTAGGACACTTAGGTATACACCGCACCGTGAAACGAATACAAGAGCACCATCACTGGACAAACCTAGAACAAGACGTTACAGAATTCATACAAAACTGCGAAACCTGCCAACGAGAAAAGCTAAATCGTATCAGGGCCAAGGAACAACCTATGATAACTGACACACCCCTTAATCCTAATGACAAAACCGCAATGGACATATTCGGACCTCTCACCAAAACCAAACGGGGCAATCAGTTTATCCTGTCTATCCAAGATCAATTAACCAAATATCTCATCCTCATACCCTTAAAAGACCAAACAGCCAACTCAATCATTAACGAACTTTTGGATCACTATGTGTACATATTTTCCGCACCAAAAAGTATTCTGACGGACATGGGACGAAATTTCGTATGTAAATAGATGGACACATTTGAAAGGGCTTTCAAAATCCGACACATAAAAACCACTTCTTTCCATCCACAATCTAACGGATCCCTTGAACGAACGCATGCCGTAGTAAAGGACCTTATTCGAACTTGTACGACCGACCGACAGAACGACTGGGATGAAAACTTAAAATTAATATGCATGGGATATAATACTTCAGTACACGAGACGACCGGACATACCCCATTCGAATTAACATTTGGACGACAAGCTAACATGCCATCCTCAATATCAACCACTCCTAGCCTAACCAGAGAACAATTGTTTAACCTCTGGAAAAATCGACACAACGCCTATATAGCTAAAGCAAGACGAGTTACCGAATCTAACAAAAGGCGATACCAAATCAAATGCGAAAAATTATTAAAACACAGACGATATTCCGAGTAAAAGATAAAGTATGGGTACATAACGATCACAAAACTAACAAGCTAGACCACGAATGGCTAGGACCTGCAGAAATCCTCTCATCCAATCCACCCACCTATCTTATCGAATATTCCAACGGTCACACGCAAAGAATCCACGGTAACAGGCTAAAACCCTACCTTTCAGGAAGAAGACCATAATATGGATCATCATAACACTCGAGTACATTAGAAGCGATCTAGAAGTAAAACCATTAAATTACGCCAACATATTCCTGGAACACATTGACAATTGCTATCTGTACAACGAACAAATAGATATCACCCTTATAGTAGGCCTTAACGATCCAATTGACCAAGTTAATAGATTACAACGCGTAATAGATTTAATAGACCGTCAATGTAAACCACCTTGCGCTTACACACCAGAAATAAGCAGCCTAAAATTTAAGTACGGAAATCTTCAAAACCTGACTCGGCAACTCAAATTATTATTGCGTTATAAAAGCAAACGCGGATTGCTCAATGTCATAGGCTCAGTATCCAAAACTTTATTCGGAACTCTCGACGAAAACGATCTAGAACTCATTAACAAGAACATCGATACATTATTTGATTCCAACAATAAAATAAAAACAATTCTTAGTAACCAAACCGCACTCATCAAACGCGTGCTAGACAATACCAAAACAAATCAACTTGAAAACTTAGCCAACGATATACACAAGATTGAAAACCACAATGAAAAAAACGAAATATTAGTCTCCCTACTAATTCAAACCGAATCTACCATATCAGAACTCCATATAAACATCGACGAAATTTTTAACACTGTTATGTTAGGGAAACAAGGAATCATAAACCCACAAGTTATAGAACCTGAACAATTCTTAAAAACACTTGACCAAACTTTATGACTAACCATATCGAACCTTCAGTTCAAAACTTTCAACTAATTCTAGATCTAAGCAAACTAAAGGTATGGATAAGAGATAACAAACTTATATATACAATAACTGTGCCGCTTTTGGAAAACAATGAATGGAAAATGACTAAAATTTACTCGATACCTTCCAAACAAAACTCTGTATTCATTGCGCCTGTAATAGAAACTGATTTGATACTAACCGACTCAGAACAATACACCTTTGTCGATAGTCACTACTTAAACAAATATTGTAAACGAACGGCAATCATCCACATTTGTAAAAGAACTCAACCGAGTCACAATAGAATCAATTCACCTGAATGCAGATCGGAATTAATTAATAATCGACAGACAGTCAAAACTTGCCCGACTACTGTCTTCAAGCTGGAAGAATTGACGTTCGTACCTTTGCAAACGGAAAATCATTATATTATTATTCCTGCGAAAAATGTACAAATCGACGTGTTATGTAAGACACATAAAATCCTAGAAATTAGACAACCAAGCTTAATTAGCAGTAAAACCGGGTGCATAATCACATACGATCATAATATTATGAAAATAGGAGGATCACATAAAAATATCTCTTACGAAACCAAATTTAAGAATAGCATATACAGCTTCGAAGAAACAGATGTTCCAATATTAGAGAAAATATTAGAAACAGCTCCAAAAGTAACACACAATTTTAACCAATATAAAGCCAACCTCGACACATTACAAACACAAATCAGTACCCTGCAATTTGAGCGACGCATAAATTCATTGAAGGAATATGGCATATCCACACTACAAATATTAAGAATCATAGCCCTAGGACTAGGAACAATATATGTAATGTACAAATGTAAACTTTTCGAATGTCTACGCCGATCATTTCCTAAAAATGTACGTATCAAAATACACTGCCCTACCGCTCGCGTAAACAGGATCGATCAAACATCAACAGTACCAAGGACGGCCATCTTCCAAAATATCACCGAAGACGAAGATGAGGGGATCATTCAACTTAGAAGACCCACCAGAGCCTTACGCTTTAGCGGAGCAAAGCGAAGCTAAGGAGGGGGGAATGTCACGGTGGTCGTGAGAACGCAGCGAAAGGATAATTATATCTCACATACCTTAGCCAGCAAAATAGTAACTAAGCAGTAATAGAAACCCTATGTGACCGGCATCCAGCGATAACCCCTCCACAGGAGCCGGGTCCTTGATAAAAAAAAGTACCTCTCGAGTCGTTGCGAGACATTCTTTTCTGTGCTGTTTGACCATTCTGTATCGTTACTCTGTCAGTGTTCAATAAATCTTCTAATAACAATCAAAATTGAAGTACGAATCTCTCACCTTGCGTGCGGAACGTGAAATTACCCCGAATCGACGTGACACCCACCTTATGTTCACGAGTTAAATGGAACAGCTGAGCGCTACAATAGAACAATCATGAATTCTGCTAGATGCTTATTACATGATTCAAAGCTGAATATTAAATATTGGCCGGAAATAGTTAGAGCCGCGGCGTACTTAAAAAATAGAACCGTTACAAACACATATGAAAATAAAACACCATTTGAAATATTTTTAAAAAGGAAACCGAATATAAATAATTTAAGATTGTACGGAAGTAGAGTTTTCGTAAGAATACCCGAAGTTAAAAGAAATTCGAAATGGGACAAAAAAGCAGACACGGGGATACTTGTAGGTTATGAAAACAATGGATATAGGATACTAGTTAATAATAAAATTGTAATTGCAAGACACGTAGAATTTATAGGTGAAGATGATAATTTATTAGGATTTCGAGGAGAAGATGGACCAGGCAATGAGACAGAAAAGGTTTTTGACGAACATTCGGATGTAAAGGAAAAGGTCGAGCAGGTTGCAATAAAAAAGGAGAGAAATTTAAGTAACGAATCAGAAGAAAAACTTGAGGACACAGAAAGTAATTTAAGAAGGTCAGGACGGGAAAGAAAGAAACCTCAAAGATATGGCCAAACGAGCTCATATTTCATTTATGTGAATATAGTTAGTGCACACAGTCCTCAAACCTATGAAGAAGCTTTAAGTGGAGATGACAGCGGTTCATGGAAAGAAGCAATGGATCGAGAAATGAATAGTTTAATGAAAAATAAGACCTGGCAATTAGTAGAAAAACCAAAAGACAAAAAAGTATTAGACTTGAAATGGATATATACGAATAAATCTGATAATCGTAAGAAAGCGCGACTAGTTGTTCGAGGCTTCCAACAAAAAGAAGTACTGGAAGATTTATACTCTCCAGTAGCAAAAATGCAAACGTTGAAGTTATTACTATCTTATTGTTGTCAATATGGTTTGACGATTATGCAAATGGATGTAGAAACAGCTTTCTTAAACGGAACTATAAAATCGGAAGTATTTGTAAAACAACCTATAGGTTACGACGATAAAAGCGGGAAAGTATGTAAATTATCAAAAGCGTTATATGGATTGCGTGAAAGTTCAAGAGCTTGGTATGAATGTTTCGACGAATATATGAAAAAATTAGGATTTCAAAGAAGTAAGAGTGATTATTGTCTGTATATGAAGTATGAGAGCGATGATGTTATATATTTAATTCTATTCGTAGACGACTTATTAATATGTGGAAAAAACATAAGAAAAATCGATGAAATTAAAAAAAAATTGTCAAACAAATTTTTGATGAAGGACTTGGGTGAAGTAAAGACTTACTTAGGAATAAACATTGAATACGATAATAAGAAGTGTGAGATGAAACTGGATCAAAGTAGTTATATAGAGTCATTAGCGAAACATTATAATATAGAAAACAGTAAATTATATTTTACACCAATGGAACAAAACTTAAGTTTAGAACCCGCACAATCAGCTTTAGACGATATAAGATATAGAAATCTCATAGGAGCTTTGTTATATATTAGTACTGGAACAAGATTAGACGTTAGCTATAGTGTAAATTATTTAAGTCGATTTCAAAACAGTTACAACGAGACCCACTATAAATATGCATTGAGAATTTTGAAATACTTATATTTAAATAGGAAATTAAAATTAACTTATAAAAGAAATTTGAATGCTGAAGTTATTGATTGTTTTGTTGACGCTGACTGGGCTGGAAATAAAGTAGATAGAAAATCCACTACGGGATTTATCATAAGATTTTTCGGAAACGCAATTTACTGGAAATCGAGAAAGCAAAGTAGCGTAACAAAATCATCAACAGCCGTCGAGTATGTAGCTTTATCGGAAGCTGTGAGCGAAATTAAATTTGTAAAAAAATTGTTGAAAGATTTTAAAATAATGATCGAGACACCAATAAAAATTTACGAAGATAATTCTGGAGCGATTGCGATATCAAAATTTGGAAATTTAACAAAAAATTCTAAGTACATTGAAGTTCACTTCCATTTTGTGAATGAAAGTTACGAAAATAAAGAAATTGACATTATAAAAGTAGATTCAGAAAATAATGTAGCTGATATTTTAACGAAGGCTCTAGAGAGGAATAAATTTGAAAATTTTAGATTATTTTTAAGAATAGTTTGATTGACTTATAAAAGGAAATGAATATGCAGCACAAAAAATTAAGGAGGTGTGTTGAGATATGTGTAATTTTCTGTGCTGGACTGAGTTAAGTGCGTAGTAGAAATACTTATATGTATATATCAGTGTGTGGAAGTATGTGTGTGTGCGCAGCGTCTCGAAACAAAGGAATGTAAACAGTCAGTCGGTTAAGAGTCGTCGATGAAGAGTCGGGTGTAGAAGGTGCTGAGACGCGTGCAAGTGTATATCGATAAATATATAAAGAATCGTCTATGTAATAAATATATCATTATTTTAGTAATAACTGTCAATATAAATTTAATGTTCCTATAACATTATTTCGGCTTCAAAGATCCACAATTCTCAACAATCCTCTAACTCTTTAGCTCTGGTCACCAGATTTGAGTGATTTTCCTGTTTTTTTTTTTTGTTTTTTGTTTTTTTTACAGTTGATCGTGAACCTTCGAACAGGACGAACCTCTGAGCCCAAAAGGGATACTAGGCTTTGGTCCTGACAGTGAGCGCGTCAATCTATACAGTTATTCAATGATAGAAAAGAAACAAAAAAAAAAACAAAAAACAAAAAAGTGGAAAAGTGACAAGAACTGAAAAATAGTGCATGTACCATCATCACTATAAATAAAAAAATAGGACACGACGATAATGAAGCCAAAAACAAGAAAGCGGACTCCGCCATAAACGCAACAAAAAAAGCCACGTGAAGAAAAATTATAACACAAAAGACGTCCAAGGACACCAACAGCAGTGTAATACTGATAGCACAAAAGACGCGGAAACACAATCCTCCGCCATACCTGATAAATAGGAACAAAAGAACATATAATACCCAAGAAAGCATAAAACAAGAAGAAAACAACACACAAGATGCGACCGACCGTCGGAAAAAAGAAAACATGAAACAGATCAGAAGCTCTCCACCGTCGGCAATTCCAACAAAAAACAGAGTCGAAGTCATACAATCACAAGAATCCAATTTATCTCAACGAAAGCATCAACAATGCAAAATACGATCTTGGAAAACATAAAGAAAAAGAACGAGGAATTATGACACAAATCAAGCAGGCACAAAGCAAGACACCCCGCGTCATACGAGGGATGCCCCAAGCTAGTAGAGCTGCGCAAAAAGCTCAACCAAAAGATAAACAATGCGAAAAAACCAAAAATCGAACGCATCGCCAAAATAAGCCGTAAATACGTCGCGAACTAAAGTTCGTGGACGTAGTAAAACAGGGAAGAACGCAAAAAAATTCCCCTCTCCCACCTATATTTGTTAATGATGTCATCGATATACAAACAATGGTAAAGTCCATTGAGAAAGATATCAACAAAGAGGAATATAAACTAAAAATAAATAATAACCAAGTCAAAATTCTGCCGACTAACCCAGTCTCATATAGAAGGCTCACAAAACTACTAAAGACCATGAATGCCAACTTCCACACATACCAGCTTAAACAAGAAAGACCTTTCCGAGTGGTTCTACGCAACATCCACCACTCAGCAAACTTAGATGAATTGAAATTCGGAAAACTCCTAAACCTTGGCCACGAAGTAACAAACATAAGCAACATTAGACATAGAATTTCAAAAAACCCGCTATCCCTATTCTTCATCGATTTAAAACAAAAACCAAATAACGAACAAATCTATAACATAACTGGACTAATGAACTCGGTAGTGAAAATCGAACCTCCTTTAATAAAGAAAGAGATAGTGCAATGTAAATGGTGCCAAAGCTACGGTCACAATAACTGTCACAACAGGACAGCGCAGAAACTCAGACATCAACAAATATACAGCATGTAATGAATATCAACCACAATAATACCCACACCTTTGGTAGCCGAAGCTACACGCAAGTAACCAAACAATCAACACCCTTAGACAACCAAAACCAGAACAACAACATCAATGACGCTACAGAAATCAAAGAACTACTAAAGCAATCCATCAAAAACACCGAAATGCTAACAAAAATGATAAGCGAACAAAACGCAGTCCTCAGACAGCAAACGCAACAAATCACAGTCATGTTACAACTTCAGTTCCCTGTTGAGAGTTCGCTGTTGAGTGCCGAAGCGTGCAGACGTGTGTCTAATGCTCTGTGAAGTTCGTAAAACAACACGTGACGCCCATCCGTCGAAAGTGAACATAGCCAAGTGTTTTCTATCTTTCTAGAGAAAAATTCCTACGCACCTAACCTTTACCCGAATCATAGCCTCATAGCCTCTCGACTAGTTATTCAACTCGAATTAACTAGCTCGATGATGGCCCAGGAATCACGACCAGGCTCTCCTGAGCAAATTCGCAATTACTCCGCGCTACCTCCTCCGTGGCAGAAGTGTAGCAGAACTCCCCGCACCAACGACGCTAATATTACCAAGAAACGGAAAATAGAAACAGCAAAACCATACACAATCGACACCCGGAACGAACAATCAACGATACGAATAAACACCCGCAACAGGTTCGCCGTACTGCAATCCACTAACGACGCCATGGAAATCGCAGACCCGCCGCCAAACCAACAATCACAGAGAATCCCCCCTCCCCCACCAATATTTGTGGACGACGTCATCGACATAGAGACAATGATCAAGTCCTTAGAGAGAGATATCTCCAAGAAGGACTATAACCTAAAGATAAATAACAATAAAGTAAAAATACTGCCGAGGAACCCAGAAGCTTACAGAAAAATCACCAAGATACTGTGACACCAATTACCTCTCAGAGAAGAGACATCGACTCCCGACTGTCGGACGCCAACGCCGCGACGCATCTTAGTCCCCATCAGAGATAAGGCCCCAACCCCGACTTTCGGACTCCTTGGAATCCACACCAAACCCCCCAACATCCCCAAGCCAGGGTGTATATAAGCCGAGACTTCACCCAGCCCGGGGAGTTCTCGTTCTAGTTGCTGTTCTTGTACAACACCCTTTTCTCTGTTCAACGTTATTCTACTGTAAGTGCCAAAGTCATAATAAAGTTCGATAAAAGAGAATTAATAGTTGGCCTACGACTCAGCTTTCTTTTCTCTCGCAACCCAAGTATCCATTTTACGTGACATTTTGGCGATCCTGCCAGGATCCATCAACTTCAAGAAAACGAAATTACGCATTTCGGCATACGTGCATCATTGAAGATTGAGGGATCAGCGGACCTCTGCAGATCAGCTCACTTTGCGTGAAAACGACTTCTACGGAAAGCGGACTACGGTCATCACCAAAACTGAAACTGGTCACGAAAAGAAGAATATTCAGGTAAAGAACTGGATTCTTTTAAATATTATCGTACTCGTCGCAATAGCTTCGCTAGTACAGACTCCAACAACAGTACAATAACCACTATGAGCAAAAAATCAGAAGACACATCTTCTGTTAGCCCTATGGCTACTGGTATGGATCCAAATATTCGGGCCATACTAGACTCTATGCAGAAGCAGAACGAAAGAAACGAACTAGCTTTTAATAATTTGCATAAATTAATACAAGACGAAAGTCAACAACGCGTTAGAGAAATCGAACTCTTAGGTAGGAATTACGCTGAACTACGATTAGGAATTCAGTCAATCGCTACATCTGAATTCAACTCTATTATAACCGAAGACGCTAGTGCCAGCACTATTCGGAAAAATCAACCACATGTTCCTAAAAAGACCGAGACGAAAAACGAAACGGACCATATAGACAGTGAAGAAGAAACTATAGATTACGACAATCCTACGTACAGTGCAAAAACCTGCTTAGACTTCATCCCTATGCTCAATGGACAAGATGATATAGGAGTAGAAGGGTTTATTAAGCGGGTAAAAGAAGCTCGAGCCGAATGTCGAGAAAGACGCACGCTATTACGCCTCATTTTAACACAAAGAATCATCGGAGAAGCAGAACGTAGAGTATCCGCCACTCTGTAATCGAAAGCTATGAAGACCTGTTCGATAGCCTCAGAAAATTTGTATCCGTGAGTATCACATCCAACGGAGCCCGCGATAAACTGCAACGTACACGACAAAACTTCAACGAATCGGTACACAGTTATGTGAAGAGGTTCCGACACAACCTCAACGAACTACTATACGCACTCCAACACGAAATTCGCGATCCGATACGTCGTGCAGTCGTTATAGATCTTGAAAACGAACGAGCCACCAAGATTTTCATCGTAAATTTGAAACCCGAAATAGAAACACGCACATCATCTAAAGGACCAAAGAATCTCCAACAAGCACAGGATGCAGCCTTCGAGGCAGAGTTACTTATAGGGGAAATCGAACGCAACAAAAACATAGCAAGAGGAAGAATAATGAATCGACCAATTGCGAGAGCCGACGCCCAATTCCAAGGTACACCTAACGCAAGAAGAAATATCACGCTTGAGAACACCACACGGCCGAAACCAATGAATCCACTCACGGAAAGAAGAGCGATGATGGAACGATCACCGCCCAAATGTTTCAAATGTAGTCAAGTGGGACATTTAGCCAACGCTTGTACCCAACAGCGAAATTTTCCATCAGCCAGCCGAAGAAACTTACCGCCTCCGAGAAATTATCCTATAATGACGGACAAAGAGAGTATGAACCTCGAGGAATACCAAGGGTCAACAAGACCACAGGAAGATTGCTTACTGTACGGTTCAAGAGGAATGACGGACCAATAACGCACTTAGTCGACACAGGAGCCTTATTAAACCTTATTAAAGAAAATCGGGTGATATCGACTGTTTATAGCACGAACAAACCGCAAACATTTTATATGGGACAGAGTAAATACAGAACCGACAAATACGTTCTACTAAAAATATTTGATAAAAGCCATAAATTTTTTATAGTGCCTAAGGATTTTCCGTTAATTGAAGATGCTATACTAGGACTGCCGTGTCTAAGAAAATACCAATACTATATATCAAATGAAACTTTGAAATTAGACGATAACTATTTGCACTTCCAGAAACCCATAGCGATTCAACCAGGAGAAAAGAGGGTTCAAACGATTTACTTGGAAGGACAACCAACGAGAGTATGTTTCTTCAACACTGGTGAGAAAAATCACGAATTCTCCAGTTATATAGAAAACAATAAGGATTTAGATCAAATTGCAAAATTCAAAGCCATTTTGAGGACAAATCATATCGAACGCGCATTTGGAGAACCTATAGAAAAAATACTGATTCACTACATGGACGTCTTCAATCTCGAAACAGAACTCTTACCGTGCACTTCACTTGCTAAACACACAATTACGCTAAAAGAGAACAAAATCATAAACACTAAATCCTACCGACCCCCTGAATGCCACAAAACAGAAATTAGGCGACAGATGGACGAAATGCTTAGGAAAAACATTATAGAACCTTCCGACTCTCCATATAATTCTCCAGTATGGGTTGTACCAAAGAAACAGGACGCCTCAGGAAAACAAATGGAGAATTGTAATTGATTTTGGAAAACTTAACGAACTTACGGACCAAGAAGCATATCCACTACCCGACATAGATGACATAATATCACAGTTAGGAAACGCAAAATTCCTAACGCAAAACCCCAAAATCCGTCCTAGACTTATCCTCAGGATTCCACCAAATTCCTATGGATCCCAAATCAAAGAAGTACACTGCATTTAGCACACCGCAAGGACATTACCATTATAATCGAATGCCGTTTGGACTCAAAAACGCGCCAGCGACATTTCAAAGAATGATGGACACTGCGCTCCGCGGACTTATTAACAAACATTGCTTTGTATATTTGGACGATATTATTATTTTTGGTCAATCGATAGAAGAACACAACCAAAACTTAGCTATCGTTTTACAAAGACTTAGAGAATTGGGGCTGAAAATACAGCCAGATAAGTGCGAATTTTTAAAGCCGGAATTAGAATACCTCGGGCATACCGTAACAAGTGAAGGAGTAAAACCCAATCCGAAGAAGATAGAAGCAGTAAAAAACTTTAGACAACCTAAGAACCCAACAGAAGTAAAATCTTTCCTCGGGCTAGCAGGTTATTACAGAAAATTCATTCGTAACTTTTCAAAACTAGCAAAACCACTTACTGAACTCACGAAAAAAGACACGCCATTCCACTGGACCGACAAAACACAACTCAGCTTCGATACGTTAAAAGAAAGACTATGTCAAGCGCCGGTACTAAAATATCCCGACTACACGAAAACATTTACGTTGACAACGGACGCCAGTAACGAAGGTTTAGGAGCCATCTTTTCACAAGACGGGCACCCTTGTTGCTTCATTTCGAGAACATTAAACCCTCCTGAACGAAATTATACAACGACTGAAAAAGAATTATTAGCTATCGTTTGGGCAGTTAAAAGACTCAGACAATATCTATTCGGCCGCAAATTTCAAATTCAAACAGACCACCAAGCCCTTAAATGGCTACACAACTGTAAGGACCCCTCCAGCCGATTGATCCGATGGAGATTAAGATTAGAGGAATACGAGTATGACATAGATTACGTAAAAGGAAAGGAAAACGCGGCCGCTGACGACCTATCCAGAGTACACGCGATAACACAAACTGACGTTTTATTAAAACAATTCAAAGATTGGGAAAAATCAGAAGAAATACCAAAATTATTAAAACTGACACCTAACAAAGACAACTTTTTCCAATTAACAAAAACATATCTAGGCCCATATGACGAAACCGCATGGTTACAGAAAATGTCAAACGTACTCAAAACAAATAGAAAGATAGGGATAGGAGACAACAACTTAAACGCACAAGACAAAGCACACATAAAGAGACTTCTTTTGTTTTTCAATGACCAACGCGACGACATAGAGTTTGCTTACGAGCCAATACAGAGCTTAAGTGACGAAGAGATAGAACAAATACTGAAAGAAAATCATGACTTGATAGGACATCCCGGAATACAAAAGACGTACGACAGAATCAGAGACAAATATAGTATCCCACACCTTATGGACAGAATAAAAACCAGAATAGAAACTTATGAGACCTGTCAAACCGCAAAAATGACTATTATTATTATAATTTCAAAGAAGAACCATGTATAACCGACACACCATTGGAACCCAATGACAAGATAGCCATGGATATATTAGGACCATTGAAGAAAATTCCTTTATACTCTCTATTCACGATGAACTCACAAAATACCTTATCCTTGTTCCTATAAAAAACCAACAAACAGAAACTATTTGGAATTCCCTGTTAGACCATTACATATACATATTTTCAGCACCTAAGAAAATACTGACAGACAAAGGACAAAATTTTATTAGTAGTTTAATGCAAAAATACGAAGAAGTCTTCAAAATAAAACACATTAAAACTACTAGCTTCCACCCCCAAAGTAATGGATCATTGGAGCGAACTCACGCTGTAATAGCAGATATGTTAAAATGTGTTCAAAAAGACTCAGGGAAAGAATGGGACGAGGATTTGGGATTTAAATTTCATATGCCTAGCCTACAATACGATGATACACGACTCGACCGGATATACACCTTTCGAATTAACATTCGGACATAAAGCAAATTTACCCTCGACCATTTCACGAAATCCACAACGCACTTACGCGGATGAAGTAGCATCCAAAAAACGAGAATGGGATTCTAGACTTTCGAAAGCTCACGACCAACTGATTAAAAGTGGCCCAGGTAACACGACCAGGCTCTTGTGACATCAATCTCATCTCAACCATAAGATATCGACCCCCGACCTTCGGACACATTTCCACATCATAACCTACACCGCGCCGCTCAACACCCTCAAACCGAAACGTATATAAGCCGAGCCTGCACCCAGCTCGGGGAGATCTCGTTCTAGTTGGTGTTCTTGTACAACACCCCTTTTTCGGTTCAGTGTTATTCTTCTAAGTATTAAAACTTATAATATAGTTTTATAAAGGAAAATTAGTAGTTGGGTTACGACTCAGCCTTTTTACTACAACCCAAGTATCAACTTTACATGACACTCTCCTGAGCAAATCCACAATTGCTCCGTGCTACCTCTTTCGTGGCGAAAGTGCAATAGATCCCCCAAACCACTAGTGACACTAAGAACACTAAAAAGCGCAAAATAGAGTCAGTTAAAATAAACACAAACGCCACCCAGAACGAACAGTCAATAAACCAAATAACCACATACAATAGATACGCAATATTGGAATCCACGAACGACTCCATGGAAGTTGCAGATCCACCAACAAACCAACATACTCCCCCACCTATATTTATTGATGATGTCATCGACATACAGCGAGCGAGCAGAAAGGGAGAGAAAGAAAAACTCTCACCCTTGTAAGATAAGACGATGGAGAAGGATGGCAGTCAGGCGACCTAGAGCAGCTACATCGCCCCCCCCCATCTCCAATTCAATAGTCAGGAAGTATTAGGACTGGAGGACGCGGGAAGGGGGTGCAACAGAAGATAATTCATAAGAGGTTCCTGGTGCACTCCTGTCATACGCGTAGGATGGTCATCGTGGAGTTTTAGTCGGTAAGAGTTCGACACTACTCTGCTGTCACGCGATTATTGCAACAGCGGAGTATCCATGAGGATTTCTCCACGTACAAAAAAAAGAAAAAAGATGGCAAACAAATGAAGAAGTGGAAAATGCCAGCAACACAACTGATAAACACTGCACCATACTCAGCACAACAGCGGAAGAAGTTACAAACTTAATTAAGGCAACAAAGACAAGTAAAGCCCCAGGATTTGACTTGATCAATGGAAAAATCTTAAAAGACCTTCCCCCAAAGGCAATAAGACTAACAACGATAATATTCAACGCAATTCTAAGAATACAGTACTTTCCTGCACTATGGAAAATAGCACAGATCGTAATGTTACCCAAACCAAACAAAAACCCACATATAACTGCATCCTACAGGCCAATATCATTACTACCTGCGTTTTCCAAATTACTAGAAAAAATAATATATAACCCCCTAAAACCAACAATAGAAAGAGAAAAATTAATACCGGTCCATCAATCTGGATTCAGGAATAAACACTCCACAATAGAACAAATGCACAGACTCGTCAATGAAATCTTACAGGCGCTGGGAACAAAACAATATTGCACGGCACTCTTTATGGACATCGAAAAAGCATTTGACAAAGTTAACCATGAAAAACTTCTTCAAACATTCAACAAGCAATTTCCAGAACAAATCTACATACTACTCAAATCTTACTCAAACAATAGAACCTTCGTAGTAAAAATAAATGATGCATATTCTGAAATTAAGGATATCAAGGCAGGAGTACCGCAAGAAAGCGTCCTAGGACCAATACTATACATACTATATACGGCAGACATACCAACAACTGTCAACAGCCAACCTGCTTGCTAATCACCTATCTAACGCATTTAAACCTCGCTCCTCCAAAACTGCCGCGAAAATAACAAATATCCCCTCCTATTGACCCCCTTCACTTCTGCAGAGATTATAGAATCAATCAGTCGCCTGAATCCCAAGAAAGCAGCGGGGCATGACCAAATATGTAATAAAGTAATCACGGAACTTCCCACAAAAGGGATTGCACTCATCATATTGATTTTCCGCCGACCGATGTTGTTTCATCTCCGACATATATATATATATATATATATATATATATATGAGTTTTCTCTTACGAGGAGAAGCCGACGTTTTGGTCAGAAAATTCATCGACGGGCCCTGAAACTAAACGACGTAGGTCATCAGACCCTCGGAGTAGGTGTCACTACTGTAAGCACTACGGATATAAAGTGGTGGAGTGACGCAAGAGAATAAAATTGGAGTAGGCGAAGAATATACGAAACCTAGAGGCAAACCGACCAACCGCATCGTCGAAGCTATCTGGCTTCAAATGTCATGAGGAGGGCCATGTCGCGTATAATTGTCCGTTATTGCGGAAAGGAAACAATAACAGCAGCACACCGAAAGGAATCGATAACTTCAATAACTAGCGTCGAGTCGACTTCTACGTAGTGGAAGTGGCAACAGGTAGATCAAGTCATCTGGGTGAATTGTCTCCAGTATTGTATAAAAGTCCGCTTACGAACAGCGTTAATACAATCAATTACTGTAATGTAAAAAACATGTAAATCCTATTCCAAATATTTTATAACTACGTCATGGCGTCAAGTATAACGATACTTTTGCTAGAGCCAATTCTCAACTGAAATTCTTTGTTTATTGAGTATGTAACATATGTAATATGTATTTCCTTGGGCAATAAACGTTATAATTAAAAATTAAAAAAGCACTCGTTCTCGTCCGATAACGAAAGTTCAGATGAAAAAAGTATTTAAATGAGTGACCGCTTGGGAACTCCGCGTGGTGCTCACCTTTTTATTTTTCCAATCTTTTTTACTTTCCTTAATAATCTATTTTGAATAATCTATGATCTAAACATAGAGAAATAGAAACGTTTTAGTATTACGCGACTAGTACCATATATCATTCATTTTTGCACACATTTCTATTTTTTCAAATATTCTTTTTTTGTACATTAAAAGCAAATAAGAATCGTTCTTGTCTAAAGCCAGTTTGAGAGATGAGATAGAGTTTGGTTCTTTTTATGTGAAAATTTGATTTCTCTGTGGGACATGTTAACAGAGTCCTTGTTTGCCCAGTGTTGATTTATAGAGTTTGCGAATTCTTGTTTTAAACACAACTTTATTTTGTGCAAAAGGTACTTCTCTTTTGTCGTAGGAATAGTTTTGTGATGGATGAAAAGAGAGTTGTGCGTTTCGTCCCGGGACTACCGGTGGACTCGTCAGTAAGGCTATGTCCGGTAGTCCCTGCTTAGACGTAGAGGGAGTCTCGCTAGGTGCGGTATTTGTATCAATCGCTCGTATATTCGACCGCTAGCGAGTTAGACAGACTCGTTTTCGTCGTAGCCCTCTAGTTTTGGCGGTTGGTCCTCGCGGATCGCCCGGGAAGTGTTGCGCCGCGTTGATGCCTCTCGGCGTCCTGTTGATACCGATCCGCCACAGTTTTATTGTAGATTGTTTATTTCGGAAGGTATGAAGCTTTTGTTTCGTAATTTCGATTTGCCTCTTTGTTAGGTTGACATTGTTGTGGATATTTAAGTCGCAGTTCTTGTCGAGCTGATTTTGTAATATTTCCTACTTTCTTGTTTTTGTACTTGTACCTGGGTCCGCCACTCCGTGTTTCCAGCTTTAGGAAGTCAGATGTATTTTTGTTTATTTGGAATTCGAGAACGTTATAGTCGCAATCGTAGTCTATGGTTTTGAGCGTGTTAGTTGCCCGTAAATTAAGTAATTGTGTCCAAGGCATATGACTAGGTAACGAGCCTCCTTTTGGTTAAGACTCAATCCTTTCTTCCTGCGTTTTTAATGATTGTTTTAGTTCGTTTAATTGTGTTTGTTGTTCATTTAAGGCTTTGAATATGCTTTCTTTGAAGGTTCGATAAGTTTATTACGTTCAGTTGTGGTATGGTTTTAATTGGGTTTCAATTTTCAATTGCGCGCGGTAATTTGCTTGATGTGGTTGGTTTTCGGAGACGGTTGGTTTCGGCTTATTCCTTGTCTTAGGATGTCTGAGAACTACGGCATGAATTTGCGGCTTATTTGAGCAACACGTTTGTTTTTGATGCTTTGTATTTGTTGATATTTTCCCAAAGTTTCTTGCAAACTTTCTTCATACAACAAAGACACCCACTCCGAGCTTTCCTCCGTAATCACACAAGAACGAACTTTACTTGTTTTCGTAACTACAGAGCAGTCACTTCATCTCTATACGTGTTCTCACCACTACAGAACAGTCAACTTGTGCTCTCGACTTCATCTATATACTGGATCTTTAGACTTGTCACAAACAGTAACATTCAAGTAACAGTCAAATCTCACCAGTAACAGTTAACACCAGCTCGAGTTAAAATACAGTTCAAGGAATAGCAAGTGTCAGAAGTCAAGTCAGCAGAATCGCCAAATAGAAGACCGTCGATCGACAGAAGATACATCATCACAGACGCCAACACGAAACGAGTCTCAGGTCGTACTGATTCATAGTTTGTCATTCCATATACGTAACCTTGTATCACATTGAAGTTGTTGGATCGTTGAAAATATATATTAGCCTGTTCATATCAGCGTTATATTCATCCAACCACCCTTATTATATGAACCGAAATAAAGGATCGACCGATTCGTGGCGTCGATTAGTCAAATTGTAACGGGAATTTACGACTCCCGCTGGCGCGCTTCTTCGAGATCGCATCTCGCCACGAACGATCGAAAGTTCATTCAAATGGAAAGATCCATTTTTGCAGCATTTTCTTTTTGGTTGCTTCTTTCATTCTGCCTATCTTCTTTCTTTCTCTTATTTTCTTGATTCTTTTTATAGTGAGCATTATTTGTCACTTTGCGTTATTGAATATCACTGTATAAATCGGCAAACTCACTAACAAGTCTTACGCCTGGTATTTTTGGCCAGTGAAGTGTGACCTGCTGGGGGGTTCACAACATTCTGACGAGAAAGAATACATTCAGCTCGGAATGAGTGTTAGTTGAAGTAATCAATTTTCTTATTTAATATTATTAAATAAAAAGTATTTACAAAACATACAATTATGTAGTAGAATAAATAGGATATGTGAAACCATGCGTGACTTCGTTTTCAAGAAAATGGACTGTGAAGTTAAGTAGGGGCAATTTCATAATTGATTTTCGCGAAAACAAAGCGAAAAATGTCATTTTACATTTTCGACTTCATTTTCGCCACACGCAGGGAATCATCGTCCTTCGGTTTGTGTCACAATTTTCGGCACATGTATTTTTGCATTCTTTCAAACGACATATTCCGAATTCCGAATATTGAATAAATTTCGGAACATTATCGGAAAATATAAACAAAGGAATATATAAGTAAACGTGTATGCTAGAATGATACAACGTATGGTGATGATCGTTTAATACTAAAAAGATATTTAATTGATGTATACGACCATAGCTTATTAACACTTAGCCAACCGCGCGCGCCAGAGCGAGCTATACGCTTCACTGTCCACCGCGCCCACACAGGCCAAATTATACGCTGTCCACCGTGCATTTTTCTAATTAAGGAGGACTAATATTCAGAAATACTTGAAAAACAAAGAAGTTTAAAAATTATTTAAGTAGTCCATTATATTTTGCGGTAATGATTTCGTTTAACGATTTCACATATCGATTATACAAAACATCCAATTAAAAGTATATATTAAAAGTATAAAGAGATATAGGTAAAATTAAAAACATTAAAGATGACTAAAGATAAATGACACGACTTGAACGTGAAGTTTGCATTTTAATGCAAATAATGCATTAATAATGCATTTTAATATTTTTTTACAGTGTGATATCGTTCAACTATAACATTACTTAGTCATAACTGATAGTGTAACTTTTTAATTAATTTTAAAACTACTAAATTGGTGCATTTTATTACACATTGTACTCTATAAAAGCAGAAAAGAGTAGCAATTAATTTGGAACAATTCCAGGTAAACAATAGCTTACAACAACAACGACAACAAAGAAGGAAACGAATTGGTAAAGTAAAAAAGGGGGATCTGCCAGGTCGGTTGGCTAAGTGTTAAGAAAGGTAAAAAAAGCCAACGCCACACGGAGTTCCCAAGCGGTCACCCATCTATGTACTATCCGTGCCCAGCCCTGCTTGACTTTCGTGATCAGACGGGAACGAGTACTTTCAACGCGGTATGGGCGTTGGCTGAAGTAATCAGTTTTGTTATTTCATGTTACCGAATAGACAACATATTTAAGAAAACATGCATATATGTATGAGGATAAATGGTATTCTTAAACGTGCTTTCAGATATATAAAATTTCTCCTGCCTTCGTTTCCCAAACAATGGATTGTGAAGTTCCTTCACATAGGTACGCGTATACTTAACAAGTAGCGAGTAAAAAGGACGAAACTTCATAATTGATTTTCTAGAAAACCAAGTCGTGTGTCAAATCTTGTCACTTCGTACTCGATTTATTTTTGTATAGGAAATCAGGCCCTTTCTTCTTGCACGATCGTAATACTCTAATTTTCTCGACTACTTCAATCTTAAAACAATTTAGTTTCACTGGATTGCGTATAACTACCAACATCAAAATACTAACATTCACGGACGACACGGCTGTACTAGTCAGGTGACACTGTAGAACGGCTTCTTTGTTCTCTATTATAGTAACGTGGATAAAGCGCAACTGCCTACAAGCAGAAAGGGTCGGAAAACTTGAATAGGCCTGTAGCGGCACTCGACAACAAAACTTTCTAACGGTATCACCGAAGCGCAAGTGCCGACAGGCCTAATAAGCCATCGATATCAGTAAGGTCCTTCCGCCGAATATTTGGAAGAAGGCGTAGGTGGCAACGATTACGGACGCGTAACGAACACGTGCGTAGGAGGGATATTGACGGATGACAAAAGAAACGAATCGGATCAACAAAACGGTTGAGTTGTAACCGAGGGGAGAGAATCGTCAGTTGGAATCGGGAGTTGTACGTAGAGTCGAAATCGAGAATGGTACGTAAAGAGTCGAAAGCGAGAATTGTTAATAAATATAATGTTAAACACCACCGAGTATTTCTTTGGTACCCTACACGTCCTACACCAAAATCATCTCAGGGCTGACGGCCGTCAATATATTTCGGCACCGCAGCCGTTGATCCTCAGTTAGCCACCGAAGAGTCAAGAGTCGTCAACTGAGAGTCGTTATATCACGCCCTGTCCAAACATTCTTAACCGTCACTCTGTTGAATTCACATAATAAATGTCTGAATTTTTCTTCCCTTGCTCGTGAAACGTTTAAACCTAAGCGAAATCATTCGAACGACGCAAGGACACGATCAGTGATTTCTTAATTTCACTGCTCCCCGTGCCTTCGACGTAACACAAGCACTCTGATCCAGAAACAGCAGTCATATTACTACCAGAAAGTATCAGAAAAATCGAAAAATGAAATGATAAATGCAAAGCCCAGTCGATTTAACCACATTACATTTAAAATACGAAAACAGAAGCCGCCTAATATCTAATTGAATGATACGCATATAACACAAACAATGCAAGTTAGATACTAAGACTCCACTTAGATTCATAACTTACATGAAAGCAACATACTAAATCAATTATAGACAAAATACGGATAAAAAGAAGACAGATGTACTGGGTATGCTGCGCCCGCTTAGCCGCGGTGGAAACGCTAGTTTCCCATCGATCACGAAGGTTAAGCAACGGCCGCCGCGGCACGGACAAGGATGGTGGGTGACTGTTCGGCGGGCGCTGAAGAAGAGGAAGGAGGCGCACCGAAGCCATTTTTCTGGGACTATCCAAGGAGCACGAGGCAGGCAGAAGCCCCCGGGACACAGGACTACCCTGGGAAACACCGATGGATCTGATATTTCTTATAGTCGGGTGGCGGCTGGCCGGGGTCCGCGGCACTAGCCAGTTCGCCGATCCGGTGCGGAAATTTCGGAGAAGTTGGTGGCCCCCACGGAGTCCTGTGAGCAATTCCGACGGATCTGATATTCTCTCATAGACGGATGGCAGCTGGCGGTGTCAGCGGCACCCGCCAGTGCGCCGATCCGGTGCGGAGAATTTCGGAGAAGTTGGTGGCCCCCACGGAGTCCTGTGAGCAATTCCGACGGATCTGATATTCTCTCATAGATGGATGGCAGCTGGCGGTGTCAGCGGCACCCGCCAGTGCGCCGATCCGGTGCGGAGAATTTCGGAGAAGTTAGTGGGCTCCACGCCTGTCAGGACCACTCACCACCTCATCACAAGGGGCTCCCTGGCACACCTGCACCAGCTCCGACCGGATCAGGGTGTGAAGAAGAGTGAGCGGCACCAGGACAGGACACACCGTTGACGACCTCGGCAAAAAACGAAAACAAGAAACATGGATATAGAAAACTTAAATAACAAAGTTTACGGTGCAAGGGAGGAATACCCCAGTACCGGCGCAGCCGTGGGTAGTGAAGTGGGCCCCACTGCGTCGACATCTCGCGACCACGGCCGTTCGAGGGTGGACCGCCAGGCCCCCGGACGTGTTTCTACGCCTGGCGATGGAACAGGAGACAGGAGGAGGACAACAGGAGGACAACCGGAGGACAACAGGATGGAAACGGCGGAGGAATCTCCGAGGAGGGTGACAAGACGCTCGCTAAGAGCCGCGGACAGGCCGGAGGGCGTCTTTCTCACACCAGCGAGGCTGGACGATGGCACGTCACCGATGGCAGGAGGATCACGGGCGCGAGCGAGGTCCGACGACGAGGATCCGACCGCCTCGATCACCTCGCGCTCGGCTTCGGCGGCATCCAGGGGGAAGAAGAGGAGAATAGCAGCCACAACCCCGGAGGTGTCCGAAGAATTAGAGGCGGAGACGAGGACGAGCTCCCCGGCAGACATCAGCGCGGGCCTGACGATGCACGTGTCCGAAATAATGCACGTCGCGACGACGTCCTCAAACCTCAAGGGGACCTACATTAGATCCCTGAAGAACGCGGCGAGTTACATCACCGCCGTCTGGAACACGGAATCCTCGAGGAGGACGAGACCAGCGCGAGACACCGACGACGTAGACACGAGGCTGTCCGTGCTGGAAAAGGAGAACGCAGCCCTCCGCCAGGAACTAAGGAGACTGGCTGCTCGAGTCCACGAATGCCCGCGATGCGCCAACGCGACGCCCGAATACGACCGTCCTCCACGAGAAGATGGAAACGACAGGACACGCCTAGACGCCCTAGAAAGAGTAGTCCGAGAACTGGGATCCTCCATTCTTAGGACCATAGAGGAACCATTCGGGGATACGCGATGGCAACACCCCCCCGAAGCACGACCGAGCAAGGACCACTCCGTCGATCCCCGCGCCGCCCAACCGACGTCGCCCCCAAGGGAACAGGAGGATGGGGGCTGGGAACTGGCGGAAACAAAAAAGAAAAGAAGGAGAAGGAGGAAGGCGAACGGGACAAGGACAACCGTCGCCGCCGCGCGAAGGAGAGGCGGCAGGAAGAGGACCGACCGCGCCACCACCGACGCGGGCACGGCAACAGCAGCCCCAGCCCGGCAGGACGGCAGGCGCACCGAAACAGAGTGCCCCCGCAACGCAGAAAGGACCACTGAACACACTCAAGGTGGCCACACCCCCTCGCGCACCGCGAACATCCGCGGTGACCCTGACGCTGAACGAGGGAGCGAGGATGTCGTACGCCGACGTCCTGGAATCGGCCAGAACAAGGATCCCGCTTTCGGAACTCGGAATGGAACGTCTAGAAATGAAAAAGGCGATGACGGGGGCCATCATAATCAAAGTTCCTGGAGACAAGGACAGAGGAAAGGCGACGCTACTGGCGACGCGTCTGGCCGAGGCGCTGGACCCGACGGCGGTGAGAATCGCCACTCCAACCAGGATGGCGGAGCTGCGAGTGACCGGGATAGACATCTCGGTCAAGAGGGAGGAGCTGCAGAAAGTACTGGCCTCGGCGGCAGGATGCGGCAGCGCGGAGGTACAGGTGGGCGAGATCGGCGCCACCAGAGGCGGCCTCGGGACGGCATGGATCAAGTGTCCGGCAGCAGGAGCCCGCAAGCTGGCCCAGGCAGAGAAGATAGCCATCGGCTGGCCAACCGCGAGGATAAGGGCCATCCCGAAGCGGCCGTTGCAGTGCTTCAGGTGCCTGGAACTGAGACACGTACGCGCCACCTGCGTATCCAGCGAAGACCGAGGGCACCTGTGCTACAGGTGCGGCGGAAACGGACACCGCGCCAGAGACTGTCCCGCCTCCACTCCCAAGTGCCCCCCGTGCGAGTCGCTCGGGGCGCCCGCGAACCACATCGCATTCCCGACTCGCCCAACTGGGTCGGGGACCTGAACGGATCCGCAGGGATAACGTGGACGGCAGCCCCGGGCGTCCTGCTGGACCGTGGCAGCGGCTTCGAGTGGCAGGGAGCAGCGGTGGTGGCGGTATACGTCTCCCCAAACATCGACCTGGCCGCGTACGGGGACTTCCTGGATCGAGTCGGCGAGTGCATCGGAAGATGCCTCCCCCACCAAGTACTCGTCCTCGGGGACTTCAACGCCCACTCGACGCAATGGGGAAATCCCAGGACCAACCCTCGAGAAAGGATGCTCACCGATTGGGCAGCGGGTCTGGGGCTCCTGCTGGCAAACAGGGGCTCGGCGAGCACCTGCGTGGCGTGGAGAGGATCGGTAGTGGACATCACGTGGGCCACCCCGGAGCTACTCAGGCGAATCCACGATTGGAGGGTGGCCGAGGGGGTGGAAACGCTATCCGATCACCTCTACATACTAATGGAGGTGGCCCTGGGAGCCGAAGACGACGCCGGAAGACGACGACGACCGGGAGAAAACCGCCGCCGCCCGCCACCGCGATGGCGTTTCAAGGAAAGGGACAAGGAGATGCTACGGGCGGCCACCTGCCGTATCCGCCTGGAGCTGGGACGCCCGACGGACAACCGGACAGGAAAGCATCGACGAGGAGGCGGAGGAGCTCCGAAGATACATGTGCGCGGCGTGCGACGCCTCGATGCCGCGCTCCGTCCCGGGGGGAGACGCGACCAAAGAACGTACTGGTGGACTCCGGAGATCGCGGAGATGCGAGAGAACTGCGTTCGGGCCCGCAGAAGATTCCTAAGGGCCCGCCGTCGCAGGCTGACGCGCGACGAGAAACAGATCTCCAGCTGCTACGAGGAGTACAGAGAGGCGAGACGCACTCTTCAGCGGGATATCAAAACCGCGAAAGCTCGGTGTTGGACGGAACTGATCGAGGAGGTCGAAGCCGACCCGTGGGGACGGCCCTACAAAGTAGTTACGAAGAAGCTACGACCCTCGGCGCCCCCACTGACCTCGAGCATAGATCCGGCGTTGCTGGACAACGTCATCGGGACGTTGTTCCCGCCGGAGGACACGGACACGAGGCAATCAGCGCCATCCTCCCCCTCTGTCGACGACGACGACGACGACGACGACGAGGAGGCAGCGACGACAACCGCAACAGGATGGAGCAAAAACTGCGAGTGACCGAAGAACTCTTCGAAGCAACCAGGAGGATGGCATCCCGCGACGTGGCACCCGGTCCGGACGGAATACCGGGCCGAGCGTGGGTGGAGACGATCGTCATCATGGCTCCCCGCCTGCGTCACCTGTTCACCAGATGCCTAGAGGAAGGCGTCTACCCCCGGTCATGGCGGACGGCTAGACTGGTCCTGCTGCGGAAAGAGGGCCACCCGCCGCACTCGCCGTCCGCGTACAGGCCGATATGCCTGCTGGACGAGGTGGGCAAGATGCTCGAAAGGTTCATCGCCGCCCGGCTGGAGGCTCACATGACCGAGAGGGCGCCCGGATGGCACGGCAGCCAATACGGATTCCGCCGCGGCCGCTCGACCGTGGACGCGGTGAAGAGGGTGAAGACCATGGCCGAGGACAAGGTCTCTCGAGAGGGGGTGGCAGTAGCGGTATCACTCGACGTCACCAACGCCTTCAACTCGATCCCCTGGCCCAGGATCGTGGAAGCCCTGCGACACTTCGAGGTCCCGGCGTACCTGGTAGGGATCATCCGAGCGTACCTGACCGACAGATACATTGTCTACGCCGGAAAGAACGGGGAGGAAAGAAGACGGATCGAGCGCGGCGTTCCGCAGGGGTCGGTGTTGGGACCGATACTCTGGATCACGGCCTACGACTCCGTCCTCCGATGTCCGATGCCCCGGGAGCAGGCATGGTGTGCTACGCCGACGACACCCTGGTCATGGCCGGGGGACGGTGGTGGCACGACACGGCGAATCGCACGGAGGACGCCGTGGCGTGCGCGGTGCGCGCCATTCGAGGGCTCGGCCTGACGGTGTCGCTGGCCAAATCCGAGGCACTGTGGTTCTTCGACCAGCGACGAAGAGGAACACCTGCTCCCGGACTGTCGGTGAACATCGGCGGAGAAGAGGTCCCGGTGAAACGCCAGATGAAGTACCTGGGTCTCACGATCGACAGTGGATGGACCTTCGGACCGCACTTCGAGCAACTGGTCCCGAAGGCGACGGCCGCAGCCAACGCCCTGTGCGGCCTCCAATCGGCGGAGCAGGATCGAGAATCCGCCGACTCTACGAGGGAGTGGTTTGGTCCCGAGTCCTCTACCGGGCACCCGTCTGGGCCAGAAGCTTGACGGCCAGTCGCCGCAGCCTGACCTTGCTGCGGAGGCTGCAGAGGACGACCGCTATCCGCATAGCGAGAGGCTACAGGACGACATCGTACGCGTCGGCGACCGTGCTGGCGGTATCCCCCCCGTTCGAGCTGCAAGCCCTGGCGCTCGAACGCGTGTACGAACACCAGAGGGGCCCGACGCCATCGACCGCCAGCCAACCGGCCCCGAACATCCGGGAGGAGGCGAAGAAGGAGACGTGGGAACGATGGCGCTCGCAGCTGATCCAGGAGGACGCCGTGCGGCCGCACCGGGCCGTTCGCGCCGTGCTTCCCAACTGGGAGGCCTGGAGGGATCGAGGCGGAGCGCCGCTGACCTTCAGGATGACGCAGGTGCTCACCGGCCACGGAGTGTTCGGCGAGTACCTGCTAAGGATTCGGCGAGAGGCGACGTCCGTCTGTCACCACTGCGAGGAAGAGGAGGACACGGCGCAACACACGCTGGAGTTCTGTCCGGCGTGGGCGGAACCACGACGCGTCCTACGGCTCGAAATCGGCGAGAGCTTAGCCCCCGAAGCGGTCGTCGCGGCCATGCTCAGAGGGCGCCAGGAGTTCGCCGCCATCCGCACCTACTGCGAGCAGGTCATGCTGGCGAAGGAGCGGGCGGAAAGAAACCGGGAGCGAGCTCGCGATCCGTCCAGGACATCGCAGCGCCCGAGGAACACAACGCGCCGCAGGGGCGCGACGCCGCCACCGGCGCCGCCGCGGCCATCGTAGGAGCGCGAAGAACCAGGAAGAGGCGTCAGGGGACGGGGTCCCCAAGATGACGCAGCAGGAGCGAGGCGCTAGGGGGCGTGGTCCCCCCTAGCGGTCCAAGAAGAGCAGGACGCCTCCCTTCGACAAAAAGGAGAGATAGACGCCCGGGGGTAACCGGTAGTAATTCGGGAGAGATCCCGGGTGCATCTCGACTCAGGCGTCAGGACAGGCCACCGTGGAGGTTTTAGCCGGTACGAATCCGGCACTACCCAGCGCCCTCTCCCCGGAGGGCGCGGGGCGCCTATGAAGGTTTCCTCCACGAAAAAAAAAAAAAAGATGTACTGGCTAACTAGTCGAAACTCTAAAGTCAGCAAGGAAAATAAACTAAAAATTTATAAAACGATAAAAAAGCCAATTTGAACGTACGGAATACCACTGTGGGGGACAGCAGCAATGAGTCAGGTAAATATAAACCAGAGTCGCTTCTGAAAAATACTCAGAACATTAATCAACACCCCATGATATAACAGAAACCAGAATACATGCAAAGACCTAAAAATACCGGCGGTCAAAGAAGAAATGGGCAGGTACTCAAAAAAAATACAAGGAAAAAATGGCAACACTTCCAAACCAGCTAGCTGCTAAAGCGAGCAAAACTCTCATAGAAAGAAGACTAAAAAAAACACCCCACTGACTTCACTACAGTAATAAAATAGTCAAAGTCGAAGATGCTATCCCGCTAGAGATAGCCACCCGCAAATAAAGTCAGAAAAATTTAACAAAATGTCCAGCTGGACAAATTGTAAAGTACAAATTAAATAAAAAAAAAAAAAGAATTGCGTGTTTGCCCACAAAGGAGTAATCTAGGTGTTGAAAACATTGAATAATACTTGTTACTTGCGAATACTCATACTTAACCCTGCTGCGGTCTTTCATTCAACTAAATTATTCGGTAAGAGTTTGAAGAAGAAAATTACCTTTGCATATAAAGATTCGTTTTTATTTATTTCATCTTCTAACTAAAGGATCGGGAAAATGTAGTAGTATGTTACTGTGGCGGCACTTGACAGTAAACTTCCCAACAGTTTACGTCGCGTGACGCACGACACAAAGCCCCTATACCTGCGGACAAGATGATTGCCAGATGCCGATACATTCCTACCGAATATTTCCAGCTAGCCTAAGGACCGCTATAAATCTTAGGATTTATTTTAGCTAAGGTCCTCCAAAGAGACAAACAGTCTTTGTTTATCAGTCTCGAAGTCGACCACCTACCACGGGGACACACGAGAAATCTGCTATCTCTCACGTACGAGGCTGCCCGCTAGCAACACCCTCTCAAGGGCAGCTAGCATCCTTTTCCAACGACCAACACGAATTAGCCAATAAACATTAACGTACATTTCCCGCACTTTCCGAACCAAAGCTTTTCTCAACGAATCCGATGCCTTGGCATCCTTAGACACATCCCAACGCAGTCTGCCTCCGCAGCAGCATCGCGACAAAAAAGTCAGTCTATTACCGCGAGTCAACATATCACGATCGTTATACTTACACGGTTCGAGCCGGATAATTATCTAAGCTCTCGACATCTCGCGCAATCATTGTCCGCACTCGCAGCGCATCTCGAATCGTAACTATCCAAGCTCTATCTTATAACCGCGCATTCGCGAACCGAATATAATTGCGAATCCTGCGTCATGTGTACTCATTGACATTAGAGTGAATAAACACTTATCGTTCAATAAATCTGAGTTTTCCTTCCGACCCTATCACGACATACCACCTCATTACTACATCCTTCATAACTTTCATTGCAAAGAACCAGTACATTCTATTATCGCAAACAAAATTTTGGCATTAGTGAAAATTTTACAAACTCTTATTTTCTCTTTGAAATGTTCCAATGTATTTATAACGCTCTCTGCTATTTCTTTTGCAGCTTTCCTACGCGGGCCATATTACTGTCTCATAATATAATTTTGTATCAGTGCGTTTCCTAAATTTTCTATGATCGCACGTCTTTTTCTCAAATATGTCGGTTTCAACAGTCGGATAACATTTTGCTCTATACACTTAAAGAATACAGAAGGGTTAAAAAGAACATGAATTTAATTTGTAAACGTTTTGGATTCTTGCATTCTGATATTAACCTTCTGCTTAATCTATTTTCATTGTTAAGAAACATTTTAAACACTATTTGCAATACAAAGATAAGATACTTTATTTCATATACCACAGTGTGAAAATAAAGATAGCTTATTTTTTACTACATATTTAAAATATTTTATTCGTACTGCAGACCAACAACTATTTAAAATGGTATTTAAAACATTTTTCCTATAAATTTGACCCAGCATTGCTCAAGCACAGTTTACATATTCGCAAAGAAAATTCAGAAATAGAAATAACTTTTAATTACATAAATATCTAACTCATCGGTTTCATCAGTCTCTGTAAAATATTATTTCGCATCAATTTTATAGTCTCTCACACCAGTGGTGACAAGTTTAACAGTAATTAAGAAAGTATCGTAAACAATATTGAAATAGTCGAGTAATAATAATCTTTTAATGTTTCGAAAATCATATAGAATAAGTAGAAAAATAATTATTTATGATAATATTGACTTAATTTAACCGTTTGAGTGCCAGGGGTGTTTGAAAAACCAGGTTTGAAAAATCCCGAACGTCACGATAGCCTCTTAATCGATTGCGAAGGGAAACGAGCGGCACAATACCGCTCGTCATATTTCTTATTTTTATGAAATACATCTATATTTTTATATATGTGTACTATTAGTTTATAAATATTTCAAGCTTTGTTCAATAAAAATTATTAAGATAACAATGAAATACGAAATACCGTCAGTCGTCCGTAGCATTCAAATGTACTGGGCTTTTCGACACAAAATCTAAACAGGGCGATCACGTTGCTTGGTACTCAAACAGTTAAAGAAATAACATTACGTCTAACATGCGCGTGTATCTGATATCGACGATACCGCGCTGTGTAACTTGTTCCCCGTCGAATTAACCTTGGGTAACAGATTTACGAAGGAGAGTAATAACTCCATGCGCGAAGAACAATTGACGAAGTTAAAACTCGAAAACAAAATATCGAAGAACAAACGTTGAGAAAGTTTCGACGTTTAGGATGAAATTTATCTATGCTTACTGCGGATGATTATGCGATACGAAGCAACTAAAGCGAATGCCGCGACGCGATATATGATTGAACGAATGTGACTGAATTATTGTACGACGATAGGAATGATTAACGATACACTCGTCCGCGAACGCGTGTCGATGCCGCTCGCATTTGAACGATCCGCACGATGCGGTTTACTAATCGTTCGCTTACTAAAATGATACTTACCTTCGCGTATGCTTGGAGATGCTGTTCACAACTGAAGATTTCGCATAGGACTGTCCACGTTAGGCCTGATGGAACGACTCTGTCTCCACCAACGTTTACAGCCATGTCCACGAATGCTTGAAGATATTGACGCACCGAAGAAGCCAGCTCTGAAAAGTATCAACTGATAATTACGACTGACGAAACGATTTCGCCTGCACGAGCGCTTAAAGAGCACTGAGAGATTCGTTCTGAGCACTGAGTGGTTCGTTACTCCACGTTTAGCGATTCGAAGGCACAGAAGCTGACTCTCTCGTCAACGTTCACCACTGAAATACTCGAACGAGACAGCCGCTACCGTTATTATACTCGGGCGGGCCCAACTCCTGCTAGCGACTCCAACAAGGCTCAAAACAGAGGACCCGAAATACGCATGCTGATTGGTTTTCAAGAAAGTCGTCAAGCGGCATATTCGCCAACAAGATGGCGTTTACTGCGTGAATACGCCCCAAGTGAGGGGGATCCTCCGCGGGAAGAGCGTGAACGATACCTGGATGAATGCGAGGCTTATTGGTTAAGGGTGGCGCTCGACCTCTCGGACCATTAATATCCGTCAATTATCCTTACAAGAAACTCATAGCATAGGAAATCAAAAATACTGCTACGAATGTTGAAGGGAATCGTTTTAGCTATTGAAGTACCATTGTAAAATAGCGCCTTAACTACGAAAGCGAGCTACAATGAGCTACAACGAGACAAAAGCTACATAGTATCCAAAATAAACAATCTAAAGTACGACACAATTCCTACGATAAAAGAGAAGATGGATAAACAAAATAAAAAAATATGTCTAAAAAGACTCAGCTAGCGTGTTACCACAGACAAATCAAATTTTTAAGTCAAAAGAACTCTAACTCTATCCCTTCTTTCAAACTGCCTCCAGAGAAACCTCCCCTCCACCAAGAAGCAGGTATAGGGATACAGAAAATCAATAAAGATATGCAGTCTAGTTATTTCATATCATGTAAAACAACGGAAGAAGTATATGTTATCGGCACTCACTTTTCCAAGGCACACACACACACACATACAACGAACATATGGATCGAGGATAATTAACAGAATTATTATGTCAGAAACAGATAAACTGAAAAATGAAATACAGCAAGACATATCGCTAAATAAGACAGTCTTCACATTCTCTGACGAAAACACCTCGAACAACCACAAACAACAAGACACAGAAATAAAGTACTTTACAAATTATAACCAACTAAAAATCATTTTTTCTAAATTAAACAATAAACGCTTACCCAACAAAATAAAATGATATTACACAGTGCTCTTTAAATATGCAATAAACAACACGTATTTCCCCAGAAAATGGGAAAAAGCTAAATTAACAGCCATCACAGAAGAAAAAGAAATGAAGATCACTCCTCACCCTCAAACCTGCGATATATAAGTCTCCTACCCAACACAAGCAAAATATTCGAAAGAGTCATAAATAATCCCCTAATCTCCATTTGCACAAAAAATAAGGTAATCCTAAGAAATCAATTCGGCTCCTCAATAATCAATTTTTAATAGTCTATATTCTAAGCATCAAGAAATTGCAATGTTTTAGTATTACGCGACCATTGTTTTAGTTACCATTACCATACATTATATCATTCTCGTTTTGGCACACACTTATGTTTCTTTAAATATTCTATTATTTTGACAATCAAACACAAATAAGGAAAATACTTATTTCAGGCAACACTCACACCGCGCTCAGTGCACTCGTTCTCGTCCGGAGAAGTTAAATCGTTGTGGTGGTTAGGACAGAGAACAAGCCATATTGGGTCGCGCGACTATATTGCCGCCGCACGGGCTACTTTGGGACCAAGCGTCGGCGTTCGTAAAGCAATACGCCGTTGGACTTAGCGTCTGCGTTCGTAAACCAATACGCGGCTGGACGTAGCATCTGCGTTCGTAAAGCGATAAGCCGCTGAACTTAGCGAAAGAGCAGCTATATTGGACGAGTGCCGATTTCGCCGTCGAGTGACGACGGCACGTGTTATCCTCATTATAAGTAAAAATAAAATAAAAATAATAAATAAAAAATAGGAGACACCGATAATGAAACCGAAAGCAACGAGGCGGAACCCACCATAAACTCAACAAAAGAATGTATTAAACGAAAAATAATAATACAAAAAACAACCAAAGACACTAACAGCATCATAAGACTTTCCGCACAAAAGATACGGAAACTCAACCAGCAGCCAAATCTGATGGCCAGGGCTAAAGGGTTAGAGGACAAACAGGAAAGCACAGACGAAGAAAAGCAATACATCCAAGAAGAAAAGGCAGAAAGAAAAGAAACCATGAAGAATACAATTTGATATACAACAAAGCCAAGAGACTATCAAGTCACAACCACAAACTGGACCAACAAAAGAGGCCACAACGCCAAATGCAATTGTGAAATTAATAAAAGCTTTACAAATAGACGACGTCCATTTCACAAAAGTCTCGCGGTTTACGAGAAGATCAAGGGAGAACAACATATTGCTCCCAATTTACATAGTTCAATTATCCCCCCAAAGCAACACAAATAACCTATTAAAAATAAGCCGTTGTAACTATTAGGATAAAATGGGAAAAAATAATTAAAAAAAAAAAAACAGCGTAACACAATGTCACAAGTGCCAGATGATAGGACACACGGCTCAAAATTGCAACCTCAACTACCGCTGCGTCAAATGCACTGAGTCGCATGGACCAGGCGAGTGTAAAATAAAAAAAGAAGACGCAGTAAGCATCCCTAAACTCGTGGAGCTACGCAAAAATAAACAACGAAAAAATAAACAATGCGAAAAAACCAAAAATCGAACGGATCGCCCAAATAAGCCATAAATACGTCCCTGGACTAAAGTTCGTGGACGTAGCAAAACAGGGAAGAGGCCTAAACCAGGCCATCAAGGACTCCCCGCAATTAACAAATATATCTCCGCGCTTAAATCAAACCCCAAACTCAGCCCCCTGCTTAATAGATCCCGAAAAAGCTTTCGGCACGGTCTGGATGCCAGGTCCTATATACAAAACGATTAAGAAAAACCTTCTGAAATACCTATTTAAAATAGTCTGAAATATTATTGAATTCCTTTTGTTGCTTTTCTTATTTTAAATAAAATAAAAATTTCACAAGATATATACATATATATATGTCGGGTTAACATTAGAATTTAAGGCGCGTAACGATTCTTCGTTTGAGTTAGCCATCGTTTTACGAGACAGAGATTATATTTACGCGAATATACAGGATTTTACAGAATATTATGAATATTGAGTTTAATGAATGATAAGATTAACAGACGATAAATTTAACTAATAATTATATTACAGAATAATAAGTTTAACGAATAATAAGAGTAACGAATAATATGTCTTACGAATAATAAATTTAACGAATAATGAGATTAACGATTTATAGGTTTTACGAATAATGAATTTAATTAACACTATTAACAATGTTCCTAGGTTCAAACGAATCCACGGTCAACGGGATAACTCTTTACTATACGTAGAATAATTTTAAACACAAAAAAATACGATTGCTGAGACACTCGATGTATCACTTTCCAAGGCGATCACACGAATGAATATCTGATGAAAATCTTTTTCGCTATACGACTGCATTTGTTTGTTATATGCTCGCTGGAGGCATCGAGAAGGTTCCAATCGTCGTTGCTAGGCAGTTTCTGTCAAAAGTTTGTTGTATACTCTTTGGAAGCATCGAGAAAGATCCAAACGCCGTTGCTAGGCAGTTTCTGTCTGGAGTTTGATTCCTAATACAACGTGTGTCCCATTATATCGACATCTCCAAAGTACAATTCTATGTGATTTCTAGGGAGAACAATACAACCGATCCACACCTTCGTCAGGCAAAACGTTTATCCCATGACCGTGGCTACGTTCGGCGACCAGTTGTCACCTCGAACACACTTTCGCTATCACAAATATGAAACAATTATAAATGACAATTGCTTAATTACAGCTATGGTAAAATCTAGGCTAAAGCATTAGAAGACTTTCTCAAAATTGCAAAGGGAAGGCTCCGGTTTTCCTTTCATCTCCGACATATATATATATGTCGATTTATCATTGGTGTAAGGGGCGTATAATGAATCACCACGTGAATTGGCCATCGTTGTTATGTATGATAAATGATATCTTACTGATGCTAATGTAATTATTACAGAGTTTAACAAGTAATAGCGGCGATTAGATAATCAATGAATTTAGGTTCGATAACGAATCCACGGTCAACGGGATGACGTATGTGATTTCTGCCACAGTCTAAGTCGAATTTAACTTACTGATCCACGATTCGGGTATGTCTCAATGTACTTGTCCACAGTACAAGTAGAACTTATCTGACTGAATCTCAGTCCAAATGGAACTGCCCTTGAATACTCTTCTTCGTACCTTTCTGTATCCCATGGGTCAATCTTTGTGTTTTTTAAGGAGAGCTATATAATTGTACCATACCTCTGTTATGACCCGTTATGTCACTTCGAGTCCAAACCCACCGTCATAAATCTCGGGCACCCATACTTGGATTAAATCATAAACAAATATTTCTCAGTTTTATTATTTAAGTACAGATATAATAAAAAGTCTGGACTAAAGTATTGGGGACTTTCCCAAATATTCCAAATGAAAGACCCCGATGTCCTTTCATCTCCGACATATAAAATCATGATTTACAACTAGCAGGTCATGCCATCTCTAATAACAAGGGATACCTTTATAAACGGAAAAATGACGGGAACAATATCATATGTGCAAACCATAGAAGAGTATACTTGCTTACATAAGTATGTTCTATCTGAAAATGCAAGAAAAGATATAACAGAGAAATCATAGTGTGAATTAGCAAATAAGATAAAATGACCTAGTGAATGCTATAGTTCCTTATTATTAATTATTATGTAGCAAAATATATGTGAAATAACTTTTTAGGATAATTATTATTCATTTCAATTAATTACTTCTAATTCCATTACTTTAGGAGTTGCAAAAAGTGCTGGACGTGTTAGGAGAAAGGATGAATGCAGCTTTAGCTGAGAAACAAAAATGTCAAGACGAAGCTGACGCTACTGCTTTAACAATTGACCTTGCAAATAGATTAGTAAATGGTTTAGCATCCGAAAAAATTCGGTGGACCGAGGAGGTTGAAAGGTCAGATTCTACTATTTCTCATTTCCTATTTTTGTATGTTATATATTATGTTTAAAATATTTCACATTAATATAAACATGATTATTTTCACAGTTAATGATATTTTTCTGACAAATATAGAACGGTATTTATTATTTATGTATATATCATATATGTATTAAAATATACACAAAAATAGATATACATAAAATAAATATACATAAATATGCATGTGTCATATATATGTATAAATATAGATACTATACAGGGTGAACTAAAAACAGGGTATACCTAACACAGGTAACTTGAATATCTGGGCTGTTATTAGTGATACGAAAGATGATAGAGAAATGATAGGAAAAACATAATTTGATGCAAATTATTCTTTCATAGGTGGGCTTGTAGAAATCATATGAAGGTCAACTTTGTTTTTTTAAATGAAATGATGTGTTTTCTTACAATCTAGTAGAACGTTTTAACACGCGTACAATGACCTATGATTTAAGAATATTTACTATCCTTATGACATAAAATTTGCTATTTTCTACGATAGAAATAAGATTATTTTAATGAATTTAAATTTTTAGTTTGACGAACTCGTGTGTAACGGTACCAGGGGATGTGCTGATTGTAACAGCATTTTTATCATATATGGGTTCTTTCACTCGAAAATATAGATCTGACTTAATGTACGAAAATTGGTTACCGTTTCTGGAAAATTTGGAAGTAAAAATACCGAGGACTACTGAATTGGATGTACTGGCTTTATTGACAGACGATGCACAAATTGCACAATGGAACAACGAAGGTGAATACATTTATACGTTCTACAGCTTAGTTAATGTCAAAAGTTATTATCATTTGAACGTGATGCTATAGAATAGATACATAATTCCCCGTGTAACTGAAACACCTTAAACATCTCACGATCAGTCGATTTCTATGATAGGAAGAAATGTAAGGGGAAAACGCTATTTTTGTTTCAAATAGACAAATAATATCATACACAAAAAGATATTCTGTTTTCTTTATAAAATCTTTCTCACGTTCTTCGAGATATTAGAGTCATCGATATAATATTTTAATGAAAATATTGAATATCTCCCAGTACTGATTTAAATCTCCTTTTCGTGAACAATTTAAGCAACAAAAAATCAACAAATGTACAAAGTAGCAACAGCAACTTAATAGTATTACACATTCTACGTTGAAATGAAAATATGAGAATATTTGGCTCACAACCAAGAGGTTGCTGAAGAGATTCCTTAAGTGAAGGGAGATTATTCCTACTTCCACTGCCACTTTCAATGCAATTACGAAGATAAGTGGGCTTATTGGCTGAAAAGTCACATGTACATGTTAAATCTCTCTATAAAGAGACTAAATTCCTTCGAGGTTCTAAAGTAAAGCTGGAGGTGCACTGAAGCTAAGCCAATCAAAATTCAGTCAAGTTCAGACCAAGTTACGCTGCACTGAATTATTACAGTTTTTAATACACACCCTCTGTACATACCTATTTCAAGTGGCACATCGCTGAACAGTTGGTCGGGAGCAGTATTCTTCTGTTTGCGATGACAGGCAAAAGCTGTCTTGACATCGAAGAAGGGACCTTTATAAGGATGCGGGAGAATTCCTCGAGGGTCTGATAGAAATTTATGATACGCGCGGCCCGCAGGAGTCATTAAATCCGCCGCGCATGTCCTATTAGAAATATATTTATAATTACAATTTGCCATCTATTATTAACAGCTACCAATTGGAGCACACTTCTAGCTCCAATACACATAATATAAAGAAATACTTAAAATATCCAAAGTACAATGTCTTCTATAATATTACTTGATAGGTAAAATAATTTTCTATCGAGATTCCTTCTTCTTATTTATATTCTCAAAAATATGAATTTGAATAAAAATCCGTAGACAAGTAGTGTAAACAACAGCAAAATAATTTAACAAATCTCGAATTGTAATGATTTCTAAACTAATATATGTGTTTTTAAGGTGCTGGGACAATATAACAATTTTTAATTACAGTTTTTATGTACAAAGTACAGAACTACATCGATTAATGCTGCGCATTAACATTATAACGCGTAAAGCGCAATATACTATTAATAACGATCGAATCATCATAAAAGTTAAAAATCTAAAAATTAATTGTGCTTTTATATTTAACTTTAATAATAAATCATTATAACGAAATACTGATCGTTTGTTAAGGTTTACCTACAGACAAAATGTCCTCGGAAAATGCAACAATTTTAATGAATTCAACGAGATGGCCTCTAATGATAGATCCACAATTACAAGGATTAAAATGGATAAAAAATCGATATGGTGAAGATTCGCAAGTGCTGAGACTTACTCAACCGAATTATTTATATTTAATTGAAATTTCCATTGCGAATGGAGGAATTGTTTTAATTGAAAATATCATGGAAGCCATCGACCCCATTTTAGATCCTGTTATAAAGAGAGATCTAATAAAAAAAGGAAGGTACTTGCCTATATATATTATTATTGTAACATAAATTCATATTAGATAAAATTGCTGTTTAGAACCTTTAATGATTCTGACCTTCATACATATATGCTATCAAGGTCACTGTTCTGAATGACCATTAAAAAATTTTAGCTATCGCTTGTTATTCGTTAAAAAGTTATTAATATAATCATACTAAAATTTATTTAAAATAAGTCATATTTAACTATTCATTATTACACATTTTCTGATAAAGTCCAAAGAAATATGTTGTTAAACAGCAAACATGACCCGTTGTAATGTGAGAAAATTTGACATTGTTCATCACTGGGTCAACGATGTCAGCAACTATCATTTCGGTAATTATGCACAAATGGGAATTTCAACTCCAATTTTGTTGAATTTCGGATATGTTGTGGAGGGGATGGTCTCGAGTAGCATGCACTCTGTTCGAGACGTTAAACGATCGTAGTCCTGGAAAAAACGAAGATTTTTATATAGCAAACCCCATACAATTTCGAAACAAAATGATATGACTGAGACGAATGAAACAGAAACAACTTAGCGCAAATGCAATTTTCGAAATTATGAGTTCGAAGTTCTCTTTAGAATAATTAAATATTGAATAAACCTCTCAATCTATATCTTTAAAGTTAATGTAAACATTTATATTCGTCTAACGACTAACATTAGGTTTGGGTTCGATTTTGTTTGCTAACCCTAACCTAAGTCTCAGGCATCAGGTCTAGTTTGGTCATTGAGAGGGACCTCCCCTCTCAACGCTATCCCTTGGGCCATTGTGCACGTCCGAGGAGGACCCAGAACTTCCTTGGCGTGACGACAACCTAACTCTAATACTAACTCTAACCTTAACTCGTGTGAAGCAAAATTATTTTTTTTTCAGTTATTTGTCTAGTTTGGGCATTTGGTGGAATTACAAAATTATTGACCCAAAATTTTTGCCTCGTTTGCCAAAATTTTTACAGACGAGCGGCAAGATCAGCGACTAAAACTTTTTGAAAATCACTCAGAAAAGTAACCTTGATAACATATCTCAAGGTCATTGGTGGTAGGTCCTCTAAACAGTAGTTTTACCGCACACTACAACAATCGAGCATTTATTTTGAGATGGTAGATTGCCGTGGTCCCCGAAAGAAAAAGTTTTCTTCCGGGGTAGGGAAATGATTTTTTCTTGTCGAAGGCCCTTGAGCTTTTTTTGTAAGTCGTTCGTTTCGCAGGCCAAGTGGACCCTGGACCTTTCTACGGGCATTTTTACGGCCATGGACCGCTACAATTTTTAACTTAATTATCTGCTTTATTGTTTGAATTAACAATTAGAAAGCATGATGATTTGTTTATATATATAGGATGTAAAACGTAATTAACAATAAGATGCATCTAAGATGTAGTCGTGCGTACAGAGATCGATTCAATATGTATAATGGTTTTATGATAATAACCAGAGACTGTTTAATACCAACTTTGAGATATTATGCAGTATATATTAATATGAATCAGAAATAGTAACAAAACTTAAATTATTTGTAATAGATGCACATATGACTCTATATACTTGGAACACTTATTTACATTTATCTTATTTTTGAATTGTTCTATTTATTTTCTTTATTTTATTTTATAATTACTGTAATATATAATTACTATAACTATTATTATTTATTAAACATAGTCCCTGCCTTTCGGTTTTGGACGACTTCCGGTTTACATACTTTCTGACATTACTACATAAATCACCTTACAGTACACTTATGCTACCTTGTAATACGACATATGTTACATTGCACTTCGTTATTTTGTTCTAACCCTTCTGCCTGTCGTTCTTTGGCCTTTGAATCTAGCTGTAATCTCTTCTCTTCTCCATTATCTCTTTCAGCACTGCTAGCCCCTCTCCTGTCTCCTTTAGTGTCTCTTCCAGTCCCTTTGGTCCCCCTGTTACCTTACATTCTTCCAGGATATGTCTCATATCTTCCTCTCCTTTATTGCACAGCCTGCACCTTCTTTCTTCCTCCTCTTTCCAGTGCTCCCTTGCCTTAGCTACGTTGCCGCATCTAAATCTGGAGAGTGTGCTTCTCTCCTTCCATTTCATCTTCCCTTCTAGGTACTTTGGGGTTTCTTCTCTTGCTATATTACTGTAATACCTATTATACCTCGATTCTCTTATCCTTTTCTCTCTCTCCTCTGTTTCCTTCTTCCCTCTTTCTTCCACGATTTGGTCTGCTGTTAACGGTTCTTGTCCGTTTTCTGCTTCCACCTGTGCCCTTCCCTCTCTTACTATAACTATTATATACTCTATATTTTATATATACTTTTTTATTACTATAAAGGGCGATAAAAATTTGGGACAAAGAAGTAGATTATGACCCTCGTTTCCGGCTAATTCTACAAACGAAATTAGCTAATCCTCATTATAAGCCCGAGATACAAGCTCAAACTACTCTTATCAACTTTACTGTAACAAAAGATGGTTTGGAGGAACAACTTCTGGGTGACGTTGTGAAAGCTGAAAGACCTGATTTAGAATCCAAAAAAGCGGAATTAACTACTCAACAAAATACCTTCAAAATTACCTTGAAGAGATTGGAAGATGATCTTTTACACAGGTAGGTATATGATACAATTTTAGGTGGTATCCTATGTGTTGCGAATTATCAACTAGGTGGCGGCCAAAATCTCGAACATACCGTCCCCCTTGAACGGTCACATTCAAAAGTTTTCATTGTGAAGAAGTATGTAATTGCGCATAGTACATTTTGATGAGATATGGATTTACAAAAGTGCGATTATGGAATGAATATGTTAAATTCTAACATCTATGAATATTTTCCATCCTTCATACAGAGTTCTGTATTCGGCTATGGTTTTTGCCAACTTGCTGATAGAAAATCGACAAGATAACAGTTGGGAGTACATGGGACAAATGACATATTAGATGTGTTTAAGCTGACTGCGATGAATTACCCATATTCGAACGCAGGAGATTGTGGTGCCGTGTATGGCACGGCGTGCAGCTACCCATTGGGCATTCTTCAACAGAGTGTGTGCTACACAGACAATTGAAGCAAAGGTTTTTTTTCTCTCACTAGTTTTGATCGCTCGGGTACGGACGTTGTTAAAAATTTCTTGCAGTATCGCGAGGCATGAGATCTATTACAAAAGTTGCACGTGATTCGAGACTGTGAGATGAATGTTTGGTTTGGAGTCCGGTTGGATTCGTGCAGTTTGCGTATGCCGTCTTGTTCCGGTAACGTAAATTATCCCGACGGGTTGTAGAGTGTGATAGTGTTTGATATGATGATGCTGTAAGTTCTAACATCCCGCAGCGACCGTCTAAAAATTTGAACAGTTCTTCGACTATTGGGAAGGGTGTGTTTACTATCCTTTCCTTCCATTTTAACTCGGTCTCGCGATCTAACTTGGATGTACGCAAATAGAGCAGCACTGCATCCGCGGTCGGTTGTTTGAGCGCCTACAAGACTCTATAATGAGTTTCTATCTTCTTTGAATAGGATTATAGGTCTTGGTACGATGTAAAGGCCGCTGTAAAGGAGCCATATAAAACAATGTCTTTAAATGGTTGACTACGATTTCGTTGTATCTCTTTTGTAAAATCTCCCATGCTATCGAATAATTTATGACTCTATTGTCTAATGATGCTATTGCGTTAGCATCCTGTATTAGGCAAGGGCGGAGATAAATGAATCGCTTACAGTCGTCAATACGTAAATTCTCGTGTACTATGAAGCGAAATTGCACCGCGAGCCTTGGCCAACCTTCACAGAATCCCGAAAATGTACATAGCTGATTTTTTAATAATGCTATTTCATTGTCGGCTGGAACCGAATATGGTGTGCCCAGTGAGATTAGCGTACTATCTGTTGGCTCTCTTATCCGCATTTTTGTCTGTTTAATTATATCTCGAGCGCGTTCTTTACAGGTATAAAATGTTGCTTTTAGGTTAAGGTATTCCTCTATTGTTTGCCCATAGTCTGTCTCGTCTAATTCGCTATGGGTTTCTTTAAATGGGACATATTCTTTTTCCAAGTCGTCTAACGTATATCGAATAGGGGTTGCTGACCTTCCTTCATCATAGTATCAAGTACCGCATATTAAACATTTTGTGGAAAAAGTCATTAAAATTTAATTTTCATTTAAATGGTAGCCAGTTATTAATAGATCTGGAAGAAATCTCCAAAAATGAAGTGATTAAAAAGTATCAATTTTTAATTGTTGTGATTACGAATAACTATTAACTATTATTTAATATTTATAATATTTCACTCGTAATCAAAATCTTTTAATTAAAGATATTAACTGTTATATCTCAACTTTCAAAATTTGTCTTATGACAAATAATGTCAGTGTGTGTTTACAAATGTAAATATCATGACATAATGTTGTGTTTCTTTTCAAAGGTTATCGACTGCTGGGCCAGACATTTTAAGCGACGTCGATCTCGTGATCAATCTCGAAACCACGAAAAAAACTGCTGCGGAAATAGAAATAAAAGTAGCTGAAGCTAGAGTGACTGCTGTAAAGATAGACGAGGCTCGAGAAATTTATCGTCCTGTTGCGGCTCGAGCCAGCCTCTTATATTTCGTTTTAAACGATTTGAACAAGATCAATATGCTCTATCAGTTTTCTTTGAAAGCTTTCAGCGTTGTCTTTCTAAACGCAATTAGATTTGCAGTAGCTTCGGAGGATTTGGCTAAGCGCGTGGCTCTTTTAATGGATAGCATCACTTATCTAGTTTTCATTTATACAAGCAGAGGATTATTTGAAGCCGATAAATTGACCTTCCTTTGTCAAATGACCATTCAGGTAAATATTTTATAATTTAGATCAGCGGTTCTCAATCTGTGGAACCCGCCATCCGTGTTGCCAGATCCAAGGGATTTCTTTTTCTTGGTTTTGTTTTGTCACTATTCCTATCTTATACCTAGTAATTACTGTATTACTTATACGCTTCGTATTAGTAATTTGTATAAAACAACCATCTTCCATTAGCTACATTGCAACATATCCTTGATACTAATTACTGAACATCGAATATAGATATATATAATGAAATATATATACGTTAAAAATATATATTTGATGGAATCTAAATTAAATAAACTTTGGTGGATATTAAAAATTCCATATTGTTTTTATCATTTTATCAATTTATTTACTAATTTATTGATTTCATCGAAATATCTTTTCAACGAATCTATTGTTTTATCACATCAATAGGGTCTTTGTTCCACCAAATATCTTTTTCTTTTAATTACCGAATCAGCCAAAAAATCGTGTCTTCTGAACAATTAGCCTGCACTTGACAAACAGGTTGGTGCCATAGGATAGGTGTTAATATGATCTTTTTATTTACTGCATTATCAATTGTATGGAATCTCATGTACTGTACTATATACTATTTTACTCTACTATATTAGATGTGATAATTATAATTGGTATAATTGCATAATTTATTATTAATCTTATAATCGAGTTCAATAATACAAACCAAACGGTTAGATACTTCTAACAAGAAAAGAAAAAGAACGTTAAAATAGCGATAAATAACGTAGTATATTGATTAGAAAAATTTTGCATAGAAGTGCAAAGTTTACCAAAAAAATCTTCCTGGAATAAACTAAATCATATGAGGGTAGCTTGCAACACTACATATCGCATTTTTCTTGCGACTAACGTCACATCGAATAATTCTATTTGTTTCAGATTTTTATGGAAGCAAAGGAAATATCACAATCAGAACTTGACTTCCTACTACGATTTCCGTATATTCCCGAGTTAACAAGTCCTGTAGACTTTTTAACAGACGTCAGTTGGGGAGGGATTAAATATTTGAGCCAAATGGAGGATTTTCAAAATTTAGAAAAAGACATAGAAGGTGCTGCAAAACGATGGAAGAAGTTTGTAGAATCAGATACGCCGGAACGAGAAAGTTTCCCACAAGATTGGAAAAATAAAACTGCTCTGCAAAGATTATGCATTATGAGATGTCTTAGACTGGATCGTATGACTTACGCGATTAGGTATGTTCCTGTCATATTAACTCATTCGATACTTCACGTTACATTACAAATCTTAGGAATTTATTTTTTCACTTATATCTTACTTGAATCATCTTATTCCTATAGAATTTCTGCGACGTCGTTTTTTATTCTAATGTCCTTTTTATTGAGCCATTACGAGCTATCATTATCAAGCACATTCCTTAAACCCAGGTTAATGAGTGCATCATCTGCTATCTATGTACAGCATACAATCATCATAACCTGTTTCGGCCGTAATGACAGTTTCAGCATTTGTTTAAGAGTTTCATTAGTATCCAATCATTGTCCAGATTGTGTACGATTACCGTCTACTAAAATAGCCTCTTGACTGCGAAAGTGAGTGTCGCAGATTACCAATCAACCGTACTTCCCTAGAAAATGGGAAAAGCTAAATTAACAGCCATCACAAAAAAATAAATAAAAACCACTCCTCGTCCTTAAACCTGCGACCTCTAAGTATCCTACACAACATAAGTATTCGAAATAGTCATGAATAACCCCCTATAGTCTCCTTTCGCATAAAAAATAACGTAATCCTAAACAATCAATTGGGCTTCTAAAAAAGAAAATCTTCGGCTTCTAAAAACGAAAAGCTTCGGCTTCCTTAAGAATCGATTATTAATAATTTATAATCTAACCATCCAGAAAAAAGAATGTTTTGGTATTACACGACTATTACCTCACATTATATCGTTCTCATTTTGGCACACACCTGTTTCTTTACATATTCTATTTTTTGATCATCAGGAACAAATAAGAAAAGTGATTACTTCAGCCAACGCTCAAACCGCGTTGAGTGCACTCGTTCTCGTGAGTCGACTGTCGACCACCGAGCGGGACGGACCCCTCGGAGCGCGCGTCGGAGTAGACTAATACCCACTAAAGTAGAAGGACCAAGTGACAAAATAGTGACAAAAAAGTGAAAAATACGGCATCGACATCATCTCCATAAATACAAATAAGAACAAAAAGAAAATAAAATAAGATAAGACAAAATAAAACTGTACAAAAAAATAAAAGCCACCGATTATGAAGCCAAGAGCAACGAAACGGAACCCACCGTAGACCCAATGAAAAAAGCCACAAAGAGAAAAATAATTATACATAAAACAGCCAGGGAAATCAACAGTATCCTAAGACTCCCCGCGCAAAAGACGCGGAAACTCAACCCACAACCTAACCTGGTTGCCAGGGCAAAAAGTCTAGCAAACATCCCAGGAAACACAGTGGTAGATCATCACCCCAACCAAGAAGAAAAGGCTAACGAAACCAAAAACATGAAGCCCACAAGAGCTACTTCGCCTCCAGCGATAGTAACAAAAAATAGATTCAGCATATTACAAGCTGAACCAGAGCCCCATCCACAACCGGGACCATCAAGCTACTCCACTTGGAAATCAACGCTAGAACAAATAAGAAAGAAAATCGAAACATTACGAGGCAAAACGGGAAGACACGGTCCCACCACGTCACCGGAACAATCGGCGCAGCAAGGGCGACGCACCCCACCGTACAACCCAGGAGGCCCGGCGCCTCCAACACCGCCAAGGGGGGACCGAGCACCGGACGGACGCCCCACCGGATGCTCCGCGGAGGAACGCACGAGCACCCCACCCACCACAAAAGAAAACAGGCCGCCACCCATAAACATACTCCTACAAGACCCCAAGGACACGGTAACACTCATAGAGAAAGTAGCAAACATCAAGCAATTTCATATCAAAAGAATACACTCAGGTAAACACGCACTCTACCTCCGAAACCTACTCGATTTCCATAAAGCAAAACAAACACTCCTCTCAGCTAACACAACCTTTTACACGTACACACCCAAAACAGAAAAACACCATACATACTTGTTAAAAGGTTTAGACAATAGTTGCACCGAAACAGAAATACTTACAGACATACGAGCCTTGCAAACTGACGACGTAAAATTCACAAAAGTCTCACGATTCACGACAAAAAGATCAAGGGAGAACAATATATTGCTCCCAATTTACATAATAAAATTATTCCCCGACAGCAATATAAATAACCTGTTAAAAATTAACCATTTTAACTACTTCAAGATAAAATGGGAAAAAATAATAAAAAAAAAGGATGACATAACTCAATGCCACAAATGCCAGCGATTAGGCCACACAGCGCAAAACTGCAACCTAAACTACCGCTGTGTTAAATGCAGTGAGCCCCAAGGCCCAGGCGACTGCAAAATAAAAAGGGAAAACGCAGTAACCAAAGACAAAATGTTCTGCGTCAACTGTAAAAACTACAGACACCCCGCGTCATACAAAGGTTGCCCCAAACTCGTAGAGCTTGGTAAAAAACTAGCCGATAAACTCAAAAAAGATAAAGAAACAAAGATAAAACGAATCGCCCAAATAAGCCGCAAATACGTCCCAGAACTAAAGTTCTCTGACATAGTGAAACAGCAAACAAAACCAAATCAAACAAGCAAAAACACATCACAATCAGCAAACTTAGATCCGTGCTCAAGCCAAAGCCCAATCACAATCGATAACTCCCCCCATCTAAACATTATAAACGTTATCGAAGACTTTAAAAAAGGTATTCTCCAAGCGTTAAAAGAACAACAAATGCAATTAAACGAAATAAAAAATACACTATCAACGCACGAAGAAAGGTTCGACGCCATCTTCAGCAAATTCTATAAACCATTACTGGACAAACAAAATAAAAAACATCTCCAAAAACGACTCAGCCAACATCTTTAGACCAAAAGAACAAAACCCCATCCCACCTCTCAAATTGCCCCCAGAAAATGCCTCCCTCATCCAAGAAGCAGGTATAACGATACACAACACCATCAAAGACACCGAGGGTAACTTCATAATACCTAAAACAATAGAAAAACTAGACATCATCGGCACCCACTTTTCCAAAATACATACGCAAAACGAACACATGGGCCGAGAACAACTAAACAGAATTATCATCGCCGAAACAAACAAACTCAAAAATGAAATGGAACAAGACAAAACGCTAAACAAAACAGTCTGCACATTCTCAAACGAAAACACCGCTGACAACCCCAAACAACCAGATCCAGAAATAAACTACTTCACAAATTACAATCAACTAAACACAATCCTCTCCAAACTAAACAACAAAAAATCCTCCGGCTTCGACGGCATCACAAACATCTTACTCAAGCGCCTACAGAACAAAATAAAATGGTACTACACGGTACTCTTCAACAATGCTCTAAACAACACATATTTCCCCAGAAAATGGAAAAAAGCCAAATTGATAGCTATAACAAAAAAGGATAAAGACGGCTCATTGCCCGCAAACCTACGACCCATAAGTCTCCTCCCCAACATAAGCAAAGTATTTGAAATAATCATAAACAACCCCCTAACCTCCTTCTGCACAAAAAATGACATAATCCCAGAGAACCAATTCGGCTTCCGACACAAACACTCCACAATTCACGCAATAAACAAACTTACGTCGGACATCTGCTGGGCTCTAAACGCAAAACAACGAGTAGCCGCCTGCTTAATAGACCTCGAAAAAGCTTTCGACACAGTCTGGATCCCAGGTCTCATATACAAACTGATCAAAAAAAAGTTCCCTAAACACCTGATTAAAATAGTCTGGGACATGATCACAAGCAGAACATTCGTAATTACTGAAGGTTCACACTCATCAAGCAAAGAATTCTCCATAAAAAACGGTCTACAACAAGGTACAGTAAATTCCCTGTTACTTTTCAGTATTTACAACAGCGACTTACTAAACCTCTTTGATCTCAATACATCCGCCCATAAACGCCCCATAGCCTTCGCAGACGACCTAATCATCTACGTAACAGGCCGCAAAACCAAAACAATAAAAACGGAACTCCAAGAACTTTTTGAGAAAATAGACGACTATTACCACGCATGGAAACTAAAAATCAACATAAGCAAATGCGAAACCATACTGTTTAGACCCAAGTCAAGTGAAATCGGCCCAATAGAAAGAGAATACAGCAAAAAATTTCAGATAAGAGAAAAAACAGACAAAGGGGCCCTCATACCACACAAAAATTGCGTAAAATACTTAGGGGTAAACATAGATTACAAATTAAACTACAAGCAGCACGCCGAAATTTAACTTCCCAAAGCCAATAAAGCATTTTGGAAAATGAAAAAACTATTCCACTCCAAACATCTCGACAGCAAAGTAAAAATTCTATGCTATCAAGCACTAATCAGACCGATCATAACCTACGGCTGCCCAATCTGGTACAACATATCAGCCTCCCAAATGGAAAAAATTCGCATATTCGAAAGAAAATGCATCAGAGCCTGCTTGAGTACCTACAGATCCGAACACAGCGGATTCAAAAAATATATAAAAAACAAAATAATATACGACCTAGCCCACGTTCACCGCATAGACTGTCACATCCTAAAGCTAATACGAAACCACTTCGCGCAAGCGGCAAAGATAAAAGAAAATAGTTTAATCTTCAGTTGCTTATTTCCAAATGATACATACTACAAAAACACTCTGACAACAGGCTACATCCCGCCAGAAGCTTTCCCATACCTTGACGGAAAAAACTACCTACAAGACCAAAATAACATTCCGATAATTTACCATATAAAAAGAAAAATAGGGACCCAAACTATACTTTACGAAGAAAACCTAGATGGCCAGTCCGCAGACACCAGATGGAGATACAACATGGCCCTCCCTCTGAAAGACACCAAAGACAAACATAGAAAAAATTCAAAAAAATATTGGTGGATACCGAATCCATAATAAAATAAGAGAGAAAATCCACTAAACCGATAAAACGCAGTTCTGCCCCCGTACAACACATGTGCAAACATTGTAATCATTGCAATTCTCCTTCTTTTAAAAGAAACTTATTTATTCAATATGCCCCTCCCCCTCCCCTTACCCCACCCCGCCCCCAAACTCCACAGCACCCAAAGTATACTACCGAAGAGTCCTGTTTTTGCGACCCAGTTTCCAGGACAATAAAAACAAATAAAAACAAAATCACATAGAAGCTCCGCTCCTCCAGCGGCTTAAACCAAAAGATATATTCAACACGAAAAATGTAAAGCGTCGACACATATTACAGCATGGCTACGTCGTACCGTTGCGTATCGGTACCTTTGCCTAAGATACCATTATATAAATTCACCGTTTATTGTGAACACTATAATGTATTCAAAATTGTATATTGGATCTTTAATAAACAGTTTAGAAAAAAAAAAGAAAAAAGCACTCGTTCTCGTCCGATCACGAAAGTTAAGCAGCGCTGGGCACGGATAGTACTTGAATGGGTGACCGCCTGGGAACTCCGTGTGGTGTTGGCTTTTTTTTTATCTTTCCAATATTTTTTACCTTTCTTGATAATCTATTTTTAATAATGTACAATCGAAGCATCGAGAAAGAGAAATGTTTTAGTATTACGCGACCATTTTCATACATTGTATCATTCTCATTTTGGCACACACCACCTATGTTTCTTTAAATATTCTATTTTTTGATCATCAGGAATAAATAAGAAAAGTGTTTACTTCAGCCAACGCTCAAACCGCGTTGAGTGCACTCGTTCTCGTCGAGTCGACTGTTGACCGCCGAGCGGGACGGACCCCTCGGAGCGCGCGTCGGAGTAAACTAACATCCACTAAAGTAGAAAGGTCAAGTGACAAAAAAGTGACAAAAAAGTGAAAAATACTGCATCGACATCATCTCCATAAATACAAATAAGAACAAAAAGAAAATAAAATAAGATAAGACAAAATAAAACTGTACAAAAAAATAAAAGCCACCAATAATGAAGCCAAGAGCAACGAAACGGAACCCACCGTAGACCCAATAAAAAAAGCCATCAAGAGAAAAATAATCTCGAATAAAACAGCCAGGGAAATCAACAGTATCTTAAGACTCCCCGCGCAAAAGACGCGGAAACTCAACCCACAACCTAACCTGGTTGCCAGGGCAAAAAGTCTAGCAAACATCCCAGGAAACACACAGTTGTAGATTATCACCCCAGCCAAGAAGAAAAGGCTAACGAAATCACAAACATGAAGCCCACAAGAGCTACTTCGCCTCCAGCGATAGTAACAAAAAATAGATTCAGTATATTACAATCTGAACCAGAGCCTCATCCACAACCGGGTCCATCAAATTACTCCACTTCGAGCTCAACCCTGGATGAAATAAAAAAAAAAAAAACGAAACATTACGAGGCAAAACGGGAAGGCACGGTCCACCCATGCCACCAGAACAATCGGCGCAGCAGGGGCGACGCACCCCATCGTACAACCCAGGAGGCCCAGCGCCACCAGTGTCACGTAATTGTTAGGGTTGGTTAGTGAAAATAAAATATAGTTGAGTCGTAACACAACAATTAACTTTGTTTTAATCAACCTTTATTGTGAATTCACCAATCACAATGTAACACGCATTGAATTAGCATAAATCACAATTCGCTGCAACCACGTTATGTAAGACTTAGTTACAACAATACATTAAGTACGCGACTTATAAGGGTAGAGACCGATATAGATATGTTGACTATTCTAAGGATACAGAATAAGTGAAGTTTTACTGACGATACTGTGTCTGAGGAAAGTTAGGGGTGGGTGTGTCTAAGCACACGGGACTATCGGATTTGTTGATGATAATTTTGGTTAAGGAAGTGAGGGCAGTAGACACCGTCTCCGATTGGATAATAAGACGGTTGGTGGACCAGGAAGGGTTTTAGCCGCCCTTGCCAGAAAGTTCCTAACGGAACATACCAGATGTGGAGAAAACCAACTTTCTAAGCTAACACGTGGTAGACAATAAACGTAAAGGGAAATCTAAGACAGGAAATACTCGCTTGGACCGAAGGACCTTAACTATGAAAATGCCAAGACCCCTGGTGGGCACTTAAGACTATTGAGGGTGCGCGCCAAGGATATGCAGACATCTGGGTGCCATCCTGTCCGTGGTGTGTGACCTGGTCTCTGATGTGAATTGACGTTACACCAGCATCGCCAAGGGGGGACCGAGCACCGGACGGATGCCCCACCAGATACTCCGCAGAGGAGCGTACGAGCGCCCCATCCACTACAAGGGATAACAATTCGCCGCCTATCAACATAACGCTACAAGACCCAAAGGACACGGTAACGCTCATAGAGAAAGTAGCGGGCATCAAACAGTTCCATATTAAAAGAATACACTCAGGTAAACACGCACTCTACCTCCGAAACCTACTCGATTTCCATAAAGCAAAACAAACACTCCTCTCAGCTAAGACAACCTTTTACACGTACACATCCAAAACAGAAAAACACCATACATACTTGTTAAAAGGTTTAGACAATAGTTGCACCGAAACAGAAATACTTACAGACATACAAGCCTTGCAAACTGACGACGTAAAATTCACAAAAGTCTCACGATTTACGACAAAAAGATCAAGGGAGAACAATATATTGCTCCCAATTTACATAATAAAATTATCCCCCGACAGCAATATAAATAACCTGTTAAAAATTAACCATTTTAACTACTTCAAGATAAAATGGGAAAAAATAATAAAAAAAAAGGATGACATAACTCAATGCCACAAATGCCAGCGATTAGGCCACACAGCGCAAAACTGCAACCTAAACTACCGCTGTGTTAAATGCAGTGAGCCCCATGGCCCAGGCGACTGCAAAATAAAAAGGGAAAACGCAGTAACCAAAGACAAAATGTTCTGCGTCAACTGTAAAAACTACAGATACCCCGCGTCATACAAAGGTTGCCCCAAACTCGTAGAGCTTGGTAAAAAAACTAGCCGATAAACTCAAAAAAGATAAAGAAACAAAGATAAAACGAATCGCCCAAATAAGCCGCAAATACGTCCCAGAACTAAAGTTCTCTGACGTAGTGAAACAGCAAACAAAATCAAATCAAAAAATCGAAAACACATCACAATCAGCAAACTTAGATCCGCGCTCAAGCCAAAGCCCAATCACAATCGATAACTCCCCCCATCTAAACATTATAAACGTTATCGAAGACTTTAAAAAAGGTATTCTCCAAGCGTTAAAAGAACAACAAATGCAATTAAACGAAATAAAAAATACACTATCAACGCACGAAGAAAGGTTCGACGCCATCTTCAGCAAATTCTATAAACCATTACTGGACAAACAAAATAAAAAACATCTCCAAAAACGACTCAGCCAACATCTTTAGACCAAAAGAACAAAACCCCATCCCACCTCTCAAATTGCCCCCAGAAAATGCCTCCCTCATCCAAGAAGCAGGTATAACGATACACAACACCATCAAAGACACCGAGGGTAACTTCATAATACCTAAAACAATAGAAAAACTAGACATCATCGGCACCCACTTTTCCAAAATACATACGCAAAACGAACACATGGGCCGAGAACAACTAAACAGAATTATCATCGCCGAAACAAACAAACTCAAAAATGAAATGGAACAAGACAAAACGCTAAACAAAACAGTCTGCACATTCTCAAACGAAAACACCGCTGACAACCCCAAACAACCAGATCCAGAAATAAACTACTTCACAAATTACAATCAACTAAACACAATCCTCTCCAAACTAAACAACAAAAAATCCTCCGGCTTCGACGGCATCACAAACATCTTACTCAAGCGCCTACAGAACAAAATAAAATGGTACTACACGGTACTCTTCAACAATGCTCTAAACAACACATATTTCCCCAGAAAATGGAAAAAAGCCAAATTGATAGCTATAACAAAAAAGGATAAAGACGGCTCATTGCCCGCAAACCTACGACCCATAAGTCTCCTCCCCAACATAAGCAAAGTATTTGAAATAATCATAAACAACCCCCTAACCTCCTTCTGCACAAAAAATGACATAATCCCAGAGAACCAATTCGGCTTCCGACACAAACACTCCACAATTCACGCAATAAACAAACTTACGTCGGACATCTGCTGGGCTCTAAACGCAAAACAACGAGTAGCCGCCTGCTTAATAGACCTCGAAAAAGCTTTCGACACAGTCTGGATCCCAGGTCTCATATACAAACTGATCAAAAAAAAGTTCCCTAAACACCTGATTAAAATAGTCTGGGACATGATCACAAGCAGAACATTCGTAATTACTGAAGGTTCACACTCATCAAGCAAAGAATTCTCCATAAAAAACGGTCTACAACAAGGTACAGTAAATTCCCTGTTACTTTTCAGTATTTACAACAGCGACTTACTAAACCTCTTTGATCTCAATACATCCGCCCATAAACGCCCCATAGCCTTCGCAGACGACCTAATCATCTACGTAACAGGCCGCAAAACCAAAACAATAAAAACGGAACTCCAAGAACTTTTTGAGAAAATAGACGACTATTACCACGCATGGAAACTAAAAATCAACAATGCGCAACAAGAAGCAAATGCGAAACCGTACTGTTTAGACCCAAGTCAAGTGAAATCGGCCCAATAGAAAGAGAATACAGCAAAAAATTTCAGATAAGAGAAAAAACAGACAAAGGGGCCCTCATACCACACAAAAATTGCGTATAATACTTAGGGGTAAACATAGATTACATATTAAACTACAAGTAGCACACCGAAATTCAACTTACCAAGGCCAATAAAGCATTTTGGAAAATGAAAAAACTATTCCACTCCAAACATTTCGACAGCAAAGTAAAAATTCTATGCTATTAAGCACTAATCAGACCGATCATAACCTACGGCTGCCCAATCTGGTACAACATATCAGCCTCCCAAATGGAAAAAATTCGCATATTCGAAAGAAAATGCATCAGGGCTTGCTTGAGTACTTACAGATCCGAACACAGCGGATTCAAAAAATACGTAAGAAACAAAATAATATACGACCCTGCCAACGTTCACCGCATAGACTGTCACATCCTAAAGCTAATAAGAAACCACTTCGCGCAAGCGGCAAAGATAAAAGAAAATAGTTTAATCTTCAGTTGCTTATTTCCAAATGACGCATATTACAAAAACACTCTGACAACAGGCTACATCCCGCCAGAAGCTTTCCTATACCTTGACGAAAAAAACTACCTCCAGGACCAAAATAATATTCCAATAATTTATCACATAAAAAGAAAAATAGGGTTCAAAACTATACTTTACGAAGAAAACCTAAATGGACAGACCGCAGACACTAGATGGAGTTACAACATGGCCCTCCCTCTGAAAGACGCTAAAGACGAACATAGAAAAAATACAAAAAAATATTGGTGGATACTGAATCCATAATAAAATAAAAGAGAAAATCCATTAAACCGATAAAACTCAATTCTGCCCCCGTACAACACAGGTGCAAACATTGTAATTATTGTAATTCTCCTTCTTTTAAAAGAAACTTATTTAACATCCCCCTTTCCCTCCCACTCATCCCACCCCTCCCCAAAATTCCACACCACCCAAAAATATACTGCCGAAGCGTCCTGTTTTTGCGACCCAGTTTCCAGGACAATAAAAGCAAATAAAAACAAAATCACATAGAAGCTCCGCTCCTCCAGCGGCTTAAACCAAAAAATTATATTAATCACGAAAAATGTAAAGCGCCGTCACATATTATAGTATGGCTACGTCGTACCGTTGCGTATCGGTACCTTTGCCTAAGATATCATTACATAAATTCACCGTTTATTGTGAATACCAAAATGTATTTAAAATTGTATCTTGGGTTTAATAAACATTAAAAAAAAAAAGCACTCATTCTCGTCCGATCACGAAAGTTAAGCAGCGCTGGGCGCGGATAGTACTTGGATGGATGACCCCCTGGGAACTCCGTGTGGTGTTGGCTTTTTTTTTATCTTTCCAATATTTTTTACCTTTCTTGACAATCTATTTTTAATAATCTACAATCGAAGCATCGAGAAAAAGAAATGTTTGGTATTACACGACTATTACCTCATATTATATGATTCTCATTTTTGCAAACACATATTTTTCTTTAAATATTCTATCTTTTTTAACATCTATTTAATAACGCTCATACCGCGCTGAATGGCCTCGTTCTCGTCTGAAGGCATTTTGAAAGATGGAATAGAGTTTGGTTCATTTGATGTAAAAAGTTGATTTCTCTGTAGTCAAGGTAGCGGAGTCCTTTTCAGAGATATTTTTTATTTTGTTTGCCCAGTGTTGATTTATAGAGTTTGCGAATTCTTGTTTTAAGCACAACTTTATTTTGTGCAAAAGGTACTTCTCTTTTATCGTAGGAATAGTTTTATTTTACATTGTTTATTTTGCATAGTATGAAGCTTTTGCCTCCTAATTTTTTTTTTATTATTGATATAGAGCTCGAAAATCGACTTTTGTTTTATTTCTAGTGCGGATTCTTGAAGGGCGGTTTGTACATGTTTTTCTATTTCGTCTATAAACGAGTCGATTTGCCTCTTTGTTAGGTTGACGTTGTTGTGGATATTTAAGTCGCAGTTCTTTTCGAGCTGATTTTGTAATATTTCCTACTTTCTTGTCTTTGTACTTGTACCTGGGTCCGCCACTCCGTGTTTCTAGCGTTAGGAAGTCAGATGTATTTTTGTTTATCTGGAATACGAGAGCGTTATGGTCGCAATCGTAGTCTATGGTTTTGAGCGTGTTAGTTACCCGTAAATTAAGGAATTGTAATTGTGTGTCTCCAAGGCATATGACTAGGTAATGAGCCTCCTTTTGGTTAAGACTCAATCCTTCCTTCGTGCGTTTTTAATGATTGTTTTAGTTCGTTTAATTGTATTTTTTGTTCATTTAAGGCTTTGAATATGCTTTCTTTGAAGGTTCGATAAGTTTATTACGTTCAGTTGTGGTATGGTTTTAATTGGGTTTAGATTTTGAATTGCGCGCGGTAATAAATTTGTTTGATGTGGTTGGTTTTCAGAGACTTGGTTTCGGCTTATTCCTTGTCTTAGGATGTCTGAGAACTACGGCATGAAATTGCGGCTTATTTGCGCAACACGTTTGTTATTGATGCTTTGCATTTGTTGATATTTTCCCAAAGTTTTTTGCAAAGTTCCACGAGTTTTGAGCATCCTTTATACAAAGCAGGATATCCGTAGTTTTTACAGTTCACGCACTGCACTTAGTCTTTGTTTACCGCGTCTTCTTTTTTGATTTGCACTCGCTTGCTCCGTGCGACTCCCTGAAGTTTACATTTGTGACATTGCGTTATGTCATTTTTCTGATTCTTTCCCAATTTACCCTAAAGTAATTTAGACGGTTCATTTTTAGTAGGCTATTCATATTGCTTTGTGGGAATACTTGGATTATGCAAACTGGAAGCAATACATTGTTCTCTATTGATCTTTTTGTTGAGAAGCGCCAAACTTTTGTCAATTGGACGTCGCACATCTATAGTTGCAACTCTGCGAATATCTCTGTCTCGGAGAAGCTATTGTTTAGACCCTTTAGTAAGACCGTGTGGCACTTCTCTGATTTGGATGTATATGCGTAAACGTTGTCTTAACCGCAATTAGAATTTTTTTCGCTTTGTTAAAGTCTGGTACACTTCGTAGGAATAGCACGTGTTTATCTGCGTGTAATGTGGAATGACTTTTGTATTTAGAGTCTCTTCAATGAGTTTTACTGTCTCCTTCGGGTCTTGGTGGGTGATGTATATTGGAGGCGATTTGTCTCTATTTGTGGGTGCTGTGGTGTCAGCGTTCTTCCTTGGAAAGGTTAGTGACCTGTCCAGGTTGTGTCTGGCTTCTCGGTAGCGTTGTCGCTGGCGATGGACCCCCTGCGTTGTCCATTTCGCTGGGCTGTGTCTGGGACGTTGAGGGTTTCGTGGATGATGGTATACCTCTTCATCCATTCTTTATTCTCTTTCAGCTTGTAATTTCCCGTCCTGAGAGGCCGTATGTCTACTTACTTTCTTCGGTACGTTTTCGTTCTTTTTCTGGCTGGACTCTTGTGATTGCAATACGCTGAACCTATTTTCCGTTCGTATTGCAGATAATGGGAAACTATCTGCTGAATTTATGATTTCGTTTGTTTCGTGGTCCGCGTCTCCTGTTCTGCTTTCCTCTTTGATTACACTTTCCTGGCTACTTTCTGCCCTTTTATTCCTGTTCACCAGGTTTGGCAGACGGTTCAGTGTCCGCTTCCTTTGGGAGCCAAAGCTTGTGTTGCTAAGGAAGTTCTTGATCCATTTTTGCTGTAGTATTTTTCTTTTGGTTGTTCTATTCATTCTTTTTCTTTTCTTCCCTTCTCTTTTCTTGTTTTTTTTTATAGTGAGTATTATTTATCACTTTTCGTTATTGAATATCACAGTATAAATTGGCAAACTCATTAACGAGTTTAACGCCTGGTATTTTGGCCAGTGAAGTCCGACCTGCTAGGGGGTTCACAGCATTCTGACGAGAAACAATGCATTCAGCTCGGTATGAGCGTTACCTGAAGTAATCAATTTTCTTATTTAATATTATTGAATAAAAAATATTTACGACGTACAATTATGTAGGAGGATAAAAAAGATATGTAAAACCTTGCCCGACTTCGTTTTCAAGAAAATGGACTGTGAAGTTAAGTAGGGGCAATTTCATAATTGATTTTCGCGAAAACAAAGCGAAAAATGTCATTTTACATTTTCGACTTCATTTTCGCCACGCGCAGGGAATCATCACCCTTCGGTTTGTATCACAATTTTCAGCACATGTATTTTTGCATTCTTTCAAACGACATACGTATGTATAATACTTGTACATTCTCCAATTCCGAATATTAAATACATATAACATTATCGGAAAATATAAACAAAGCAATATATAAGTAAGCGTATATGCGAGTATGATATAACCTATGGTGATAATCGCTTAATGCTAAAAAGATATTTTCTTGATGTATACGACCATAGCTTATTAACACTTAGCCAACCGCGCGCCAGAGCGAACTATACCCTTCTCTGTCCACCGTGCCCACACAGGCCAACCTATTCGCTGTTTAATAGAATTTTTGGGTTTAAGCCGCTGGGGAGCGGAGCTTTCATGTGATTTTGTTTTTATTTGATTTTTTCTGTCCTGAAAACTTGGTCGTAAAACAGGACGCTTTGGTCGCAAAACAGGACGCTTCATGAGAACGAGTACTTTCAACGCGGTATGAACGTTGCCTGAAGTAATCAGTTTTGTTATTTCATGTTATCAAATAAATGAAATATTTAAGAAAACATACATTTATGTATGAGGATAAATGGTATTCTTAAACGTGCATTCAGATATATAAAATTTCTCCTGCCTTCGTTTCCCAAACAATGGATTGTAAAGTTCCGTCACATAGGTACGCGTATACTTAACAAGTAGCGAGTAAAGAGGACGAAACTTCATAATTGATTTTCTAGAAAACCAAGTCGTGTGTCAAAACTTGTCACTTCGTACTCGATTTATTTTTGTATAGGAAATCAGGCCCTTTCGTCTTGCACGATCGTAATACTCTAATTTTCTCGACTACTTCAATCTTAAAACAATTTAGTTTCACTGGATTGCGTATAACTACCAGCAGCAAAATACTAACATTCACGGACGACACGACTGTACTAGTCAGGTGACACTGTAGAACGGCTTCTTTGTTCTCTATTATAGTAACGTGGATAAAGCGCAACTGCCTACAAGCAGAAAGGGTCGGAAAACTTGAATAGGCCTGTAGCGGCACTCGACAACAAAACTTTCCAACGGTATCACCGAAGAGCAAGTGCCGACAGACCTAATAAGCCATCGATATCAGTAAGGTCCTTCCGCCGAATATTTGGAAGAAGGCGTAGGTGGCAACGATTGCGGACGCGTAACGAACACGTGCATAGGAGGGATATTGACGGATGACAAAAGACACGAATCGGATCAACAAAACAGTTGAGTTGTAACCGAGGGGAGAGAATCGTCAGTTGGAATCAGGAGTTGTACGTAGAGTCGAAATCGTGAATGGTACGTAAAGAGTCGAAAGCGAGAATTATTAATAAATATACTGTTAAACACCACCGAGTATTTCTCTGATACCTTACACGTCCTACACCAAAATCACCTCAGGGCTGACGGCCATCAATATATTTCGCCACCGCAGACCTCAGTTGATCCTCAGTTAGCCACCGAAGAGTCAAGAGTCGTCAACCGAGAGTCGTTATATCACGCACTGTCCAACATTCTTAACCGTCACTCTGTTGAATTCACATAATAAACGTCTGAATTTTTCTTACCTTGCTCGTGAAACGTTTGAACCTAAGCGAAATCACTCGAACGACGACGGAAACGATCAGTGATTTCTTAATTTCACTACTCCCCGTGCCTTCGACGTAACACAAGCACTCTAATCCAAAAACAGCAGTCATATTACTACCAGAACGTATCAGAAAAATAGAAAAATGACTGCAAGATAAAAGCAAACCTCAGTCGATTTAACCACGTTACATTTACAATACGAAAGCGGAAACCACCTAATATCCAAATAAATGGCATGCACATAACACAAACAAAGCAAGTTAAATACTAAGACTCCACTTAGATTCATAATTTACATGAAAGCAACATACTAAATCAATTATAGACAAAATACGGATAAAAGACAGATGTACTGGCTAACTAGTCTAAAATCTAAAGTCAGCGTGGAAAATAAACTAAAAGGTTACTAAACGATAATAACACCAATTTGGAATACCACTATGGGGGACAAGAGCAATGAGTCATGTAAATAAACCAGAGTTGCTTCTAGAAGATTCAGAACAATAGCTAACGCCCCATGGTATGTCAGAAACGAGGATATACACAACTCTTATTTCCTCTTTGAAATGTTCCAATGTATTTATAACACTCTCTGCTATTTCTTTTGTAGCTTTCCTACGCGGGTCATATTACCGTCATATAATATAATTTTGTATCTGTTCGTTCCTTAAATTTTCCATGATCGCACGTCTTTTTCTCAAATATGTCGGTTTCAACAGTCGGATAACATTTTGCTCTACACACTTAAAGAATACAGAAGTTCTTAGAGAAAGAAGGGAGAGCAGTAAGAACAAAGAGACCCGGAGACCGCAGCAGGGTTAAATAAAATAAATATTTATCACAAATATGAAACAATTACAAATAACAATTGCTTAATTACAGCTATGGTAAAATCTAGGCTAAAGCATTAGAAGACTTTCTCAAAATTGCAAAGGGAAGGCTCCGGTTTTCCTTTCATCTCCGACATATATATATATGTCGATTTATCATTGGTGTAAGGGGCGTATAATGAATCACCACGTGAATTGGCCATCGTTGTTATGTATGATAAATGATATCTTACTGATGCTAATGTAATTATTACAGAGTTTAACAAGTAATAGCGGCGATTAGATAATCAATGAATTTAGGTTCGATAACGAATCCACGGTCAACGGGATGACGTATGCGATTTCTGCCACAGTCTAAGTCGAACTTAACTTACTGATCCACGATTCGAGTATGTCTCAACGTACTTGTCCACGGTACAAGTAGAACTTATCTGACTGAATCTCAATCCAAATGGAACTGCCCTTATATACTCCTCTCCGTACCTCTCGGGTCAATCTTTGTTATTCCATACCTCTGTTAGGTACACGTCTCTCCCGTAATCGTGGCTACGTCCAGTGATCCGTTGTCACTTCGAGCCCAAGCCCACAAACCTCGGGCCTCCATAACATTACAACTATTTTTCAGTTTTATTATTGAAGTGTAGCTATAATAAAAGCTTGAACTAAAATATTGGGGACCTTCCCAAACATTTCAAAAGAAAGGCCCCGATGTCCTTTCATCTCCGACATATATTATATATGCTACATATTCAGATAATATATGTCGGAGATGAAAGGACACCGGAGCCTTCCCTCTGGAACTTCGGGAAAATCCATTAACACCGTAATTTAGATTCTACCTCAGGTGTAATTAAACAATTGTCGCCATTCAAATCGATTGTATTTGAGCGAGATTTATGATAATGAGCTTGAGCTCGAGGCGACAATCAGTCGCCTAACGTAGCCGCGGTCAGGAGACGAACGTTTTTACCTAACAGAGGTATGGAGTAATTCTATAGCTCTCCTTAAAAGAAATATTTGCAGCGGCACGCGACAGTAAACATCCCAATGGTTTCTATGATTTGTGTTGCTTTTGAATAATTAGCTGTGTGAGATGGCAGCTTCGCGTACATTAATCATCTTCAACCATTATTATGCCATCTTTGTTAATGAAAGGACTTAACGATAATAATTCATTATTTCGACTCACGGTAGAGTTTTTCATCAATGTATTGAGTGTTCATTATGAAGTGCTGCTAGTTATAGTAACTTAATGATCGCAAAGAACGATGTACAGTATTTTCTCCGTAATTGGTCGAAAATCGAGACTCCACGGCGATAAATTATCGCGTACAAAACTCGATCGTATATAATTACATGCAAAATACGTTGAGTCTGTGTCACCTGCTAGCGTGATTTTTCCATTTGTAAGGAGGTCCTAAGGCACCGACAAGATTATCCATTTCAGATATTTTCTGAACTGTCGCGTCTGCAAGGTAGATATCGACTGCTAAACCGTTATGTTGCTAAACCGTTTCAGACATCATTGATGATTAAAAATGTTAAACTGTGTAACAATTATAACGTGAGATTATTTTGGTTATTGCCAGATGGTTTGGTTCGAATGCCATTTCTTTGGTAACGATAACGAGTATAGATAGCTTTTGTGCTTTTAAACCTAATTTTTTGTGCAGTTATTAAATATGTTTGAGAACTGCAGTCTACTAACAACATGCATTCTTACGTTTGACCTTGATTTTTTAGGATGTTAACCCTAACCTTACCAGGCCCGGTCAAATGACCGGTTTCAAAATTTGATTTAAAATTGCACATTCATTGTTATTTTTTTTTTTGTTCATTTAACTTTATGGAAATTCATATATCATCTCATTAATCAGATTGTCAATTTTTATTAATGCAAGAATGATAAAACAGTAGAAGAATTAGAAAATTCTAATACAGAAACGAAAAAATTCCCTCTTGTGAAACGTCCTGTGTTTTACAATATTAACCCACTACGCGCCAGGGCAATTTGCTGCTGAAGTCACGTCGAAGACGGTTAGACGAGGTTAGGCTTCTTTAGTTTTTCTATTGCTAATTGATGGCTCTGTGACATTCCTCCCTTCTTAGCTTTGTTTTGCTCTGTTGAAGCGTGTGACTCTAGTGGTTCGTCTAGGTTGAATGGTCCATTTATCTTCGTTGTCAGTTGTGTTTTGGAGAGTGACTGTCTACTAGACTGCCACAGATGTATTCAAGGGTCGAAGTTGTTAATATTACGGCCTTCTTTCTGGATAGTAAAGTTGTAATCTGTTGCCATGGATTATTTGCGTTTAATATTCAATAAAATAGGTGGGTCGATTGGATAAAAGAATTTCTGCTGGTCCCAGCCATTCGTGGTCTCGTCAGTGAACTATATACTCGTTATGTTTCAATAACTTTTCGTGTCTGGTCGCTCTGATATCGCCTTTTGTTCCATTCGGTTATTTGTCTTGTTTTTTGTCTTGTTTTTTGTCTTGTCTTTGTTATTTTTGCAGAGGTTAAACAATTGTTCTTTAATTAGGCTGGGCTGTAGTTGATATTGAGATTAGCATGTTAGCTTGTCGCCCAAATGTTCGTTCAAACGAGGTATGGTCTCGTTGTTTCGTGTACTGAAGTATTATATCTTATACATATTAGATTTAGGTTTTTGTTCCAGTCGTTTTGTCGCACAGTCGTGCAAGTTCGAATAAGGTCTGAGGTGTATGTGATGTCCGTGACGATTGGAGATGCTGGTTGTAGATGTCGCTGCTGGGGTACTGCTATTTTTCTTCTAATTTAGATGCGTGGAAGAAAAATAGGATTACGGGCGCCGGGATTCGAACCCGGGTCCCGAACGTTCGTAACCTAAGGCGCCAACCACTGCGCCACCGTCATCCGGTTGAAGTTAGTGCCGAGTGGCGGTATTTGTTGTCGAGTGCTGCCACAGGTCTTTTACCACAGCATATGTCCGTTAGATCGCGGGTGAAAAGATGGTAGTTTTTATGTATCGCATCTCGAACGTTTGTTCAAATGTATTTATCGATTTACACACGAAATTCCGTCCCATATACCACAGGATACTTTCAGGTACGGAAAATATGTATGCGTAGTGATCCAAAATTCCGTTAATGGTCGACTTGGCTGTTTGGCCTTTCAAAGGGAGAGAATAAGGTATTTGGTCAATTGGATAGACAGGGTAAATTGGTTCCCTTGTTTGGTTTTTGTGAGAGATCCGAATATGTCCATTGCGACTTTGTTATTTGGGTTGACGGATCTGTCAGTTATTACTGTTAGCTCTTTTGCTTTGATACGTTTTCTCGTTGACAATTTCGTGTGATTCGGCAACGATCTCTGACGCAGCTACTTAAGTTCGGTGTTCTACTGATTTCCCTATTGCTTCGATCTGATATATAGTGTCGGCTACAGTGTTATCTAGCCCCTTTATATACTGGATGTTGTCGTGAATTGTCCAATATAGTCAAGGTGATGGAATTGTCGCGGCAAACACTTGTCGAGATTTTGATTGAATGCGTATGTAAGGTGTTTGTGATCTCTATAAATCGCAAAGTCTGTCCCTTCGACGGCGTGTCTAAAGCGTTTAACCGCGGTGTACATCGCGAGTAGTTCGCGATCATACGCGTTAACTTTCGCTGCGCCGGGGTCAAGGATTTCATAAGGAATCCTAACGGCTGTCATATATCGTTGACGTGTTGTTGCAGAACTGCTTCGATCGCGTAATCGGATGCGTTAGAACACATTTCGGTTCGCTAGAACTGCCTCGAATTTGCTCCGACCATTCGATGGGCGCGTCGCCCTCTTTCGTACCTTTTAACAGGTAGTTAAATGGTTGTAGATTTGCTGCGTGCTCCTGTATGAAACGTCGGTAGAAGTTGATCGTTTTGAGGTACCTTTGCAGATAATGGCGTCAACATGGTTCAGCTAACGGTGTTATCTCGTCAGCGGTTACACTGTATCCTAAAAATGTTATTTCGCTCGCGCCACATTCAGATTTCGCGGGATTTATTATTGCTCGTCTAAGCGTTTAAACGAAGTTCGTAAGAGTTCGCGGTGTTGTCCTCCGTCTTCCGAAGCTATCTGAAAGTCGTCGACGCACGCGTGAACGAAATCTAAACCGCGTATGATTTCATCGACGAACCTTCGATATGTCTGTGTCACATTTCGAAATCCGAACGAGGTATGAATTGCAGCGAACAATCTGAAAGATGATCGAGATTTTCGACGTCGTCGGGCGCTACCGGAATTTCGTGATACACGCGCACGAGATCGATTTTCGAGAAGATGCGCTTATTATGTGGTCGCTGTGCAAAATCTTCCATGCGCTGTGGCAAATACCTATCGAGTACGTTGTGAGCGTTCAGCTCACCGGTAGTCGCCACAGATTGTAGGCCTCCGCCTTTTTTGGAAACGGCATGCAACGGACAATTCGACGGTCTAATCACTCCTTGCTCTATCATCATCTCGAATTCCACTTTCATCTGTTGAACTGGTCGGGGGCGATACGTCATTGAGATTTGCAGTTGACGGGAGATCCTGACGTCGTCTTCACGTGTTGTTCCAGACCGCGCCGTGGTATACTTCTTCCGAAAAGGAACGGCCGGGATAGATCCAAGAATTTCGGCCGAACTTGATAGTAGGTTTTTTTCGCCGATTATCGTCTTTATCGATGATACGGGGACTTGGCCGCATATCCCATTGATGATAATTGTGTTGTCGTGTAAAGCAATGGTCAGTCTCGCGAGTTGACGGGCAACCCATAGCAACTCAAAAAGTCTATGCTGATGTTGAGAGTTTGATTGTCAGCTAGAACAAAACGCCATTTGAAAGCTCGCCTGAGCGACAGGTTCAGGTTAATCATAATGATACCGTATGTCGCGATTTTCTTTCCGTTTCCTAAGAACAGTTCCTAATCGTTTCCGATCGGGGGTCTGCGTAATCAGTTTTGCAAGTACACACATATATCGCCTGTGTCCATAAGGAAGGAAATTCTCGAACTCAAGTGTGTGACAAATATACGGCGGGATACAGAACCGTCTTCGTGCGTCGCGTTCACGGACAGCTGTTTCCGTGACTCTACGTGCATGGGCAGTGACACTTTTTTGCGTGGTCTTGGAACGTCGCGTGGCGGTAGCAGAGGCCGGGCTGCCGCAGTTTTTCTCTCGAATACGATCTACGACGAATTCTGCTTTTTCGCCGTGTAGGGCGGCCATTGCCGAAATTCAGCGAGCTTATTTGCACCCACAGTTGAATAATTTGTTCATTCAACGCATTGTTGCGCCCAACCTATCGTTCGCTTGCTCTAGTGTTTTGTATTCGTTCGCGTAGCTTGCTGACCGCTGCAATTCGGGATGTGCCCGTTCGAGTCTAATGGACCCTGTCCGCCAGCTCCTTCAGGGCTTTCGGCTTGGAATCCGTCGCGGCGGCTAGGACTAACTGTACGTCTACCGGCAAGTGGATCTTCCAAGGCGTCAGAACGAACTCGTCTGAGACCATAAGGGATAGTTTCTTCAGGTGACGGTAATACTGGAACGACATCCAGTCTCCGATTTCCTCGGTCTCGAGCAATTTTTTCATTTCTGTACCGTCGGAATCGGCCAGTCGTTTAACCAGCTCGCTTTTAATTCGTTCGTAGCGTCCCGTCTCCGGCTGATCGACCACTATATCCTTCACTTGAGCCAGGATTGTTTCATCTAGGTTCCCGATAGTAGTAGAATACTTCAGCTCGTCACTCGCGCTACGAGCGAATTTAAAGTACGTTTCTAACGTGACGTACCACAGCGCCACCCTATGCAGCCAAAACGTCTGTATGCGGTGTCGTTGCACTGCGTCAACTCTGTCGGCGGCATTCGACGCGGGTATTTGCTCGCTCGCTCGCTCTTTCCATTGCACAAACGCTCTCAATTTGCGGCAATCGAGGTCTCTGTAGCGCTATCACGTTCACCTCTTTCACGGAATTTTCCTTTGATGTATTGGGTTGAAGTCGGAGTTTGACCAGGTCTTATCTGATGTTTTGACTTTGATGTAGTGACTTTGTAAGGAATGGAATTCGGAGTATTCCATCTTCGATTAGACGAAAGTGGTTAGAGACTACGTTGAATTGATAGTTTTCTTTTAGCATGATCAGATAGCAAATTTTGTTGCTGGCGAGTTCGTTATTTGTCCATTAGGAAACTCTTTGGGAAAGAGGTTTTGTCGTTTGGTGGCGCTTTTTCTTGTATGAGGTTTATTCCTGTTCCGATATCGACGAGGAAGAAGGCTCCTCTCCATCCCTTCGTTGCAATACAATTGACAGTAATCTTCCGGTGGTGGTGCAGTTGACTCTAAATATGTTGCTTCTGAATTCCTCTATTGTTTGGGTCACTCGAGGTGGGATCTTTCCATGGTGGGTGAATCGAAAATTTCGAGAATAACAGCTCTCGGTTGAGCGTCCGATCCATAAACACTTGGAACACATTAGTTTCGTTCATTATTCATCATTTCGGAGGGTCATTATTTACGTATTCAAATTTTCTTTCGGCTTCATTCAGTTCGCGGGATGCCAGTGTTATGGCTGGTTTCCGTGCTCTTTGTTTCTTTCTGATATGTAGCTCCATTTTCGATGCGAGGTTCTGGGCTTTGACCAGTATATCTGGTTGACTTGGGATAACTTATTGTCCGATGTCTTCTTCGAGGTTCATGACGTATGTTTTAATAGAGTCGTTTCTCTTACGGGTTTTGAACGTTTGATTAGAATGACATAAATTAATTCGTTTAATTGTTGTCTGAAGCGCATATTCCATGATTGTACGCTTTCCGTGTTTCCTTGTCTAATCATTCTAAGTTTGTAGTGGTAACTGGTTACTGTATTTGGTATTGAAAGGTTTTGCCTCTGAGTAACGTATATATCTTCGCAGTTTTCTATTACCATGAAGGAGATACTTCTTTTCGCACTTTTATTTTCTTGTAAGATAGCAATTTTAGAAATAATGGTTTTCGTAGCATTGGCTTCTGATGTATCTGACATTATTTATGAAATCTATTAGACCAACGTCGTCTCTTCGTTAACAAGGTTTCGATTTATTCGTTGGTAGCTTTTGCAGGTAGCTCGCCAATTTCTTGTTGGTATTGCTGCTAATGGGGAGCATTCTGTTGAGTTCATGATTTCGTGTCTTTCGCGATTTGTGTCTCCTATTTTGTTTTTTTCTTTGCTTTTACCTTCTACTTTCTTTCTTTTTGTTCCTGTTCATTAGGTTTGGAGGAGGCTTGAGTTTCCGCGTCTTTTGGAAAGCCAGGCTTGAGAAACTAAGAAGGTCCGTGGTCGATTTTAGTAGTATCTTCTTTTGTTCTTTTATTTTCTTGATTGTTTTCATAGAGAGGATGACACGTGCACTATTTATCACTTTTGTTGCTAAATGTCATTGTATAATTTGACACACTCACTGACAAGTCCTACGCGTGGTATCTTTTTTGGGTACTGCGGTCCGAATTGCTCGGGTTTCGCTAACTGACGACAACCAGAGCACTCGGCGCGGTATAAAGGTTGGCTGATATAACTAGTTTTCTTATTTGTTTTTGATCTTCAAAGAAATAGAATACTTGAAGAAATATGAATTGGTGTAAAAATAAGTTGTATTCGCATACCTTCAAAAAAGTGGCTATGAGGTTCCGTCATGTACGTGTGCACTTGGATAGCGAGGATAAAGTGGACGGAACTTTTTAAATTAATTTTTTTCAAACTGAAGCTTTGCATTTAAAAATTATGATGTTACATTTTCGACACACTGTGTGCAAGAAATAAATACGATTGGTACCACCCAATTGAGAACTTAAGTCCGCAGGAAGCTTCCCGTGTCTTTGACCTAACAAATTTGGCCATCCCTCCCAGGATACTCATCATCCTCAAGGGGAAAACTTCCAACCAACTCTACGGACGTTTGGCAACCGAAGGACTACGGTCATCCCAGTTGAAGACACGAGTATTCTACGAGCCCAGGTAATGTACCAAACTGGCTTTCATAAGCCATAGGAATCGAAGACCTACGATTCTACGAGTTCTATGGAAAACCCTGGCGAAATACTATTAAAAGCTGTCAACGTATAAGTCGAAACCTTGTGACGCAGACACGCCGTTCGTGTAGAAGACTTTATAAAGAACGTCAGATACGCCAAAAGCCAATGCTACCAAAAACCATTGCTTCTAAAATTAATTCTTGCGAAGAAAATAATTGAAAGTGAGAAAAGAAGTAGCCGCTTCGTCGGAATAGAAAACGGAGCACAAAGGCAAAAAAAATCTATATGGAGCACAAAGGCAAAACGTTTCAATCCCAAATACAGTGACCAGTTGCCGCGACAAACTTAGAACGACTAGACAAGCAAACACGGAAAGCGTACAAGCAGCTGTAAGCAGCAAAATCGCTACAAAAGAAGAGAAAGCCAAAGCAATAAAAGCATACATCATGAACCTCAAAGAAGACATCGGACAATAAGTCAACCCAAATCAACAAGATACGCTGGTCAAAGCCCAGAATCTCACATCGGAAATGGAGCTATATATCAGAGAAGAAGAAGGTGCACGGCGACCAGCGATAACACTGGCATCACGCAAACCGAACGAAGCTCAATGAAGATTCGAACACGTAAATAACGAATGGACGAACGAAACTAATATATCCCAAGTGTTACGGATCGGACACTCGAACGAGAACTGTTCACACGGCATGGAAAGATCGCATGCAAGTGAACCAAACAGTAGAGGAACCCAGAAGCAACGTACCTAGAGTCAATTGCACCACAGAAAGATTACTGGCAATTTTATTGCAACGAGAAGATGAAGAGGAGCCACATTCCTCATCGATAGCGGAGTAGTAATAAACCTCATAAAGGGAGAAGTCCCACTAAACGACAACCTAAACCTCTAACCTAAAGAGTTTCCTAATGGGCAATGACAAACACACCAGCTATAAAATTTGCAACCTGACCATGCCCAAGAGAAATTATCAATTCGACATAGTCCCTAACAACTTTCCTCTAATCCAAGATGGAATACTCCGAAGCTATTCCTTACAAAGTATCAGTACAACGTCGCTAACAACGCACAATCTGTATACGAGATTATATAACCATTTCAGAACACCAGACAGAGCAAGGTCAAACTCCGACTTCAAGCTAATACATCGAAGGACAGCCCACACTAATATGTTTAGTCAACACCGGTAAACAAATCTGTCACGTTACAAACGAAATAGAAAGACCTGACAAACTAAATCGAATCAAGAAATTTGCACAATTCGTACTCTCGAGAAAACCATTATCAACTACCTAGACGTTTGGCCGCATAAGTTTGAAACGTACCTTAAGTTTGCGCGTAACGCGAGTCACAAATTGAAGTACCTTACCATTGTCGCGAACCTCGATGAAACAATCCTAGCTCAGGTGGAGGATATAGTGGTCGATCCGCCGGAGACGGGACGCTATGAACGCATTAAAAGCGAGCTGATTAAAGGACTGGCCAATTCCGACGGTATAAAAATGAGAAAATTTCTCGAGAGCGAGGAAATCGGAGACCGAATGCCGTTCCAGTTCTACCGCGACTTGAAGGAAATAGCCATCCCCATGCTCTTATACCAGCTTGTCCTGACGCTTTGGAAGAACCGCCTGCAAGCAGAGACATAGCTGATACCAGTCGCCGCGACGGAATCCAACCCGAAAGGACTGGCGTTGACGAACTGTATCCATGAGACCCGAGCAGGCACATCCCGAATGACAGCGGTAAGCGAGACACGGGAACGAATACCAAACGACAGAGAAAGCGAATCATGGGCCAGGAGCAGCAATGCGTTGAACGAACAAATTATTCAACTGCGGGCCCATAGAAGCGCGTTGACTTTCGGCAATGGCACTTCACGATGACGAAGCAGGAGCCGTCGTAGATCGTATTCGAAGAAAAGATTGCATCTATCCGGCCTCTGTTACAGCCACGTAATGATGCAAAACCGCGCAAAGAGGTGTCGTTCCCCGAGCACCTGGAATCACGGAAGCAGCCGTCCGTGAATGCAACACGCGAAGACGGTTCTGTATCCCGCCGATATTTGTCACAAATGAGAGTCTGAGGATTCCCCCCTTGTGGACACAGGCGCCGATATATGTGCGCACTAGCAGAGCAGATCACGCACACCCTCGATCAGAAGCGAGTATGAACTCGTGGCCAACAGAAAACAATCTATGACATACAGTCACATCGTGGTTAACTTGAACCTGTCCCTCGGACGAGATTTCAAATGGCGTTTTGTTCTAGCTAACAATCAATCTCTCATCATAGACATGGACTTTTTGACTTGGTATGGGTTGCAACTGAACCCACGAGATAAACCACTCTCTACACGATAACACAATTGTTATCAATAGGATACGCGGCCAAGGCCCACGTAGCGTCAATAAAGACGATAATCCGCGAATAAACCTACTATGAAGTCTGCCGAGATTCTCGGAACTAACTCAGGCGTTCCTTTTCGGAAGAAGTACAGAGCGGCACGGTGTGGAACACCACATCAAGACGACGCCATGATCACCATCAATAACAAACTTCAACGAAGCCTCAGTCCCGACCACATGAAAGTGGAATTCGAGACGATGATAGAGTAAGGAGTGATTAGACCGTCGAATTGTCCATGGGCATTATCCTTACTCGTCGTGCCCAAAAAAGGCGGAGGCGTAGGATTTGTGACGATTACCGAACGCTAAACGCTCATAACATACCCGATAGGTATGCACCGCACATCGAAGATTTCGCACAGAAACACATAATAAGCACATCTTTTCGAAAATCGATCTTGTACACGCGTATCATGAAATTTCGAGGTCATCGAAGAAACAACGATCACGACCTCGTTCAGATTGTTCGAAGCAATTAATACCATGTTCAGATTTCGAAATGCGGCACAAACGTATCGGAGCTTTAGATTTCGTTTACGCTTATATCGACGATTTTCTGATCGCTTCGGAACACGAAGAACAACACCGCCAACACTTTCGAACTTTGTTCAAACGCTTAGACGAGTACACCTTAGTAATAAATCCTGCAAAATGTGAATGTGACGCGGGCAAAATCACATTTTTAGGATACATCGTAACCACCGACGGGATAAAACCGCTAGTCGAACCTTGTTCACGCCATTTTCGAAGTACCGCACCCTGACAAACATCCGCAAAGACACCTCGAAATAATTAACTTCTACCGACGTTTCATACACAGCAAATCTACAACCATTCAACGACCTGTTAAAAGGTGCGAAAGAGGACAACACGCCCATCGAATCAGATCACAAACCCCTTACATGAGCGTTCAATCAAAATGTCGACAAGTGTTTGCCGCGACAATTCCGTCACTTGACTATATTAGACAATTCCGGTATACCAACATCCGGTATGTAAAGGCTAGATAATAATGTAGCCGACACTTTGCCTCGGATCGAAGAGATAGGGAAATCGGTAAATCACCGAATTTTAGAACACCGCGCCAGAGAACATTGCCGAGTTACGCGAAATTGTCAACGAGAGGACCTGGACCTTATAAGGGCAAGAGAGCAACCCGTAATAACTGACACACCCATCAACCCAAATAAGAAAATCACAATGGACATATTCGGATTTCTCAGGAAAACCAAACAAGGTAATCAATTTATCCTGTCTATTCAAGAGCAATTGATCAAATACCTGATTCTCTTCCTTTAAAAGGCCAATCAGCCAAGTCGATCATTAACCAAATTTTGGACCACTATGCTTAAATATTTTCCACACCTAAAAGTATCCTGTCGAATATGGGACGGAATTTCGTATGTAAATCGATCTAGATCTGAGACATAAAAGCTACTTCTTTCCACCCGCGATCTAACGGATCCCTCGAACGAACACATGCTGTAATAAAAGACCTTATTCGAACTTACACGACCGACCGGCAAAGCAACTGGGACGAAAACCTAAAACTAATATGTATGGTGTTACGTTTTGTCTGGCTCGTTTTGGTTGCGTTGCCGTTAATTTTTGAGTTTAGATTGAATTTGAAGTTGTAGTATTGTCTGTTATTTAATGCGATTTGAAATTAAACTCCACATTTCGGCTAACCTGCTATGCGCAGGAATACTGGCACGGGAGAGGATTAAAGTCGGTGAAAATAAATGTTCGCTTAATCCTGCTATATTATTAGACAAATATTCTTCACAAAAAAATGTTTATTCGTATTCTAATTGGATATTGTTAGAATAGTCGTTGAAATTTCGAATGCTCGGAGTTACAATCGTTCGCAATACGTTTCGCTCTTATTGATTACAAGATTTTAATTTCGATAGATTTTCAATAGTTTACAAATTGACAAATACAAACACGTCGATTAACAAGACTAACAAGAATTGGAAACTAATAAAACAAAGAACTAAAAGCTAAAGAACTAAAGGACTAAAGAACCTAAAAGCTGAGAGCAAAACTAAGAGCTAAAGGAATTAAGAGCTGAAAACTAAGAAACTGAAGAATTAAAAACAAAGGAATTGAGAAATTAAGAGCTAGAGGAATTAAGAATTAATCGCTATGAACAAGAAATTACTTGCCAGGAAATGGGAACTGATCGCCAAGAACCAAGGAGTTAATCACCAAGAACTGAGAAAACTAATCACCCAAAACTGAGGAATTAACTACTCTAAAACTAAGGAATTATTACCGCTTCTTCTATGCCGCTACGCTTATTTATATTTAGGTCTACCGTGGAGGGGTTGCCATGTGACGGGTTATTCCGTGGGGGTTGTGAGGTTCGGATTTGGTTTATATACAAATTGTTAAAATTTATTTAAATTTCAAATTGGAACGCTCACTCGCGCTATTGGTAGTTTTAGCCTACGTTACGGCGCGTGCGCAGCGCGGGACGTGACAATGGACATTAACATTATAACATTAACAATTCTAACCCTTGAGTACATCAATGGCAATCTAGTAGACAGTCACTCTCCAAAACACCACCGAAAACGAAGATAAATGGATCATTCGACCTAGACGATCTACTGGAGCCACACGCTTTTACGAAGCAAAGCGTAGCTAAAAAGGGGGGTATTAAATTAGCATTACAAAAACCAGGGGGATAGAGCCCTAAGGAACATCCTGCATGCCATCGAAACAACAACGTTGTTAGACCGTTCCCAGAGAGACATGATCGCGAGGAAGCACGCCAACGGGAGCCGTAGATTCCCGTTAGGATTAGGCAATCGACGGCGTGAAATAATCGATCTCCTATTTCGTTTAGGATAATAAAGGGGTGGTTGAATTGATGATAACACTGAGGTAACAGATTACAATACACACTTTATTCCAACAACTTTATAGACAAGATAGTTACGCTCGGTGCGTATAGGTATAAGTTAACTAGGTGATTGAACTAAGACATAAACAATGAGTTAAGATTGAGAATGAGCAGAGTACGCAATATAAGTTAACTAGATGATTGAACTAAGTGTAGAAACCCGATCAAGAGATTGACTGAATTAAGGATGGAAAATCAGTCTAGAGATGTTGACTGATCTAAAAATGTAAGACCAGTGAAGTTCGGTCACGATGCGGTGGTGAAGGAAAACTAGTGATGGGAGTATCTAGCGCACGGGACCATCGAATCGTTGCTCCTGATTGGATAAGAAAAAGGTTGGTGGGTAAGGAAGGGTTCTAGCCGCGCCTGAGACACCAAACGTGAGAAAAACCAACTGTCCGGTATTTTCACGTAGTAGACAATAAATTTACGGAACACTTGAAATAAAAGATACTTGCTTGGTCTGAACCTTGCTCGTGAAAAGTTTAAACCTACGCAAAATCATTCGAACGCCGCGAGGAAACGATCAATGTTTTCTTAGTTTCACTACTCCCCGTGCCTTCGACGTAACACACTCGTTTAAATCCGATTACGAAAGTTAAGCAACGCCGAGCGCGCATTGTACTACTTAGATGGGTGAACGCTTGGAACGCTGGAACATCAGAGACAAATAAGAGAACCAAACTATTTTAGCCAACGCTCATACCGCGCGTTCTCGTCTGAAGGCGTTTTGAGAGATAGAATAGAGTTTGGTTCATTTGATGTAAAAATTTGATTTCTCTGTAGTCATGCTAGCGGAGTCCTTTTCAGAGATATTTTTTATTTTGTTTGCCCAGTGTTGATTTATAGAGTTTGCGAATTCTTGTTTTAAGCACAACTTTATTTTGTGCAAAAGGTACTTCTCTTTTATCGTAGGAATAGTTTTATTTTACATTGTTTATTTTGCATAGTATGAAGCTTTTGCCTCCTAATTTTTTTTTTATTATTGATATAGAGCTCGAAAATCGACTTTTGTTTTATTTCTAGTGCGGATTCTTGAAGGGCGGTTTGTACATGTTTTTCTATTTCGTCTATAAACGAGTCGATTTGCCTCTTTGTTAGGTTGACGTTGTTGTGGATATTTAAGTCGCAGTTCTTTTCGAGCTGATTTTGTAATATTTCCTACTTTCTTGTCTTTGTACTTGTACCTGGGTCCGCCACTCCGTGTTTCTAGCGTTAGGAAGTCAGATGTATTTTTGTTTATCTGGAATACGAGAGCGTTATGGTCGCAATCGTAGTCTATGGTTTTGAGCGTGTTAGTTACCCGTAAATTAAGGAATTGTAATTGTGTGTCTCCAAGGCATATGACTAGGTAATGAGCCTCCTTTTGGTTAAGACTCAATCCTTCCTTCGTGCGTTTTTAATGATTGTTTTAGTTCGTTTAATTGTATTTTTTGTTCATTTAAGGCTTTGAATATGCTTTCTTTGAAGGTTCGATAAGTTTATTACGTTCAGTTGTGGTATGGTTTTAATTGGGTTTAGATTTTGAATTGCGCGCGGTAATAAATTTGTTTGATGTGGTTGGTTTTCAGAGACTTGGTTTCGGCTTATTCCTTGTCTTAGGATGTCTGAGAACTACGGCATGAAATTGCGGCTTATTTGCGCAACACGTTTGTTATTGATGCTTTGCATTTGTTGATATTTTCCCAAAGTTTTTTGCAAAGTTCCACGAGTTTTGAGCATCCTTTATACAAAGCAGGATATCCGTAGTTTTTACAGTTCACGCACTGCACTTAGTCTTTGTTTACCGCGTCTTCTTTTTTGATTTGCACTCGCTTGCTCCGTGCGACTCCCTGAAGTTTACATTTGTGACATTGCGTTATGTCATTTTTCTGATTCTTTCCCAATTTACCCTAAAGTAATTTAGACGGTTCATTTTTAGTAGGCTATTCATATTGCTTTGTGGGAATACTTGGATTATGCAAACTGGAAGCAATACATTGTTCTCTATTGATCTTTTTGTTGAGAAGCGCCAAACTTTTGTCAATTGGACGTCGCACATCTATAGTTGCAACTCTGCGAATATCTCTGTCTCGGAGAAGCTATTGTTTAGACCCTTTAGTAAGACCGTGTGGCACTTCTCTGATTTGGATGTATATGCGTAAACGTTGTCTTAACCGCAATTAGAATTTTTTTCGCTTTGTTAAAGTCTGGTACACTTCGTAGGAATAGCACGTGTTTATCTGCGTGTAATGTGGAATGACTTTTGTATTTAGAGTCTCTTCAATGAGTTTTACTGTCTCCTTCGGGTCTTGGTGGGTGATGTATATTGGAGGCGATTTGTCTCTATTTGTGGGTGCTGTGGTGTCAGCGTTCTTCCTTGGAAAGGTTAGTGACCTGTCCAGGTTGTGTCTGGCTTCTCGGTAGCGTTGTCGCTGGCGATGGACCCCCTGCGTTGTCCATTTCGCTGGGCTGTGTCTGGGACGTTGAGGGTTTCGTGGATGATGGTATACCTCTTCATCCATTCTTTATTCTCTTTCAGCTTGTAATTTCCCGTCCTGAGAGGCCGTATGTCTACTTACTTTCTTCGGTACGTTTTCGTTCTTTTTCTGGCTGGACTCTTGTGATTGCAATACGCTGAACCTATTTTCCGTTCGTATTGCAGATAATGGGAAACTATCTGCTGAATTTATGATTTCGTTTGTTTCGTGGTCCGCGTCTCCTGTTCTGCTTTCCTCTTTGATTACACTTTCCTGGCTACTTTCTGCCCTTTTATTCCTGTTCACCAGGTTTGGCAGACGGTTCAGTGTCCGCTTCCTTTGGGAGCCAAAGCTTGTGTTGCTAAGGAAGTTCTTGATCCATTTTTGCTGTAGTATTTTTCTTTTGGTTGTTCTATTCATTCTTTTTCTTTTCTTCCCTTCTCTTTTCTTGTTTTTTTTTATAGTGAGTATTATTTATCACTTTTCGTTATTGAATATCACAGTATAAATTGGCAAACTCATTAACGAGTTTAACGCCTGGTATTTTGGCCAGTGAAGTCCGACCTGCTAGGGGGTTCACAGCATTCTGACGAGAAACAATGCATTCAGCTCGGTATGAGCGTTACCTGAAGTAATCAATTTTCTTATTTAATATTATTGAATAAAAAATATTTACGACGTACAATTATGTAGGAGGATAAAAAAGATATGTAAAACCTTGCCCGACTTCGTTTTCAAGAAAATGGACTGTGAAGTTAAGTAGGGGCAATTTCATAATTGATTTTCGCGAAAACAAAGCGAAAAATGTCATTTTACATTTTCGACTTCATTTTCGCCACGCGCAGGGAATCATCACCCTTCGGTTTGTATCACAATTTTCAGCACATGTATTTTTGCATTCTTTCAAACGACATACGTATGTATAATACTTGTACATTCTCCAATTCCGAATATTAAATACATATAACATTATCGGAAAATATAAACAAAGCAATATATAAGTAAGCGTATATGCGAGTATGATATAACCTATGGTGATAATCGCTTAATGCTAAAAAGATATTTTCTTGATGTATACGACCATAGCTTATTAACACTTAGCCAACCGCGCGCCAGAGCGAACTATACCCTTCTCTGTCCACCGTGCCCACACAGGCCAACCTATTCGCTGTTTAATAGAATTTTTGGGTTTAAGCCGCTGGGGAGCGGAGCTTTCATGTGATTTTGTTTTTATTTGATTTTTTCTGTCCTGAAAACTTGGTCGTAAAACAGGACGCTTTGGTCGCAAAACAGGACGCTTCATGAGAACGAGTACTTTCAACGCGGTATGAACGTTGCCTGAAGTAATCAGTTTTGTTATTTCATGTTATCAAATAAATGAAATATTTAAGAAAACATACATTTATGTATGAGGATAAATGGTATTCTTAAACGTGCATTCAGATATATAAAATTTCTCCTGCCTTCGTTTCCCAAACAATGGATTGTAAAGTTCCGTCACATAGGTACGCGTATACTTAACAAGTAGCGAGTAAAGAGGACGAAACTTCATAATTGATTTTCTAGAAAACCAAGTCGTGTGTCAAAACTTGTCACTTCGTACTCGATTTATTTTTGTATAGGAAATCAGGCCCTTTCGTCTTGCGCGATCGTAATACTCTAATTTTCTCGACTACTTCAATCTTAAAACAATTTAGTTTCACTGGATTGCGTATAACTACCAGCAGCAAAATACTAACATTCACGGACGACACGACTGTACTAGTCAGGTGACACTGTAGAACGGCTTCTTTGTTCTCTATTATAGTAACGTGGATAAAGCGCAACTGCCTACAAGCAGAAAGGGTCGGAAAACTTGAATAGGCCTGTAGCGGCACTCGACAACAAAACTTTCCAACGGTATCACCGAAGAGCAAGTGCCGACAGACCTAATAAGCCATCGATATCAGTAAGGTCCTTCCGCCGAATATTTGGAAGAAGGCGTAGGTGGCAACGATTGCGGACGCGTAACGAACACGTGCATAGGAGGGATATTGACGGATGACAAAAGACACGAATCGGATCAACAAAACAGTTGAGTTGTAACCGAGGGGAGAGAATCGTCAGTTGGAATCAGGAGTTGTACGTAGAGTCGAAATCGTGAATGGTACGTAAAGAGTCGAAAGCGAGAATTATTAATAAATATACTGTTAAACACCACCGAGTATTTCTTTGATACCTTACACGTCCTACACCAAAATCACCTCAGGGCTGACGGCCATCAATATATTTCGCCACCGCAGACCTCAGTTGATCCTCAGTTAGCCACCGAAGAGTCAAGAGTCGTCAACCGAGAGTCGTTATATCACGCACTGTCCAAACATTCTTAACCGTCACTCTGTTGAATTCACATAATAAACGTCTGAATTTTTCTTACCTTGCTCGTGAAACGTTTGAACCTAAGCGAAATCACTCGAACGACGACGGAAACGATCAGTGATTTCTTAATTTCACTACTCCCCGTGCCTTCGACGTAACACAAGCACTCTAATCCAAAAACAGCAGTCATATTACTACCAGAACGTATCAGAAAAATAGAAAAATGACTGCAAGATAAAAGCAAACCTCAGTCGATTTAACCACGTTACATTTACAATACGAAAGCGGAAACCACCTAATATCCAAATAAATGGCATGCACATAACACAAACAAAGCAAGTTAAATACTAAGACTCCACTTAGATTCATAATTTACATGAAAGCAACATACTAAATCAATTATAGACAAAATACGGATAAAAGACAGATGTACTGGCTAACTAGTCTAAAATCTAAAGTCAGCGTGGAAAATAAACTAAAAGGTTACTAAACGATAATAACACCAATTTGGAATACCACTATGGGGGACAAGAGCAATGAGTCATGTAAATAAACCAGAGTTGCTTCTAGAAGATTCAGAACAATAGCTAACGCCCCATGGTATGTCAGAAACGAGGATATACACAACTCTTATTTTCTCTTTGAAATGTTCCAATGTATTTATAACACTCTCTGCTATTTCTTTTGTAGCTTTCCTACGCGGGTCATATTACCGTCATATAATATAATTTTGTATCTGTTCGTTCCTTAAATTTTCCATGATCGCACGTCTTTTTCTCAAATATGTCGGTTTCAACAGTCGGATAACATTTTGCTCTACACACTTAAAGAATACAGAAGTTCTTAGAGAAAGAAAGGAGTAAGAACAAAGAGACCCGGAGACTGCAGCAGGGTTGAAAAGAACATGAATTTAATTTGTAAATATTTTGGATTCTTGCATCCTGATATTAACATTCTGCTTAATCTATTTTCAATATTAAGAAACATTTTAAACACTATTTACAATACAAAGATAAAATACTTTATTTTGTATACCACATTGTGAAAGTAAAGGTAGTTTCTTTATTATGACATATTTAAAATATTTTATTCAGCCTGTAGACCAACAACTACTTAAAATAGTATTTAAAACATTTTTCCTATAAATTTGACCCATCACTGCTCAAGCACAGTTAACATATTCGCAAGAAAATTCAGAAATAGAAATAACTTTTAATTATATAAATATCTAACTCATCGATTTCATCAGTCTCTGTAAAATACTACTTCGAATCAATTTTACAGTCTCTCACACCAGTAGTGACAAGTTTAACCGTAATTAAAAAAGTATTGTAATCAATATTGAAGTAGTCGAGTAATAATAATCTTTTAATGTTTTGAAAATTATATAGAGTAAATAGAACAAAAATTATTTGCTTATAATATTGACATAATTTAACCGTTTGAGTCCTAGGGGTGTTTGAAAAACCAGGTTTGAAAAATCCCGAACGTCACGATAGCCTCTTAATCGATTGCGAAGAGAAACGAGCGGCACATTAGTTTATAAATATTTTAAGCTTTGTTCAATAAAAATTATTAAGATAACAATGAAATACAAAATACCGTCAGTCGTGCGTAGCGTTCAAATGTACCGAGACTTTTCGACACAAAATCTAAACAGCGCAATTACGCTGCTTGGTACTCAAGCGTTTAAAGAATAACGATATCTCTAACATGCGCGTGTGTCTGATATCGACGATACCGCGCTGTGTAACTTGTTCCCCGTCGAATTAACCTTGGGTAACAGATTTACGAAGGAGAGTAATAACTCAATGCGCGAAGAACAATTGACGAAGTTAAAACTCGAAAACAAAATATCGAAGAACAAACGTTGAGAAAGTTTCGACGTTTAGGATGAAATTTATCTATGCTTACTGCGGATGATTATGCGATACGAAGCAACTAAAGCGAATGCCGCGACGCGATATATGATTGAACGAATGTGACTGAATTATTGTACGACGATAGGAATGATTAACGATACACTCGTCCGCAAACGCGTGTCGATGCCGCTCGCATTTGAACGATCCGCACGATGCGGTTTACTAATCGTTCGCTCACTAAAATGATACTTACCTTCGCGTATGCTTGGAGATGCTGTTCACAACTGAAGATTTCGCATAGGACTGTCCACGTTAAGCCTGATGGAACGACTCTGTCTCCACCAACGTTTACAGCCATGTCCACGAATGCTTGAAGATATTGACGCACCGAAGAAGCCAGCTCTGAAAAGTATCAACTGATAATTACGACTGACGAAACGATTTCGCCTGCACGAGCGCTTAAAGAGCACTGAGAGATTCGTTCTGAGCACTGAGTGGTTCGTTACTCCACGTTTAGCGATTCGAAGGCACAGAAGCTGACTCTCTCGTCAACGTTCACCACTGAAATACTCGAACGAGACAGCCGCTACCGTTATTATACTCGGGCGGGCCCAACTCCTGCTAGCGACTCCAACAAGGCTCAAAACAGAGGACCCGAAATACGCATGCTGATTGGTTTTCAAGAAAGTCGTCAAGCGGCATATTCGCCAACAAGATGGCGTTTACTGCGTGAATACGCCCCAAGTGAGGGGGATCCTCCGCGGGAAGAGCGTGAACGATACCTGGATGAATGCGAGGCTTATTGGTTAAGGGTGGCGCTCGACCTCTCGGACCATTAATATCCGTCAATTATCCTTACAAGAAACTCATAGCATAGGAAATCAAAAATACTGCTACGAATGTTGAAGGGAATCGTTTTAGCTATTGAAGTACCATTGTAAAATAGCGCCTTAACTACGAAAGCGAGCTACAATGAGCTACAACGAGACAAAAGCTACATAGTATCCAAAATAAACAATCTAAAGTACAACAATTCTTACGATAAAAGAGAAGATGGACAAACAAAATAAAAAAATATGTCTAAGAAGACTCAGCTAGCATATTACCACAGACAAATCAAATTTTTAAGTCAAAAGAACTCTAACTCTAACTCTATCCCTTCTTTCAAACTGCCTCCAGAGGAAGCTCCCCTCATCCAAGAATCAAGTATAGCGATACAGAACATCAATAAAGACATGAAGTGTAGTTATTTCATAACTTGTAAGACGACGGAAAAACTAAGTTATCGGCACTCACTTTTCCAAAACACATACACACACACACACAAAACGAACACATGGACAGAGGATAATTAACAGAATTATTATCTACGAAACAGTTAAACTGAAAAATGAAATACAGCAAGACATATCGCTAAATAAGACAGTCTTCACATTCTCTGATGAAAACACCTCGAGCAACCACAAACAACCAGACACAGAAATAAATTACTTTACAAATTATAACCAACTAAATATCATTTTCTCTAAATTAAATAATAAACGCTTACCCAACAAAATAAAATGATATTACACAGCGCTCTTTAAATATGCAATAAATAACACGTATTTCCCCAGAAAATAGAAAAAAGCTAAATTAACAGCCATCACAGAAGAAAAAAAAATGAAGACCGCTCCTCTCCCTCAAACCTGCGATATATAAGTCTCCTACCCAACATAAGCAAAATATTCGTAAGAGTCATAAATAAACCCCTAGTCTCCTTTTGCACAAAAAATAAGGTAATCCTAAGAAATCAATCCTAATAACCAATTCTTAATATTCTATATTCTAAGCATCAAGAAATTGCAATATTTTAGTATTACGCGACCATTATCATACATTGTATCATTCTCATTTTAGCACACACCTGTTTCTTGAAATATTCTATTTTTTGCTCATCAAAAACAAATAAGCAAAGTAGTTACTTCAGCCAACGCTCAAACCGCGTTGAGTGCACTCGTTCTCGTCTGATCACGAAAGTTAAGCAGCGCTGGGCCGGATAGTACTTGGATGGGTGACCGCCTGGGAACTCCGTGTGGTGTTGGCTTTTTTTTATTTTTCCAATATTTTTTACTTTTCTTGACAATCTATTTTTAATAATCTATAACCTAAGCATCGAGAAAAAGAAATATTTTGATACTACACGACTATTACTTCACAATTATATATTATATCAAAAAATAATATTATACAGAGTGGTTGGTAACTGGTGGTACAAACGGAAAGGAAGTGATTCTACGCGAAAAATGAAATCGAAAATATAGAATAAAAATTTTTTTTTAATTTTTCTATCAAGACAACGATCTACAGTGAGATCCGTTATAACGAGATGTGATAAAGTGCACGCGTACCGAGCGAAAATTCAACTAAAATTTACAAAACGATAATAACACCAATTTGGAATACCACTATGGGGGACAAGAGCAATGAGTCATGTAAATAAACCAGAGTCGCTTCTAGAAGATTCAGAACAATAGCTAACGCCCCATGGTATGTCAGAAACGAGAATATACACAAAGCTTAAAAATACCACAAGGTCAATGAAGAAATTAGCAGGTACGCAGAAAAATACAAGGAACGAACGGCAACACATCCAAACCAGCTAGCTACTGAAGCGAGCAAAACACTCATAGAAAGAACACCCCACTGACCTCGCTACAGAAATAAAATAAACAAACAGGAAGATGGTATCCCGCTAGGGATAGAAATCCACATATTACTTAGCAATTAAGTTAGAAAAATGTAGTAAATGCCCATCTGAACTAATTGTAAAGTACAAATTAAATAATAAAAAAAAAATTTGTCGCATACGGCGCTCAAACTTATTCCGAATACAGCCGAAGAATGACGATTGATCTGTTCGGCCATCTCTTACTGTCATGCCAACTTCATTGTTACCAGTGAAGGAGCATTTTATTCGTTCTGAATCTTTTCGTGTTCTCTTTCGTTGCTCGACAACTTAACATAGTAAATAGGGGCCATTCTGACTAAACCATCTTTGGAATATTCTCTATCGAATGATTCGAGTCCAATTTAAATCGGTGCAGTAGTTTTTAAGTTATAACCGAACGAACATAAAAGTATTTTGCACTTTATACATGTATATATGTACATGTATAAGTATACCAGAAATAGAGATGTTACAAAATTTGAAACATATACTGGGCCCTTGACTGTTAGGCTCTGTTGGTTATAGACAACATAAGTTAGAAGATGTAACAATTCTGATTGTAATAATTGCGTAATGTAATTAATTTTTATCTGCGGAAGACACGTCTGCATTTCGGACTAAATTCTTAAGAACTGACAATTAACAATGATTAAACTGTTTAACAATTGAACTATTAAATAAAAGGAAATAATATCGGCATCTTTTATATATATTTATATATAAATAAATGGTTGCTGTGTCTTTTTCCCACTTATATTGCAGTCTATGTATAAAGAAATTTATTTTCAATACGTTGAATAATATTTGTTGTCATATACTACGCACAAGCACTCATTTCTCGTAATAATCCAACAGGTACAAATAGAAATTTGTACGTACATCTTTTGATGAAGTTTCGAAATAGTCCAATAAAAAAAATTCTAATTTGTCCTTAGAACTCATAAATTGAATTATATTCGAGAAGATGACAAACCAGATATTAACGAATCTTCTTTCAGACGATATTAACGGGTCATTCATATTGTTTACGTGTACCAAACGCAGAATTTTCCTTTTTTGCCAATTAACATTAAAATCTAAAAACTCTTATAACATTATTATTCAACTTTATTGCAATCTTATTCTACTCAGCAATTAATCTATTCTAATGACATAACGAATCTTTATGTAGTTACCATCGTCAGTATGGCTAGGTGGTTTTTTCAATCCTCAATCATTCCTAACTGCAATTATGCAACAAACCGCAAGCAAAAATGAATGGCCATTGGACAAAATGTGTTTATATTGCGAAGTACTGCAAAAAACCAAAGAAGAAATCATGTAATTATTAAAAACATTACTCCGTCATTCCTTCAAACATATCCTTTATTTTTGTTTTTCCTTACTGTATGATGTTAATGTCGGGTATAATATACTTATCGCACATGTACAATGGTGAAAAAAGGTATTTGTATATACACATCCTTATTTTTTAATGAACCTTTTTATGGCGAAATCCACGATTTATTTTCGTAGTATCAATTTTTGGTAATCGTATGAAAGTACTATTACATATATTATTATATTATATTATATAATATATAATACTATTAAATGACACAAAGATCACTGCGGATGAGCGGGGAAATGAAGAGGCACGCGCGCGTACACACGCACACAGGCTTAGAGCGTTGATTCATTTATAGTATTGTATATCACTTTTTGTTATTTATTAATTTCATTTTATTATTAAGTTGATATGATTTTTTGAGAACGCGATGTAAACTTGTGAGGATTTGTAAGGTTAAACGAAAGTGAGAGTAGAGTTTATAGCAGCGAAAACGAGCAACGGATTATTGTCTGAACTAGAAATCATGTAACCCCATAAGGGAAACAATAAATAATGGCATTAGATTTAATATATATGAATCTAATTAATTAGTAGCTATATAAATGCTCTAATAAGTACAATGATGTACAAATATTATTTATAGCTACTGAATTTGCGATTATCTTCTTATATATGTGTGTGTGTATATATGTGTATATGCAAATATTTTAAAGTATTAATAAATAAAGATATCTTAACTGTATTTTTAAATATTTTTAATATTTTATTTCAAGTACATTTTTTTAAATGAACTCACTAGTTTCCATCTTTAACAAAATTCAGTTACAATTTGTGTAAATTTTATTCCAGAGTAATAATAGATTTTTCACTTAAACTTTACAAATCAGCACCAAGACAAGGCGCATATATAGACGGATTGTACATGGAAGGTGCACGATGGGATGTTCAAACAGCATGGACTCTCGATTTAAAGAATTGTTTTCATTATTACCAATAATGTATATTAGGGCGATTACACAGGACAAACAAGATTTAAAGAATATGTCCTGTGTATATATGAATGTTCTGTGTATATATGAATGTCCTGTGTATAAAACACGATCGCGAGGTGCTACTTATGTGTGGACGTCCAATTTAAGAACTAAGGAGAGAGCTAGTAAGTGGATTCTTGGTGGAGTGGCAATTCTATTACAAATCTAATTTTATTAATTAAATTATGGACTAAATATGCAATTAAAATAAAGATTTTCGAAATTGTCGTAGAGTGTTGGTATTCATTTTTCAAGACACGGTATTATTTTATGCAAGATAATATTTATGTAGAAGAAGTACAACGCTTCTCTACGCACAATTACAATTTATTTCTCCATTTTAAATTTCTTTCCAACTTACAAAAACGTTAATTCATACACACATTTTGTAACAAAGAGATTGTATGATCGCAAATTTGAAATTATGTTTTTAACTTAAAAAATAGATATTATTACAATTTTATAAAAAAAGTTGTTTATTTGCAACATTAGAAACATTTTGTACACATCAAAAATTGTTGGTACCAGTACTTATCTTCTTTTGAAACCATATTTTTTCCTTTCATAAAATAGATCAGTCTTTGAACTCCCAAGATTTACAATCTTTGGACAACCATCACGCTGCAACAAACCAAATTTCAAATCTTAATCTATTACTACACATTATAAGTCATATATATATATAAATGCCAGCACATTCTGTCTTCCTTGATATGCTGTAACTGTCTATAACTTTTGATTTTATTGAGATATTTTTTCATATCTTTTTTTATATCTATTTTAATATACTTATCTAAATGAATTAAACTGTAGCACTCTATGTTGTAGTTTTATTACCAGAGTACACAATACATAGTATAGTAGTGCTGCACAATCTCTATTCAATTGACATTGTCATAGAAAAAGAATTAATAACGTGCTTTAAATAAGATTTAGATGTAAATCCAGCATACTATTTAAAATGGAAATTGTGAATTGAAGTATTTATTAAATACATAAACAAGAAAAGTATGTAAATATTTCTCCCTTTCTCCCTCTATCTCTTCCTTTCTCACTATCTCCCTCTGTTTGCCAAAGAATATGAATGTTGATGAATATGAATGAAAGAGAAATAAACTATACTTTTAAAAGATTCGAGCATTAAATTTATAAATTTTTCTTTAAAAAAGTTGTTTAGATGTTTCCCACTCATCTGAAAAATCGTGAACAATATTATTGAATTCCTTTTGTTGCCTTTCTTAATTTAAATAAAATAAAAATTTTACAAGATATATACATATATATATATAAGTTCAGAAGATTCTGAAATATTATAAAATTATTTCTGTTCAAATTGACTGACTTCAATATGCTTTCAAGTTAATTAAAATACTTGTAAATATGATCATAAATTTATGGTAAAATGAATGATTCTATTAAACAGTTTATTAAAAATTACAAAAACGGAATTTACTTTTCCTACAAAGTCTTTATGTGTGCTTGAATTTATCTCCATTTATCTCGCACAGGACATGAAACAAGAATTACATGAAACTAACTACTTTGGTGATATAGGTGACAAAATAAGGTACTTCCGTTTAAAGAATCTTATAAAGATCATGCTACTTATAAATAAATTTATAGATAGATATAATAATTGATATACATATATTGTATTCAAATGAAATTGCAGTTCTAAATAAGGAAGTTTATATGCGAAGAAATTTTATTTTTATCAATGTATTTCTTTAAAATAATTTCCATTAGAATATAAGATGTTTCCCAAACTATAATTAAACTAATATAATTATTTTTAAAGTTTCTTCATTCCTTACTTTTACTTTATTTTCATTATAACAAACTAAATAAAGTATTATATACAAAGTCTATAAAATAGATACATTAAAAACATTCATTTAATCAATCTATTTAATCATAATCAATTTTTAAATTTTGTCTTTCTTTAAATCTTTTACTATTCGACTTTTCTTATAGGAATACATAAAAAATTAAGTAATATCGTAAACCAGCTTTGAAGTATGACATAAAATGAGAAATAACAAAGATATAAATCACAATAGTTAACAATCTGACCATTTAATAAATCAAATTTCATAATTTTATACTCAAAAATAACGAATGTATCATATTAAGAACACATATTAAATTACTTTTTTAAAAACTTACATCTTTCTCTTGGATTGTACATTCTTTGCAATAATAGGCATCAGACACACCAGGTCCACCACAGATAACACATCTGCCTTGATAAGATCCATAATTGCATTCATCACAAATCCGAACCAAAGTACAAGGTCTTACATAAGAATCACAAATTACACATTTACCGTCACATTTCTCGCATAACCTCCCTATTGCTGAAAATAAAAACTATTTTAATTATATATATATATATACATGATGTTATTATTATCATATAGCAATTATACGATATTGGTAACGTTTTTATATATAAATCTATTTATCCCATAATTGTAATTTTACTTCTTCATTTTATAAATTTCTAGGTAAATGGAGTACAATGTAAATAGAAGATTAATTTTATAGAAGTTAAGGTAAAAAATTGTTTACAGATACATATATCTATACAAGAATTTCGACTCATATACTATTGATACATATATATATAATGAAAAATTACATAATCAATTAACAAGGTACAAACAGATCTAATTATTTATTAAGGAAGTTTGTTGTTTATGTAAGAATATCACTATTTCTGATGAAAATATATTATAGTTAAAATCTGTAATAATTAAATATTTATTTAAATATAACAGTAATAAAATAATTTCTTTTGTCTTTAAGTAAGAATTTCATAACAAAATATATAAAGCAAACTTAACCTAAAATTCAAAATTGCAATTTAAGTACATGTATAAATCTTACCAACTCCCGGTTGTTTTCTACAAAAAATTAAATCTGGATGATGTTTTGCCATATCACAGAATTAGCAAAATTCTTTTAACGTATACGAAATACGAATTATTGTATGAATCTTTTTGTATCATACGTCACAAGCCAATACATTTAGAAATTTTCAACTTTGTTTACGTTTTATAGTGCCTTTTAAATCGACGACAGTTTGGACAATTTAGCATACATGCGAATAACTGTTTGAGAATAGTATTTAAAATATACAATATTTAACCAAATAATATGGAAATTTTCAATTTTATATTCTTGTCTTATTTAAGTATACCTAATATGATATAAGATTGTACTAAGGTATCATAATACAATTCTCTTATTACGTATTTTAGCGATTACTTGGGTTTGTTTAGGCGATTTCGTGCCTGTGTATTATTACCGCACTAGTCACCGGAGATTAGAGAATATTAAAAACAGAGGAAATTTTTCTTTCTGTTAGAGATATAGGGAACTAGGGAGATCGTCAGTCAACGTTCATGTGCGAAATTCTGCTAAAAAATGAACACTAAGAATAAGGACCTCTCATGGTCAACGACTATACTATCAATACGACTCGTCTTCGATGCTCTTGGTAGAAGAAACATTTATAAGCAAAGCGGGGAGGAGGGGATGAGCGATCGTGCGACTCTGGCATATATTAGTAAGCAGAGACATGAAGAAATGTGCGTTCGGCATGGTGCACTGCTAAAGGAAACATATTGCTAGCCATATTATACACCTATGCATTTATTATACACCTATTATTCTATTTGTATTATACATTGTAGCATAAAACGCTAAATAAAATAAAATATATTAGAATTATGTAATAAGTATAACAAATAAATATATTAACGCCAGCTAATACCTATGTCTGGCAGTGTAGAAAAAATTTTTCCTATTATTTTAAATAATAATAATTAAATTGTTGCCAAAAAACGCAATTAATGAAAAATGTACACGGTTTCGTTTTGTTAAACCGGAAGGGATTGGTTCGAATCAAGTCGGAGACTTTATTTTTATAATGAATATAATAATAGTTCAAAAAAGTTATTTCTTTTAATTATATACAATATCTTTAAAAATATGGAAATTACAGTTAAACTGAGCAAATATGTAAATTATGTCAGTGTTATGGTAATATATTTTATATTGAACTATTTACAGTTTTTGTTGCGGTTTATAAAAGAAAAAAATAAAATTACACAAAAGAGGATGTGCGTTTACTATATAAAATAGTCTAAATAATGCTTTTAAAAAATAATGCTTAAAAACACTAAAATCTTGAAGTGTAATAAAAATACTATTTGGTGAAACTTCATGCGGAGTTTTGTAGCACTAGTCGTGTTCTTTTTGCATTACCGGGTTTGCAACTGTTTACACTGCTAGCAAATCTCAATGAATTCAATGTTTCGTTATAACATTCGTCTAAAGGAGATACGTTCAGTAACATCAAAGTTTTTGAATTGCCACCCAAAGACGGCATTAATAAATGAGTGAGTTTTGAGTTTCTGTATGGAATATGTTCTTGTTTTTTCAAAAGGGCCAAGATAACGTTGCCCAAGTTTGCTAACGATTTATTAATGTTTTTTGTTTCTGCCAGTCGTACAGATTCTTCCCCTTTTAATCTTTCAGATCCCGCTAGGTCAACTAAATTTAAGTTTCCTATTGAAATCTCCTCTTTTAACTGATGTGTTCCTACAAGCTTTATTCTTGTTACTGAATGCGACCTAGACGACCTAGAAAATTAAATTATGCATTTATTTTTAAGTCTATCATGTTTGTACATCCAAGACAGAAAATGCGAATATATGTTTTTATGTATGTACCGTTCGTTCGATTGAGTAGCCGCAACTGCTCTATTACATTGCGCCGTCAAAAGGCACTCGTGCAATTCTTCGGGGCTATTAATTTCCTGTATTTTCAAATTACTGACATACAAATTGTGTCCCTTACTATCAGCCATTTTGATTTCATGTGTCTTAGCTTGAGAATCAAGCAAGTCAACAATATGCTCATTGTAAATCTCAAGGAAACTAGCTTCTATCCGATATTCCCAACCAAGTAACTGAAATTCTTTCATTTTTTGGAATATATGTCGTACCTGAATCATTAAAAAAGATCATACTATTTTACATTGCAAGTAGTAATAATATATATGTATATATATACACACAGGGTGGTTGGTAACTAGTGGTACAAGCGGAAAGGGGGTGATTCTACGCGAAAAAAGAAGTCGAAAATACAGAATAAAATTTTTTTTTAATTTTTTTTTTTTAATTTTTCCATCGAGACAACGATCTACAGTGAGATCCGTTATAACGTGCCGCACGCGTACCGAGCGAAAATTCAAAGTCGATTTTCTCGAAAACAAAGCCTCAAACGAAAAATTTTTATTCTATATTTTCGACTTCTTTTTTCGAGTAGAATCACCCCCTTTCCGCTTGTACCACCAGTTACCAAGCACCCTGTATATATATGTCGGAGATGAAAGGACGCCGGAGCCGTCCCTCTGGAACTTCGGGAAAATCCGTAAAATTGCAATTAAAGTTTACAGTCGTAATTTGCCGTCATCCTGCCCAATTGTACTTGTTTGCGATTTGTGATAATAAACTTGGGCTCAAGGCGACCAAACGTAGTAATCAGTCGCCAAACGTAGCCGCGGTCAACGGGACGGGCGCTTCGCCTAGCAAGGGTGTGGAATTATAGTATGACCCTCATTAAAAGAAATACCAATAGAGGTACTTGACAGTAAAACATTCCAACGGTTCCTTCGGACAACGAATACCTGATGTTGAGGCACGTACACAGCACAAGTCCAGTTAGCCCGAGGACCCGCTATAAAATCTGGGTTTTTCCAGCAATTCTACGGATTTTGCCGAAGTTCCAGAGGGACGGCTCCAGCGTCCTTTCATCTCCAACATATATATATATACTGTTCAATGTATACCGTTCTAGGTATCATGCCTTCCATTTCAATACCCGGTAAACCTTCCATAGTATATGTTTTACCAGAACCAGTCTGGCCATATGCAAATACACAGACATTATACCCCTCTAAAGCGGACTCAACTAACAGGGCTAATTCTTCAAAAATATGTTCTTGGGTAGCAGTTGGTGGGAAGACTTTATCGAAAGAGAACTCTTGTCTGGTTCCTCTCGGTCTTCCGCTGCAACTAACTGAATCAGACCCATCAAATTTTCCTACTTCGATAGTGCATTCATCTACAAAGTTGATATTACACATCCTGGATAAATAAAATAAACATCATTAGGAAATTGTGCTGTATTTGTGAAAATCAAATATTTATATATATAAAATACATACACTTTTCCAAGTTCACTTGGAGTTCTAGGTCGGACTCTGCAAAATACCCTGATATTTCCTTTCATTTCTTGTATTGCATTATGGAGGACTCTACGATCTTTGTCCATGGTATGAACCAATGTTTGTAACTCATTTTTAGTTGCATTTAATTCTTTATTCTTTTCTGTTTCAACTTCTAAACTAGCTTTTAGATCCTTTATTATAAATTCATGTTGTGATATTAATGACTCTTGAGACGAGCATTTTTGTTTAAATTCTACTAAAGTATTTGAAATGCTTTTACATGACTCCTCTGATTCTTTCAAACATTTTGTCAAATTCTCTTTTTCTTCTTGCAATTTACTCATTTCTGCTTTTAATTCTCTGCATTCATTTACTAATGTCTTATTCAAATTTTCATATTCTTCTGCTTTTAGTTTATGTACATTTTCATTTGCCTTTAATGTGTTCATTTGTTCTTGAAGTTCATTATATTTTGCTGAAGTTTCTGCATATTTCTGTCGTATATTAGATAACTCATTACTGGTATGGGCCAATCGACCCTTTAAGTCCCATTTGGAAGGCTTAGCTGCATTACTACTGCATTGTACCTTCTGGGCTATGATATTCTGACTAGACTTATTGGTGGTATTATTTCTTAATGTACTACCAACTTGCTGTGTACTTATTTTAGTAGAAGGCTTAGCAAATTGTCTCTTGGTTTCGCCATGTGTAATGGCTGCAACAGCTGGTCTTTTCACAGCTCTGGTAGTAATGGAAGACATAGTCTTCGATCTACTTAAAGTTTGTTTAATTGGAGGTTTATTTTCATTTGAACATTTTGCTATATTTACTGTACTTTTGGCTTTTGTCAGTCTTTCAGGAACAGCACTAGAACTTGCATGGGGCACATCATTTTGGCTTTTTACCATTTTTTGATTATCTTTGTCTGTAGCAATGTTTACTGTGCTGTTAATTACTTTTGATAAATTAATTTTTGGTTTTGGCAAGCGTGATTCCATCTAAACATGAAGATCAATTATTTGGATTAATATAATAATAAAAAAAAGAAACTACATGCTTTAAAACATTTAACTCATACCCATACATGCAAAACCAATATTTCCAGTGTACTGTTTAATTATTACCAAACTACAACATCCATTAGCAGACAAGCCCCCCTTTACTGTTTATGTTGCCCCAAGCCACATTTTATTCAAAACAATAAAACAAATGTAGTTAGTTAAATAGTGGATTACGTGAAATTGAAAATATATTATACATGACAAAAAATTGATGTGTACGATTGATATAAACAACTATCTGACAAAACAAACCTCGTTCAACAAAAGAACACAATTAAGTCACTCGTGGTTACACACTTATCAATTATTTGTTTACTTTTAAATTATATTACCTAATTTGTTATGTTCGCATACACAAAATCACACTAATAGTGTTACTTGTACAGAAAGAAAGAAACGACAGTTTACTTCACTTCACAGCATTCAAGAGTCGGTTAAGCTGTTAAACAACTGCATTTATTTAAACTTGAATTTGCTTGAATGTAGCCAATCAGAGGAGTATAGTATGAGAGCTGAGAACCAATCATTTGAAGACATAGAAAAGATTTGCCCAATAGTAGTCACTGATATATGTATTTATACTTGGTTATATTTTAAAGTCGATACACGTATCGATACCTGAATGTGTCGATTCTATTTAATTTTCATTAGCAGTTTGAAACTTAAACAACAATAAATAAAGATTATCAGTTGTTCCGAATTATAATTTTCCGATTATAAAATTATCAATAATTTATTATTTTTATAGTGTCATTAATTGATATTTAATTAAATATTTTAATCAATAAAAATCACTTTTTCCAGATGAGTTAGTAAAATATACATTCAATAACTTTTTGAATATACTTAATTTATGAAAATAATTTATGGTAAGTATATGTAGGTTATGATAAAATATGTATTTCAAAATTAAACGATCAGGCTGTAGCAATGTATTTTATGAATAATTCTAAGAGAAATATTAAATGAGCATAGGTTTGTAACTATTTTATTAAAAATTTTTTAAATAGGTATTCATCAAGTAGTAAATTTCGATATCTAACACTATATATAAAAAAATAAACGTTGTTTCCTTAATTTTCCTAATTCAGTTGTTGCTTATTTGAAAACATTAAAAGTTATTGTTAATATATTTTCTTTTTTTATATCAGATGGAAAGATCAGTATTATACTCTAAAAACTTTCGTGTTTTCGAGAAAACACTCGTGAAATTATAAATGACTAGAGTTTAATTTTAGTTAAATCAATCTTAACTGTCACTATGAATCTTCCGGATAACCTAGTACATTTATACACAGCCAGTTTATTTAATTTCGGAATACTTCCTATTTTTTTGAAAAAATGTAAATTATGATAATACAGAGTAATTAAGTAAAAAAATATTTCAGTGTGATTTACAAAATTGATATATGCATACAAATATATATATTTATATTTTACTAAACAGTAATCTTAGTTTCTTATAAAGATTTAATGATCTTATAATAAAAATATTATATTTAAATTTGTATACCTAATTAGTGTATATCCGTGTGAAATTAAACTATATATAAATATATATATAATTAAACTATATGTATATATATAAATATATGTATTTAATCATCACAAGTCTTATATTTATTTTATACAAGTATTATAAATAGATTAGGAATATATTTAGTCTTTGATTATAGATTGAAAATATTTAACTGATCTTTAAATTACTTTTTAATTCATTTAACAAGATCGAACCTATTATCATCTTTTCGCAGGTAACATGGATTTCCAAACATTAGCTATCACTTTTATTATCACCAAGGACTTTGATGCTTAAGTATGCGACGTAAATCTGCAAGAAAACGAATTTTTTTTAAGCAAAATTTCATTTTTATCATGTAATATAAAAGAATCCTGTAATATTTTAAATTTTTATATTACAAATTTGTAAATTTATGACATTTAACAAATTATATCATAAATCTTATCATAAATTAACAAATTTGTAATAAAATTTATAATATTAATTCGTAATATTTTATTTGAAAACATTCTCAAAAATTTTCTAAGTAATTAAGTTTTAATTTAGAATTCTCTTACTTGATTCCTTCATCACTGCAGGATGTCATTACAACATTCATAGTCTCAAACACTTTCTGGCATATAGCTTTCTTATTCCCATAATATTACACATTCACATATTCATCCATATCCGTCAATTTTGCCTTTTCCTTGTGGACATACTTTCTTACCAGAGAATAGCTCTTATTATTTCTCTAATTGGAATTACGATAGTAAATGGACAGGAATGAGTGCTTTTTCAATTGCAAAGTCAATAAAATTTTCTAATTGTGTGAAATCATTAAAATTAATTTTCAACATAGTGGACAAATTTGAATTTATTTCTAATAGTGATATTTGCATAAAATCATGTATAACCATTCCTTTTGGTAAATCCTATTAATGAAACAAGTTGCATTATAATACTGGTATATAAATATTATATGCCAGTTAATATATTAAACATTAAAAACTAATGATTTAATTGCTATATACCATATAAATTTACCTTCACTCTTATTTGTATTTCTTTAACAAAATACGATATCTGTCTATACTATTACTATTTGTTGGAACTTTGTATAGTGTTTTTGTAGTGATGCTCATAGGATAATAACATTAGTCACGTTCTTTTTCTATTCTGGGATTAGCAATTGTGTACATTGATAGCAAATCTCAATAAATTCAATGTTTCATTATAATATTCGTCTAAAGGAGATACATTCAGTAATATCAACGTCTTTGAAATGTCAGCTAAAGATTATTAATCTAGATTAATCTAGATTAAGACTATTAATAAATGAGTCAGCTACACAGACATTATACTCTTCTAAGTGGACTGATCTAACAGAGCTAACTCTACAAAAATATTTTTCAGGCTAACAGTTGCTGGGAACATTTCATCGAATCAAAATTCTTGTCTGGTTTCCTTTGATTTTCCACTGCAACTAACTAACACTACTACGATAGTGTGTTCATGTACAAAGTTGATATTATATATCCTGGAGAAAATAAAATAGACGTCATTAAGAAACTGTGCTGTATTTGTGAAAATCAAATATTTATATATATATATATATATATATATATATATATATATATATATATATATATATATATATATAAATACATACACTTTCCCAAGTTCATTTGGAGTTCTAGGTCGGACTCTGCAAAATACCCTGATATTTCCTTTCATTTCTTGTATTGCATTATGGAGGACTCTACGATCTTTGTTCATGGTATGAGCCAATGTTTGTAACTCATTTTTAGTTGCATTTAATTCTTTATTCGTCTCTCTTTCAACTTTTAAACTAGCTTTTAGATCCTTTATTGTAAATTCATGTTGTGACAGTAACGACTCTTGAGACAAGCATTTTTCTTTAAATTCTACTAAAATATTTGAAATGTTTTTACATGACTCCTCTGATTCTTTCAAACATTTTATCAAATTCTCTTTTTCTTCTTGCAATTTATTCATTTCTGCATTTAATTCCCTGCATTCATTTACTAATGTCTTATTCAGATTTTCATATCTTTCTACTTTTAGTTTATGTATATTTTCATTTGCCTTTAATGTGTTCATTTGTTCTTGAGGTTTACTATATTTTGCCAAAGTTTTTATATATGTGTTTTATCAGTTGTATTTTTTCCTTCATCAGTTTTTGAGGAACAGCATTAGAACGTGCAAGGGACGTATTATTTCATATCATTTTTTGATTATTCTTTTCATAGCAATATTTACTGTGCTGCTAGTTACTTTTGATAAATTAATTTTTGGTTTTGGCAAGCATGATTCCATCTAAACATAAAGATCAATTATTTGGATTAATGCAATAACAAAAAGAAACTACATACTTCAGAACATTTAACCAATATCCATATATGCAAGATCAATATTTCCAGTATTCAAACTACAATATCCATCATTAGACAAGCCCCCTTTTACTGTTCATGGTGCCCCAAATCACATTTTATTCAAAACAATAAAACAAACGTAGTTACTTCAGTAGTGCGTTACATAAAATTGAAAATATAACGAGCGATATAAACAAGTATCTGGCAAACAAATATCGTTGTGCAAAAGGACACAAATAAGTCGCTCGTAGTTAAACATTTATCAATTATTTGTTTTGTCATTTATAATTATAATTATAATTTGTTTTGTTATTTATAATTATAATGTGAAATATTAAATAAAAAAAATGTTACGAGCTGTCTTTCTTGTATATCTTTTTCTTCTTGTTTATTTTTTAATAAATATTTTGATGGTTCTGGTACGGCATTCCCCTTCAACTTTTTTCTTCTATGCGTATTTTTTGTAGGACTTGGTTTGAACATTTCGGATAAAAATTGGTCAGCACAGACACCCATGTTTCTTAAAGTGGAGCTGGCATAATATTTTAGGTTGGGAGTGCCTGTTAAAAGAATAGTGCATATAGATAGTAATAAAAAGTAATATAGATAAAAAGAGTAACAAGAGTATAAAAGACAAGGATAGAATGACAATCGAGGCTCGAAACTGAGATAAATTTAGAAGTCAGCATATTGGCGTAACATACAGAGCTATCCACTTAATTCGGAATCTACGCTCGCGAAGAACATTGGAAATGGCAACAATGTACATGTACATTTACTATTGCAATCAAATATTGCGAGCCATCTATGAGCTGTCCATTACTGATGTTAAATCTGTTATTTAAAAATACGTTTGGCTTCTTACCGTTCCAACATAAATAAATTCCGTTGTTTGTCGACTAGTTCGACAGACTCGGGCACTGCAATACGAGAGTTAAATTAATTTCTCTTTAAACTAGTCTAAATTCTGTGAAGTGTCTTGTTATATCTCAACCGTTTAGCTTGTTCCTTATCCTTACTAATAGAAAATGTTCAAAACGTTAGAAATGAAAATTACTAAACGAAATAGAAAAAGAGTCTCGATATTTGTAAGAATGTGAACAATTATTTTCATGCTTCAATATATCTGTCGGAGATATAGCAAGAGTCAACAAACACCGAAACCCCCTAATCACTGGACTACTTGATACGACGGACCAGATCCGCAGGCTGAAGAGGCACTACCCGATAGACCTAAACGCTGGATTATTTATAATATAAATACATATTACATATAAATTATACTTATCTATAATAAGTTAATACTTATTATAAATAATCAGCCATGTCACTGCGCCACGCCAGAAAAATTACTGAAAATTCTCAACGCGAGAATTGATTGTAATTTTAATAAATAAATAAACAAAAAAATATATATCTGTCGGAGATAAAAGGACACCGGAGCCTTCCTTTTGGAACTTCGGGAAAATCCGTAAAATTGTGATTAACGTCTATAGCCGCAATTAAACAATTGCCGTCATTCTACCCAGTTGTATTTATTTGAGATTTGTGACAATGAGCTTGGGCTCAAGGCGACAATTAGTCGCCGAACGTAGCCTCGGTCACAGGACGAACGCTTTGTCAAACAAAGGTATGGAGTACCCTCATTAAAAGAAATATTTGTAGAGGTACTCTAAAGTAAACATTCCAATGGTTCCTTCGGGCAAAATGATTACCAGATGTCGATGCACCTATACAGTAAAGGTTCAACTAGCCCGAGGACCCGTTAGAAATCTTAGGATTTTGTTAATTAAGGTTCTTCAAACGGACAAGCAGTCTTTGTCCCAATTATGGGAAGATCGGAAACAATGCTTCCGCTAGCAACTTTCCCTCAAGGGCGGCTAGCATCATTTTCTAGCCACCAACATGGAAATTGACCAATTAACAGCAACGTCAATTTCCCTCACTTTCCGAACGAAGGCGTTCCTCGACGAATCCGATGATCTCGTGCCCTTAGACACACCCCATCATAGTTTTCCTCTGGAGCATCATCGCGATGGAAAGTCATTCTCTCTCGTGAGGTCGTATTAGCGAGTGACTTATCGTCTTTACGCTCGGTGGATATTCCACGTTTTAACAAAGAGTTAGTTTAGTAATACTTACACTTACAGTGCCGGTTATAACAGCGCAAGAACTTACGACCATCGTGCGCGAGTTAATTCAGTCGCTAGTGCAAAAATCGAATGTGAAATCCAACAATTTTTCGCCACCGTGTTTTAACCCTGAAACCGCGGGCTCCGACTCCGCTGCATGGTGCGCAGCTGTCAATCTGATTATGGAGGAAAATCCTTTACAAAGCAGTGCCCTGAATATAATTTCAATAACCAGCGTCGAATCGATTTCTACGTAGTGGAAGCATCAACCGGTAGATCAAGTCATCCCGGTGAGTCGTTTCCATTTTACTTCGATTTTGGAGCCGAGTGTTCGCGAATTAGAGAATCTTGAGATTTTCTGGCAAAAGAACGATTGATGTAGCAGCAATGCGAGAAATAAGAAATATTTGTGCTAAACGTACATCTCAAATCTTGTCCGTTGCAGGTATTAGTGGTTTTACATTAGAGATAAATTTTTCATGTCCTCGCTTATAGTTATTTAAAATACGATATCGTGATTGATCGTTAAATTTTAAGTCAAGGTTTTGACGTAATATTACACAAAATAGCCTCGCTATGTGTAAAACAAAAATAATTAATGCCTGTAATAAAACCGCTGAAAACGAGATCGATGTTAATGAAGTTGATACTGATGTACGTGGTAGTGATAAAAGTCGATTAATCTTTCTTTTCGAAAATTCAAAGATTCATTCGTTACGGGTTTCCTATGTACTCGCGTAAATACAGGCCAGTTAGAAATACGATTAGTTGATCCTAACGTCACTGTGCAAAGAAGCCCTTACAGACTTCGCGAGGAAGAGCGCAGAATAGTACGTGAGAGAATAGGCGAAATAATTAGAGCAAAAATTGTAAGGCCTAGCAATTCACCGTTCGCGAGCCCTATGTTACTCGTGAAAAAGAAAGACGGCTCAGATAGATTCTGTGTAGATTTCCGAGCGCTAAATAAAAATACGGTATCCCTTACCCCTTATTGCTGATCAAATCGCGAGATTGCAAAACGCGAGATACCTTATTAGCCTGGACATGGCCAGCGGGTTTCACTAGATTCCCATTCATCCTAATTCGATAGAGTATACCTCGTTCGTTGCCCCCGCTGGTCAGTGCGAATACGTGGCAATGCCGTTTGGATTGAGCCATCCGTTTTTCAGAGAGCCATTCTCAAGGCCTTAAGTGACCTCGCTTATTCGTATTTTTTTTTTTATTTATTTATTTTACAATTTTACAATTTGTCCAGTAGGACATTTGGTAACATATGCTTATTCGTATGTCGTTGTTTATGTGGACGATGTTCTAATTATTGCCGACTTCATAGAACAAGCTCTGGAAAGGTTACACATTGTATTAAACATCCTCGTAAACGCCGGATTTTCTTTCAATTTCGCTAAATGTTCCTTCCTGAAGATGTCGGTACTATATTTAGGATATGTAATTCATTTTTTTTTATTTATTTGTTGAAATTACAATCAATTCTCGCGTTGAGAATTTTCAGTAATTTTTCTGGCGTGGCGCAGTGATATGGCTGTTTATTTATAATAAGTTAATGCTTACTATAGATAAGTATAATTCATAAGTATTATAAGTAAGTGCATATGCTTAATTTGGATAACTAAATGAATCTAGCGTTTAGGTCTAACGGGTAGTGCCTCTTCAATGTAATTCATAACGGAGAAGTCCGTCCAAACTCGGGTAAAATACAAGCCTTGAGTTCTTTACGAGCTTAGGCAATTCATAGGTTTGGCCTCTTACTTCCGAAAATTCATTCCTAAATTTTCACAACTAATGAAACCCCTGTATGCACTTACTTCTAGTAGCAAGAATATAACTTGGACGGATAGGCACAAACAAATAAGACAAAAGGTAATTTCCGTCCTGATTGACGCGCCGGTGCTAATGACATTTAATCCTAATTATCCGTTAGAACTACTGACGCAAGTTCGGAAGGATATGGGGCTATTTTAATGCATAAGGTAGAAGGTAAAAATAGAGTAGTAGAGTATTACGGTAAATGAACTAGCCCTGCGGAATCTAGGTATCATTCCTACGAACTAGAAACGTTAGCAGTTGTAAACGTCAAGCATTTCCGTCATTATCTACACGGACGAGAATTTCTTGTTGTCACTGATTGCAATTCTTTGAAGGCATCCAGTAATAAGGTACATTTAAATGACAGGGTTGCAGATGGTGGGCTTACTTACAAACTTTTAATTTTGATGTGATGTATCGAGAAGGTAAACGAATGGCACACGTAGATTTCTTTTCGCGGAATCCCATATACACAACAGGCAAGTTAAGTGGTAAAAGTGATTTGAAAGAATGTTATTGCTTTGGTCGATGCTTTCACTAAATTCATATACCTGCATCATACTCGTAAAATAGATTCCCCTAATACCATCAAAGCGCTTATGTCCGTCATATTGTTATTCGGCAGTCCCTGCCGGATAATAGCGGACCAAGAAAGATGTTTTACGGGCAAAGAATTTCAAGATTTTTTTCAAGATAGACACATTAAACTCCACTTAAGGGGTGGAGGGGGGGGGGTGTAAGGTTAATTCGAATAAAAGAAGGCATGTTTTTGTGAATTTTTTGTGACGATACAGTTAAAATCTCTTTTTTAAAACCAATAGTACATTAAAGTACGACATTTGAAGAATATTGTATTAAATTTTGACGGAGAAATATTAAAAAATACGGCAATGGCAGCAATTATTCGGACGTGTCTTGGAAAAAAGTATAATTGCGGTGCCCCTCAGAACTTGGTGCTGGATCATCTGAAATCAAAAAGTTAAAGTTCATTCGTTAGATAATAGTTTTCCCCAGGTAACGCTGCGAGGGTTTTTCGAAATTTCAATTTTTCACTTTTTGGAACACTTTGAAGGGAAAAACGCGATTTTGTGCGAAAATTTGCGGCTAATTTGTTATTGTAAAATAAAAATAATTAACAAATTTGAAAAAACTCTGCAGCGTTACCTCGTAAATTATGTACAGACATAGTGTTCAAAATTTCAAAAGTATCGGTATAGTAGTTTTGAAGTTATCAGGGTCACCGACTTTGAAAATGTGAGTTGTGGGGAAAACGCTTTAAAGTTTTGAACACTAAAAAATCTGGTATAAAACGTTCATAAGCGAATTTTATCGGCTTACCTCACACCGAATCATCAATGCCAGGACCATAAAGGATGTTGCTATCATCCATGATAGCTCTTCGGCTGTTGCTGCTTTTTCTTCTTTTATAGCAGATTAAAAAAATCGATTCGCTACTCCTCTTACAGTCGAGCACATTTCTTTCTGTACGTCGGTTTTGATAAAAACCTACTAGACAAATCCATCAAGCCGCAGAACTTTTCACAGCCAACTAATCCAAGGCCTAATATTCTCATCACGAAAACAAACCAATAATTAACATCGAAAGTACCAGAGTTTATTCTTGCACTAGACGGAACATTTGTAATCTGTTTACAGCATTCGCACGACACTTTGATGTCAAATCCAAGGCCTTCTTTCTTAGTCGAATGAAAATTTACTTTTCCATCACATTTCACACACTTCACTAGCGTAGCAATTGTTGAAAAGACTAATAAAAAATCAATTATCCTATAACGTTTTTCAAGATCCTTCGTAACTTGATCTTCAACGGTCACTTTTATTTTTTTAGCTGACGCGCTACTTGTTGAAATGCCTTCGTTTTTACGTTTATGCGGAGGTACAATTTTTCTAGGTCGATATAATCTCGAACCAGTTGATTGTCTATCAGATCTAGTAACTTTTTTAGGCATTTTAGTAATAATTTAACACAAAACTTAATGAAAATGGAATATTTACTCCTACACTAAATTTTTTACTCTACACTGACAAAATATACAGTACAGGTATAAGGAGGTTTGTACTTAAGTCGTTAACTACTATAAGTAGATCTGGGGAGTAAGATTAGGTATTATATAGAGAAAAGAACGTCTGCCAGGTAATAATAGCACGCTCGGGTCGGGTAGGTAATAAAATCCGACATGTATACAAATACTCGTTACTTCCTTAATTTTGCTCCAATCGACTTGAAATTTTGACACAATATTCTTAAGATATTATGCATTCAATTAAAAAAATAAAAAATGCAAAAAAAATTTTTAAACCCCCATTAATAGCAACCGGTACTAGTAGGGTCATAGAACCTAGAATCATTGTCATTAGCTTCTCGAGTATCTGATTACCGCGGTTACTTATCAAATTCTGTAGTAGTCGTATTTGCACTAGTCAATGTCTTCTCCATTGCATAGCAACAATGTGTAGTCCAAATGAGGGTTCGTTTCACGCCCCTAACCCTAATCATAATGAGAACTCGACATATCTTTTAGTAATAAGTTATCATCGCTAAGATATAATCTATCCGATGATATTCTCACTACGCTACCGTTCGTGTAGGCAGGATAATTTGCTACAAGAAAGAGAAGTACTACAATGTTCGACAACAGCGCTATGCGTTTGAATACGCTGTGATACGCAGCGACTGCCGATTCAAAAAAAGTAGTTTTCTAAAATTCTCGCGAGTTATACTGCAGGAAGATTTTATCAAAATACCAGGCTAAACAAGCTGTCAGCATTTTTATAAAAGTACCAGTCCTGCAAATCTGGAATCGCGAAACGTAAAACGACATGGAGCTCGACGAGAATCGAACTCACGCCAACCAATTTAAAAATTCGTGACGCTACGGACGCTGTTTTTTTTTTTTTTTAATGTTTATTTAAACCCAAGATACAATTATAAATACATTATGGTGTTCATAATAAACGGTGAATTTATATAATGGTATCTTAGGCAAAGGTACCGATACGCAACGGTATGACGTAGCCATGCTATAATATGTGTCGGCGCTTTACATTTTTCGTGATTAATATAATTTTTTGGTTTAAGCCGCTGGAGGAGCGGAGCTTCGATGTGATTTTGTTTTTATTTGTTTTTACTGTTCTGGAAACTGGGTCGCAAAAACAGGACGCTTCGGCAAAACACGGCGGCATGGTTTGCCCTTCTGGAGAGACAATTCGAGGCAGCGCGAATTACGGAAGACACCATTAAGTACGTGACGCTGGCAAAATGCCTCAACGATCAACAGCTCCAGGACGTCGAAGACCTGATGACGAACCCTCCAGACATCGGACGCTACGAGAAATTAAAACATGCGCTCATTCGCAAATTATCCGATACGGACGCGACCCGGATAAAGAAGTTGGTGGAAAGCGAGGTGATGGGAGATAGAAAGCCATCCCAGTTTTATCAACATTTAAAAAAACTCTCCAGCCCCTCCACGCCCGATGATTTTACCCTCACGCTGTGGAGGAACCGATTACCCGCCCGCATTAGGCGTATCCTCGCGGCAGTCGACGATTCGGACCCAGAAAGGTTATTGCGGCAGGCGGACCTGATCGCTGAAGAATTCACGGAGGATTTTCAGCGCACCGCCTGAGTAACGGCAGTAATGGACCCACCAGCGCAAAACGCTGGAGTATACGAACCAATGGCCGCCGCAATCAACGTGTTGAGCGAGCGAATATCACAGTTGCAGGCACAGATGAAAGCGTTGAGCATCATTAATCATCGTCGACCACGATCACGATCACGCTCGCGTTCGCGATACCACCGACGTTCGCGCTCGCGAGATCGGCCACGGCAAGACGGTCTGTGTTTCTATCATGCAAAGTTCGGAGAACGCGCGAGGAGCTGTCGTTTCCCATACACGTGGAAGTCGGGAAACGAGACCAGCCGTCCGTAGACGCGGCAGACGACGACGGCCTGAGATCCCGCCGCATCTTCGTTACGGATAAGGGAACGAAGATCTCTTTCCTCGTAGACACTGGCGCCGACATCAGCGTATACCCCCGCAGTAAAATCCATAGGCACGTCAAGAAAAACGCGTACGAACTATTCGCGGTCAACGGGACGCGCATCGCAACGTATGGTACCACTGCGATTGGCCTTAACCTGTCCCTAAGACGAGCCTTCAAGTGGAACTTCGTAATTGTTGACGTTCAAACGCCTATCATAGGCGTAGATTTTTTAAGCCATTATGGGTTGCTCGTGGACCCGCGAAACAAACGACTCCTCGACACGACAATCCAATTATCATCAAGGGGATATGCTGCCACGACGGAAGAAATATCCATCAAAACCGTAATCGGCGAATCGGTCTACCATCGACTTTTGGCGGAGTTTCCGGATCTAACTCGTCCACCGGCCTTCGGACGAGAGAAAATCCGACACAGTGTGGTACACCATATTGAAACCGCACCCGGGCCACCCGTCTACAGTAAACCTCGATGTCTCGCACCGGATCGTCTCAAGCAAGTCAAGGCGGATTTTGCAGCAATGATCGAGCAAGGAGTGATGCGGCCATCGAAAAGTCCATGGGCATCACCCCTGCATGTTGTCCCAAAGAAGGACGGAAGTCTACGACCATGCGGCGACTATCGTGCGTTGAACGCTCGCACCATACCCGACAGGTACTCCCCACCACACATCGAAGATTTCGCGCAACATCTGTACGGTAAGCATGTCTACTCAAAAATCGACCTTGTCCGCGCTTACCACCAAATCCCGTTCGCGCCAGAAGTTAAGAAAACGACGATCACGACACCTTTCGGACTTTTCGAAGCAACCAACATGATGTTTGGGCTTCGAAACGCCGCGCAAACGTGTCAAAGATTCGTTGACGAAATTACCCGTGGTCTAGATTTCGTGTTCGCTTACATAGACGATTTCTTAATCGCATCCGAAACCGAAGAACAACATCGCGAACACCTTCGGATTTTGTTTGAACGCTTAAACGAGTATGGCGTAGTCATCAACCCAGTAAAGTGCGAATTCGGTGTGAAATCACATTCTTGGGACACACCGTAAACGCCGACGGGATAAAGCCGCTAGCCGAACGCGTCGACGCTATTGTAGAAGTACCGTTCTCCCGGACCGTTAAAGCACTACGCAGGTACCTCGGTATGATTAATTTCTACCGACGTTTCATACCGGGGGTCGCAAAAATTTTTCAACCCCTAAACGACCTATTAAAAGGAGGAAAAAAGGGCAACGCGCCCATCAAATGGACAGAGCAATCCGAAGCTAGCTTCCGCGAGTCGAAACGCGCCCTCGCTAACGCCACGATATTAGCGCATCCGATACCTGGCGCACCTGTTAGCCTCGCGGTAGACGCATTCGACTATGCAATAGGAGCGGTCCTCCAGCAACGCGTCAACGACTCTTGGCAGCCGTTAGGTTTCCTTACCAAACCGTTGAACTCCGCGCAGCGAAAGTACAGCGCGTACGACCGCGAATTACTCGCTATGTACACTGCGGTAAAGCGATTTCGACACGCCATAGAAGGGAGAAATTTTATAATTTTCACCGATCATAAACCCCTTACATATGCGTTCAACCAAGATCCTGATAAGTGTTCGCCGCGACAATTCCGGCAACTAGATTACATCGGACAATTCACCACCGACATAAGATATATAAAGGGGTTAGACAATAACGTTGCCGACGCTCTGTCACGCATCGAAGCGATAGGAAAGTCTGTGGACCATCGAGCTCTCGCCGCCGCGCAAGAAGCCGACAAAGAACTAAGCAACATCGTCAACTCCGGTACATCCGCGCTACGGTTAAAGAAAATACGTTTCCCCGATCACGACGTAGAAATATATTGCGACGTATCGGGTGACTTTGTACGACCGTACGTAACGAAATCCTTGCGGCGCGACGTATTTAATTCGCTCCATGGACTTTCCCAACCAGGGATACGTGCCACTCAAAACCTGGTGACGACGCGTTTCGTCTGGCCGCCCATAAACAAGGACTCCCGAAATTGGACACGACAATGTATTCCGTGTCAACAATGTAAAGTCACCAGGCACGTATCCTCACCCGTCGGAACATTCGGAGAGTTAGCGGGCCGTTTCGAACACTTACACATAGACATTATCGCGATGCCATATTCAAAAGGCTACCGATATTGTCTAACGTGTATCGACCGTTTTTCGCGTTGGCCCGAAGCCATTCCCATCGCCGACATGGAGGCGGCAACCGTCGCTTCGGCTCTCCTTTCCACGTGGATATCTCGTTTCGGCGTGCCTTTAAAAATAACGACCGATCAAGGACGCCAGTTCGAGTCGAACCTATTTAACGAACTATGCCGGTTGCTCGGCATCAGACATTTGCGCACGACAGCCTATCACCCCGCGTCCAACGGGATGGTAGAGCGCCTGCACCGACAACTAAAAGCAGCAATCAAATGCCACGATACGAGCAACTGGGTGGATATCTTGCCGATAGTTCTATTAGGCATACGAACAGCTATTAAAGAGGACCTAAACGCGACGGCAGCCGAAATGGTTTATGGCACCGGCATACGATTGCCGGCAGAATTTTTTATACCGACTAAACAACAGGCCAATTCGGAATTCGCAAGTCGCCTAAAAGACCGAATAGGAAAAATCAGGCCTCATCCAATTACGCGACACGGCGAAAAGAGAACCTTCGTGTTCCGCGACCTCGAAACATCGCCTTATGTATTTCTGCGTCGCGACGCCATCGGAGACCCCTTACAACCACCCTACGACGGGCCGTATCAGGTTATAGAGCGAGGAAAAAAGACCTTCACTATTAAAATAAATAATAAAAACGTAATAGTGTCCATAGACCGATTGAAACCCGCATTTCTATTTAACGATAATATTGAACACCATAGCACGGAAAAGCGCAATGTAACAATACCGCCTGGTGCCCGAAACGAACAAAGCGAAGGGGACTCAAGAGTTCATCACACCACACGCGCGGGCAGGAGAGTTCGATTTCCTGATTGGTTTCAGGCGGGTCTCGGATAGGCGTTAGGAGCAGGCGAACGTGCATCCTTGCCTGTAACATTTATATATTTTCCATTTATATAGCGTTATCACTGGTAAGGGGGTACTGTGGCGGCACGGGCCACGGAACGGTGAACGTTGGCAGGGTCGTATATTATTTTGTTTCTTACGTATTTTTTGAATCCGCTGTGTTCGGATCTGTAAGTACTCAAGCAAGCCCTGATGCATTTTCTTTCGAATATGCGAATTTTTTCCATTTGGGAGGCTGATATGTTGTACCAGATTGGGCAGCCGTAGGTTATGATCGGTCTGATTAGTGCTTCATAGCATAGAATTTTTACTTTGCTGTCGAGATGTTTGGAGTGGAATAGTTTTTTCATTTTCCAAAATGCTTTATTGGCCTTGGTAAGTTGAACTTCGGTGTGCTGCTTGTAATTTAATTTGTAATCTATGTTTACCCCTACGTATTTTACGCAATTTTTATGTGGTATGAGGGCCCCTTTGTCTGTTTTTTCTCTTATCTGAAATTTTTTGCAGTGTTCTCTTTCTATTGGGCCGATTTCACTTGACTTGGGTTTAAACAGTATGGTTTCGCATTTGCTTATGTTGATTTTTAGTTTCCATGCGTGGTAATAGTCGTTTATTTTCTCAAAAAGTTCTTGGAGTTCCGTTTTTATTGTTTTGATTTTGCGGCCTGTTACGTAGATGATTAGGTCGTCTGCGAAGGCTATGGAGCGTTTATGGGTGGATGTATTGAGATTAAAGAGATTTAGTAAGTCACTGTTGTAAATACTGAAAAGTAACGGGGAATTTACTGTACCTTGTTGTAGACCGTTTTTTTATGGAGAATTCTTTGCTTGATGAGTGTGAACCTTCAGTCATTACGAATGTTCTGCTTGTGATCATGTCCCAGACTATTTTAATCAGGTGTTTAGGAAAATTTTTTTTGATCAATTTGTATATGAGACCTGGGATCCAGACTGTGTCGAAAGCTTTTTCGAGGTCTATTAAGCAGGCGGCTACTCGTTGTTTTGCGTTTACAGCCCAGCAGATGTCCGACGTAAGCTTGTTTATTGCGTGAATTGTGGAGTGTTTGTGTCGGAAGCCGAATTGGTTCTCTGGGATTATGTCATTTTTTGTGCAGAAGGAGGTTAGGGGGTTGTTTATGATTATTTCAAATACTTTGCTTATGTTGGGGAGGAGACTTATGGGTCGTAGGTTTGCGGGCAATGAGCCGTCTTTATCCTTTTTTGTTATAGCTATCAATTTGGCTTTTTTCCATTTTCTGGGGAAATATGTGTTGTTTAGAGCATTGTTGAAGAGTACCGTGTAGTACCATTTTATTTTGTTCTGTAGGCGCTTGAGTAAGATGTTTGTGATGCCGTCGAAGCCGGAGGATTTTTTGTTGTTTAGTTTGGAGAGGATTGTGTTTAGTTGATTGTAATTTGTGAAGTAGTTTATTTCTGGATCTGGTTGTTTGGGGTTGTCAGCGGTGTTTTCGTTTGAGAATGTGCAGACTGTTTTGTTTAGCGTTTTGTCTTGTTCCATTTCATTTTTGAGTTTGTTTGTTTCGGCGATGATAATTCTGTTTAGTTGTTCTCGGCCCATGTGTTCGTTTTGCGTATGTATTTTGGAAAAGTGGGTGCCGATGATGTCTAGTTTTTCTATTGTTTTAGGTATTATGAAGTTACCCTCGGTGTCTTTGATGGTGTTGTGTATCGTTATACCTGCTTCTTGGATGAGGGAGGCATTTTCTGGGGGCAATTTGAGAGGTGGGATGGGGTTTTGTTCTTTTGGTCTAAAGATTTGATTTATTTGTGGGAACATGTTGGCTGAGTCGTTTTTGGAGATGTTTTTTATTTTGTTTGTCCAGTAATGGTTTATAGAAATTGCGAATTCTTGTTTCAGTTGCGCTTTTATTCTGTGTAGTAGGAACTTTAGGAATTCTAATTCTTCTCTTTTGTCGTAGGAATAGTTGAATTTTATATTGTTTATTTTGGAGAGTATGTAGCTTTTATCTCGCTGTAGATCTTTTATTTTATTGTTTATATAGGGCTCGCATGAATTTTTTTGTTTCATGTTTGGCGCGGATTTTTGGAGAGCGATTTGTGTATGTTTTTCTATTTCATCTATGAATGAATCTATTTGTCTATTTGTTAGGTTGACGTTGTTGTAGATCTTTAGGTCGCAGTTTTGTTCGAGTGTGTTTTGGAACTTTTTCCAGTCTGTCTTTTTGTAATTGTACCTGGGTGTCTCGGTCTGAGTTTCGTGTGTTAGGAAGTCAGATGTGTTTTTGTTTACGTGAAATACTAGGGCGTTATGGTCACTGTCATAGGCTAAGGTTTGAGGGTGTTATTTGGACGTAGGTTTTGGAATTTTAGTCGCGCATCTGCTAGGCATATGAGCCTCCTTTTGGGTAAGAGGGTAGCTCGGAGCTGTATAAGTTTGTTTTGTAGTGGATGCTTTTATTGTCTAGCCAGTTTCTAATGAAGTTGCCTCTCGTGTTGTTTATTTCGTTTTTCCAGCTTGTATGCTTTGCCTTAAGGTCTCCTGCTATTATATAGTAGTTTTCAGGTTTGTTGAGCTGTAAGAGTTCGAAAAGATTATTGAATTCGTAGTTAAAGTCTTTCTGGTTTTCGTAGGTTGCGTAGGCTGCAGTGATGAATAAATTTTCCTTATTGCTTATTTTTATTTTTATGATCATTGTTTCTCAATATTGTTATCAATAAGAATTGTTTTGTATTTTATAGGGTTTTTATGAGAATCGCTGTTCCTCCTCCTTGACTGGCGTTCGGTCTGTCGTGTCTTATCATGGAGTAGTTTTTGAAGTGTACATTGTGTCTTTTGTTTAGTTTTGCTTCTGAGATGAGTACCATATCGGGGGCTTCTTTATTTATTAGGGTTAGCATACTGTATCTTTTTTGGATTGAAATTAAAGAGTTAGCATTTATTGTAATTATTTTCAGATGCTTTAGGTTAAATTTACGTGTTTTTTGCTGTAATTGTTGGTTTAGCGGGTTTTGGTTATTTGTCATCTGTACTATTAAAAGTGCTGAAGATGGCGTCGAACCTTTCTTCGTGCGTTGATAGTGTATTTTTTATTTCATTTAATTGCATTTGTTGTTCTTTTAACGCTTGGAGAATACCTTTTTTAAAGTCTTCAATAACGTTTATAATGTTTAGATGGGGGGAGTCATCGATTGTGATTGAGCTTTGGCTTGAGCGCGGATCTAAGTTTGTTAATTGTGGTGTGTTTTCGATTGTTTGATTTAATTTTGTTTGTTGTTTCACTACGTCAGAGAACTTTAGTTCTGGGACGTATTTGCGGCTTATTTGGGCAATTCGTTTTATCTTTGTTTCTTTGTCTTGTGGCGGCACTTGACAGTAAACTTCCCAACAGTCTACGTCGCGTGACGCATGACACAAAGACCCTATACCTGCGGACATGATGATTGCCAGATGTCGATACATTCCTACCGAATATTTCCAGCTAGCCTAAGAACCGCTATAAATCTTAGGATTTATTTTAGCTAAGGTCCTCCAAAGAGACAAACAGTTTTTGTTTATCAGTCTCGAAGTCGACCACCTACCACGGGGACACACGAGAAATCTGCTATCTCTCACGTACGATGCTGCCCGCTAGCAATACCCTCTCAAGGGCAGCTAGCATCCTTTTCCAACGACCAACACGAATTAGCCAATAAACATTAACGTACATTTCCCTCACTTTCCGAACCAAAACTTTTCTCAACGAATCCGATGCCTTCGCATCCTTAGACACATCCCAACGAGTCTTCCTCCGCAGCAGCATCGCGACAAAAAGTCAGTCTATTACCGCGAGTCAACATATCACGATCGTTATACTTACACGGTTCGAGCCGAATAATTATTTAAGCTTTCGACATCTCGTGCAATCATTGTCCGCACTCGCAGCGTATCTCGAATCGCAGCTATCCAAGCTCTATCTTATAACCGCGCATTCGCAAACCGAATATAATCGCGAATCCTGCGTCAAGTGTACTCATTGACATTAGAGTGAACAAACATTTATCGTTCAATAAATCTGAGTTTTCCTTCCGACCCTATCACGACATACCACCTCAGTCTTTTTTGAGTTTATCGGCTAGCTTTTTACGAAGCTCTACGAGTTTGGGGCAACCTTTGTATGACGCGGGGTGTCCGTAGTTTTTGCAATTGACGCAGAACATTTTGTCTTTGGTTACTTTTTATTTTGCAGTCGCCTGGGCCATGGGGCTCACTGCATTTAACACAGCGGTAGTTTAGGTTGCAGTTTTGCGCTGTGTGGCCTAATCGCTGGCATTTGTGGCATTGAGTTATGTCATCCTTTTTTTTTTTTACTATTTTTTCCCATTTTATTCTGAAGTAGTTAAAATGGTTTATTTTTAACAGGTTATTTATATTGCTGTCAGGGGATAATTGTATTATGTAAATTGGGAGCAATATATTGTTCTCCCTTGATCTTTTTGTCGTGAATCGTGTGACTTTTGAGAATTTTACGTCGTCTCGAATTTTACGAGTCTATCCCGGTGAGGGCTTGGTGTAGGTAATGGTTCGTCATTGAAGTCATCCATCGTCTTACCGTACATAAGGGACTTTTATTGTCACAATTAAGGATGTTACAAAGTAGCCGCGAATTCACGGCGGACACACGCACGTGTAACGTCAATTCATATCAGAGACCAGGCCATACACCACGGACAGGATGGCACCCAGATGTCTGCATATCCTTGGCGCGCAAAAAGAAAATTTAAGAGATGATTCTTGAAGCTAAAATAAGATGAAAATCCAGAATAAAAAAATTGCGTTTTCGGCTTCGTTTTCTATTGACAATTAAAAATTAACCGAAATACCCCTGTGCGCGAGCAAACCTTCTTACATGAATGAAAGTAGGTCAGCCTAAGCTGCAGGGTGTACAGGGTTTCTCAAATCGGACGATACATGAGCTTCCCTCGTACAAGTCATAGAGAAGAAGATAATGGACATTCGAAGACATAAACCATCTTGTATGACGTTTTGTAAGAAAAATCGCAGATTAAACATTATACCTACCTATATAACGTTAAAATCCATAACAGGATGTCGAAAACCCCTTCATGGAACTTTCGAGTAAAGAAGATTAATGTTCCCTTCAATCTTTTGTCTCCATACATAATTAAATAATAGCATGTTGAGGAAAATATTAGATTGGTATGATCACTAGTTCCTACATGCAAAGTTGGTACGACTTCTAACGACGCTTTTTTGTTTTGGCGTCCGCCACGTGTTAATTATCAGAGAGTATCCGGTGTGTTCATATGACTGTACATGATGGTGAAATATAGAAAGCTAAAATTGAATCTGTGTGAATCAATTAAATATCGAACTCCAAAACCTATTTAATAATCACACACATATCTTGACGCATTAGTTGAGCATGCAAATAGGACGTGTATCGCGACAGGAGGAATGTGTTTTGCATAAAATGGAACATTTTCTTGGAAACGATGCCTCTGCATTATTATTTTTAAAAAGCTCGTCTATCTTTGGGACAAAATGTGTACGTACTATTATATATAAAGTAAAGAAATCATTCAGTTTGGTAATAAGTAGCACTTTAGTTAGCAGACTACGCCAATGCTGTCGAGTCATCGTTTTACGTTACTTGGGTTCGATATAGTCGCCGTCGATTTCTATCACCGTAATCGATCAATAGCGACGCCGCCACGTAAAATTAAGGTTTAGGTTTTAAAGGCGTATGCAACGTAAAATTAAGGTTTAGGTTTTAAAGGTTACAAGAAGGTTGAGCCGTAACTCCGCTTTGTTTCTTTATTAAATAACACAAGTACAGTTTACGCGACTGATCAGAGAGATGTTGACTGATGAGAGTTAGTAGTTTCAGTGTCGAGGTGTTCTCGTATTATTACGGAGGAAAGCTCGGTGTCTCTTTGCACTAACAACGCGGATTCATTGTTTATACTTTTCGTTAGGAAAAGTGAGGGTAACGATCTGCGATGCCAATTGGTTATAGCGCACGTTAATAAATGAAGATAGGAGGAGGAAGCCTCCTACCAACGTGGCTTTTCGTTAGCCAAATATTCGGTTTTCCCATTAGGTAACTACCTGCTTCCTCCGTAATTTGTAGGAACGTATTAAACCTAAGGACTGTTCAAGGACCATCCATAAATAAACTACAGGAATAAACTAAAAGTTTAAGTTTATAGTGGGTCCTTGAGGTTATTGAGGGTACCCGGTGATGGCCTGCACACATCTGGCCTCTAATGTCACAGTGGCCTGGTTTCTGATGTGAATTGACGTTACACGTGCGATGGTAGGAGAGATGGGATAGGATGAAAACGAAATTGTACTTTGCCTCTAGTCTCTCCAATAAGATGAGAGAGTAAACATAAGCAACACGTGATTTCTGCGACTGCGCAGTTGTTAGCTGCCGATTAGTGACACTCGATTGTCTCTCTCTCGTCTCTTTGAACAGACTATAGAACTGCATATAAATTACATATACGTATATGTGTGGAACTTTCATGCCATGTGACATAACCACGAGAATAGAGCGGCAGTGGTGGTATAGATAATCGAATGGTCGCGACCACGATTACGGTCGAATATACAATAAGAAGCTGAGATTTTACTTGGAAGAAATGCGAGCTAAGTGTTGAGCTGCAGTTCTGCCCAAGCAGCCCAGGTAAATAGGCGTACAAAACAGTGCTTCTGACAAAGTGCGGTAAGTGGGGAAAATAAAGTTACAAACGTCAACACCCATAGCCAAGTGTTGGAAAACCGTGTTTTCTACTAAGAAGGCTATTATAAAACCTAAAATGTAGGCTCATATTCCATCAATAAAAATATCAAGTAAAGGCGAAATATACTGCATAAAGAAAACAACAAATATTTTAAAACCAAGCCAATCAATAAACGAAGAACAAGTATGCTCGGTTACAAACGAAGTTGAAAGGGAACCCATTCAAAACAATGAAGAGAATAAAAGCAGTAACGAACTAATCCACCAGGATGAAAGCTGAAAGGTGACAAGTTACAACAAAAAAACGGAAAATAAAAGCAAACGCAAACGGTAGGAAAACTATAGAAGCAGAAAAACAGCAATTTTTTTTCTTATTTAGTTATTTACATTCACAATTTGTCCGATTTGGACATTTGGTAGAATTTTTTGGCTGTTTGATTATCATGTGGGTGGCTACCCCAGCGGAGTACCATCTTCGTGCTTGTTAGGTTATATCCTGAATGAGATCTGTTTCTATGCTTGATGTGTTGATCGTTTCCGCTGCCAGCCGGTTTAGATGCGTTGCTATTCTTTCTCGGTACCTTCTTGCGCGTCAGGCTAATTGAAAAGAAAAAAGAAAACAACAACCAACACTGCTGGTAGCCGAAGCTGCGCGCAAGTAGTCAAGTAGACACTACAGAAATCAAAGAACTGCTTAAGGAATCTATCAAAAACACTGAAATACTAATAAAAATGATAAGCGAACAAAACGCAGTTCTCAAACAGCAAACGCAACAAATCACTGTCATGTTACAACTTCTTACAAACATACTAAGCAAAAAATAAAAACGACTAAGCTAAAAAAAAAAAAAATAGCAGCCTAGAACTCAGACGGCCTACAACAACGGGTCCTAGAAACTAAAACATTCCTGTATAACAACAATATTGACATATTATTCGTTTCAGGAAAGCAGTTCGCCCCAACCAGCCATATGAAAATACCATACTACACCATGATATCAAATACCCCTCAAAATCACAAGGAGGGACCGCAGTGATGATAAGAAACGATATTAAACATCACTTACACAGCCATGTAAGCAGAGAACGCATAGGCAAGAAGCAAGGAAAAGCAAGCTGAAGAATTTTCCAACCACCTATGCAACACATTTACACCACATAATATCAATAACAGCAACCACAATAGTCATACGGACGAGGTTGCGCTAACCACTAATACATCAACTGACAAACACTATACCATAGCTAAAACAACAGCACAAGAAATTAGAAACATAATCGAGAAAACAAAAAATAATAAAGCACCAGGAATCGACCTAATCAATGGCAAAATCTTAAGAAATCTTTCGCCAAAAGCGATAAGGCTAATGACAATAATATTCAATGCAATACTAAGAATCCAATACTTTCCTAAACTATGGAAACTGGCACAGATCGTAATGTTACCTAAACCAGGCAAAGGCCCACATCAAATTACATCTTACAGACCAATATCACTACTTCCTGTGTTTTTCAAAATACTAGAGAAAATAATATACGACCGCATAAAACCAATAATAGGTAATGATTTTAATCAGAAAAAGCTCATTGTAATATTGTAACATTGACAAAACTTTTACTCGACAAATATTAAAAATAATATTAACATTGTCTTACCTTACACTACTCACCTGTCGAGTTTCGCGTTATGTTAAAGAGAGCACTAAGACCAGGTCCTCTCGAGGGAAACTCCTCCATCAGTGAGCGATGATTTTCATGTAATTAGGAGGACCATCGTGACCGGCAAGTATCATAGCATTACTGTAAATGTAATCCATCTACGTTACTCATTGTTACGTCGCGTGATTGGAACCGTGCGACGTCCCTCGGTCGCTAAGGGTCCGCTGACCATTATGTACACCCTCAACAAACCTAAGGCCCCGCTATACCTGAATCTTATTAGCTTGCAGAAACCATTAATCCTGCAAATATTTTCGGTTTATAGAAAGTATATAGTTTATAGAAAGTTTTATACAGCTGGTAGTTATATAATGGGAGAAATCGGTCATTTACCTAATAAAAATGGATTTTTGCATAACGAAAAGTGTGAACAACGAATCAGCTTCTTTCGTTCAATACTTACACACATATCGAACTTTCCTCCGTAAGTATATAAGAGCAGACAGTTCGAATTCTAAAACAGTACAAAAACAATTCACTTCCAGATTAGTACATATCCAGTTCTCAGTACGAGACATCCAGTACAGTATATTACCAGTACGAGTTCAGTTCAACCCGAATACGCTTACATATCAAGACTCCTTCGAAGACCACATAACTACCCGTACTCAATCTCGGTCTTCAGATCAGGCTGCATATCTACTCGGATTCTCTAATGTCAGAGCAATCCATTTCCTCGTCACCTATATCTAGCAGTATCTAGCTTGTGTTATTGTACAAAGTTGTTGGTATTATATATATGTCGGAGATGAAATGAAAACCGGAGCCTTCCCTATGCAATTTTGAGGAAGCCTTCTAATGCTTTAGCCTAGATTTTATCATAATTGTAATTAAGTAATTGTCATCTGTAATTGTTTGACATTTGTGAAAAGCGAAAATGGGTTCGAGGTGACAACTGGTCGCTGAACGTAGCCACGATCACGGGATAAACGTTTTGCTTGATGAAGACAGAAATTGCCTAGTATCGGCGTTTGGATCTTTCTCGATGTTTCCAAAGAGTATACAACAAACTTTTGACAGATATTGCCTAGCAACAACGATTGGAACCTTCTCGATGTTTCCAGCGAGAATATAACAAACAAATGCAGTCGTATAACGAAAAAGATTTTAATCAGATATTCATTCGTGTGATTATCTTGGAAAGTGATACATCGAGTAATTTACCGAGTGATTCAGCAAACGTATTTTTGTGTTATAAAAATTGTTTAAAGTATTCCTGTTGGCCGTGGATTCGTTTGAACCCCGGATCATTGTTTATAGCGTAAATTAAATTCAATATTTGTAAATTTATCAATCGTTAATTTTCATTATTCGTTAAATTAGTAATTCGTAAGATATATTATTCGTTCCTTTTATTGTTCGATAAAACTTATTATTCTTTAATATAATTAATAATTTAATTTATCATTTGTTAATCAATCATGTCATTAACAAAATTCATTATTCATAATATTTTGTAAAACCTTGTTTATTCGTGTAAATATATTCTCTGTTTTGTAAAACAATGGCTAATTCAAATGAAGAAACATTTCGTGATTCAAATCCTAATGATAACCCGACATATATATATGTTAATCGCAGCGTTATACCACAACAACCATGCCTATTATCCTAATAGAAATCAGGGGATCGATCGACTCGCGGGGTCGATTCTTAGAATCGTAACGGGAATTTACGATTCCTATTGACGCGCTTCCTCGCGATCGCGTCTCCCCACGATCGGTCGAAAATACGCTCATTTTAACAATATTCGCGTGGATTTAGAGAACGAAAGAAAGAATGTGAAATAAAATGGTAAAGATTTGCCAATAATTGAAACAAAAGTTATGTAAAAATAAGTATATTTCTTATACATATTAATTTTTATTCAATGATAAAATCCAATTTAAAATTAATAAAGTACTGATATAGTAGAATATATACATACAGCCAAATAATCTCAAAAATAATAATCAATAATAATTGTTACGTCGCGTAACACTACCTAGCCGAGGCCAGACACCGCGGGCAATATGGCAACCAGATGTCATCGGATACTCGCAGCGTATCCTCCATAGTTTCAAGTATCTTCCATAGATCTCATAGATTTCCTAGAAAAGGTCCTTCAAACCAAACAAACGTCTGTTTCCGAAGAATTTCCAAAGACTATTGTCTACCACGGCTTAACTAAGGAAAGTTAGTTTTTCTCACGTACGCTGCAACTGTCCTCCCACTAACCACTTTCTCTCGAGGGCGGTTAAGACCCTTCGTTTAACCAATTAAAAACGAAGCCTATTTCCTCAATCTCCTAAATAACATCGGCACCAACAAATCCGATGGTCCCGTGCGCTAGACACACCTATCCTTAGCTTTCCTCCGAGACAGCATCGTCTCCCAAGACAGTACTGTTTTTGCATCCTTCGAACGATCAACATCCTTCCACCGGGTATACACACCCGCAGATCAGTCACTCATTCATCTCGTACATACGCACCAGCGTAACTGTCTTCGTTATAAGTTGTTGGAATAAACGGTGAAATATAACTTACTCTACTGTGTCATATTCATTTAACCATCTCTGTTATCTTAACCGAAACAGGGGAACGACTACTTCGCGGCGTCGATTCACCGAATCGTAGCGAGAATTTACGCCTCTCGCTGACGCGTTTTCCTCGCGACCGCGTCTCTCCGCGAACGGTCGTAACAATAATAATAGCCAAATAATCTAAAAAATCTCAACATTAGTTGTGGTTGGAATTAAAGTGAAATTTTACTATGAAATTGTGAAGAATATAATTGCAATATGAATATGCAACTCTACCATAGTTGGATTTAATATATTCTAGGTTAAACTTGAAAAAATATAGTGATAACTTTTAAAATTGTTGAACATGATACCTCATTAAAATAACTATGAGATAAAAATCTATCCTTATACAGAAATCAATGAAACTAGCTGATAAATGCTCTAACTATGTAATACAACCGCGATCGCAACCAATCAGCTCATAACGTTATTTATAATACAACTCATAACTCTATCATGTACGATGCTACAATTAGTAATTGTATGCGACATAATACCAAGTATCTACTAGAAGTGCCTATTAAGTGCATTAATTTTCACTGTATGGAGGTTGCTGTGAGTGAAGATTCTGCCTGTCCACGGTCTGATCCACTTTCTTTTTACGCAAAAATATGCTAGTTCCGAATTAAAAATTTCAAAATTTCAAATTCAATTTCTTCATGTACGTTTACAAAATGTTCATTCTTGTGATTATTGCCCCAAAAAAAAAATCGGACGGAAAAACGCCGACATGAAGAGCTAAACCAACGCTAATGGCTGAAAGTAAAAGATGAATTAAATCTTAAACTAAATTATGCTTATTTATGATACGGTATTTCGAATGAACATCAATATTTCATAAAAATGTGAAATATTTGATGCCATTTACCTGCGTTACTTTATGTATTCAAACACCAGCCTCAATCTTTGACTGATCACGTGCCTTAGAATCGCATGGTCGGTCACGTGAGGTTTATCAGACCCCATATGATAAACATGGTATGTGACACAAACTGTAATCTACATTATTATTATTAATATTTATTTTTATTAAGAACGTCCATTATGACTAGTATGTTATGTTTTTTAAATTAAGAATATAACGTAATGTATATTAGTTTTATCGTTATATTCCAAAAGAAAGGTTAATCTAAAGCTCTCACGAGTCCTAACTGCCATATGTAAATATAATAAAGGAAAGGGAAAAGATAGTATTTTATGAAATGATTCCTTCAAAGTTTTGCATCGTGAAATACCTCTTTCTAAGTATCTCGAAATACTTCGAGTATCTCTTCCCATTTCTTCCCAGTTTCGCAGTAATTTTTGAAACAAACTTGAATTCAAATCAATTTAAACAAAATTAAAAATTCTCTTATAAATTCTACCTATCAGAGATCTGGAAAGGTCTCTGATTTTGTAGATCCTCTTTTTCTTTTTCTTCGTCAGAAGGTGCTTTACGCATACAACAGCCTGTGCTTTTGGTTTATATGGGACTCACCTAGTAGCAATATCATAAAAATCCTTCTTCATATCCTAGCCCTAGTATGATGCAGGAAGAACTAACCTCAATTGCCATGTTATTTATCTGTACCGCTGTATCTACAAACATCTGTGTCAGCCATTTTTCTAGCTTTCCCACCGACCAATTAGCGAACGTTTACCACAGGCCAATCAGCGTAGGCCACTAAATTGGCTGCTTTGCGCTGCAAAGCAGCGCCACGGCACCACGCAGTGCGCATGCTCTGATGAGCCTCAACAATATGGTCGCCGTGTCATGTCAACGTCGCTCTCGTTAAGCTTAGTTGATCCAAGTGATATACATAAACAAATAATTCGATAATCGCTAAATAAAACATGTTATTTCAGCATCTTACTAAATGGATTCGTTCTTTGCTATATCCCCCGTTTCTTCAGTGCCAAGAAAACATTTGCGGCGGGTAGTTGCACAACGTTGCCATTTGTAGGCGTGGGCATATTTCGATATGGTAAACAGTCGTGTTATGAGATTTAAGACTAAAGTTACCGCGTTCCCTACAGACAACGTTATTGCACAACCATTTAGCCTCACAACTTTTTTGTGATTCTAGTCTCTCGATATAGCAAAGATAATAACAATAAGATAATATTTGTCTTTGAAAACATTGGGTCGCCGAAGAAGTTCACTCGAATTTACATTTCGATTCGATATACATTTGATGAATTATATGGGTGCCACTCTGTTCCAAAACCTCTCCCCATCTTTCACGCAACTTGAATATGTCATCTTTGCAGAATCTCTCAGGTCATTCCTCAAAAAACTTTTCGTAATAATACATAATATTAATACATAATATTACAGAGGCGGAACGATATGAAAAGTTAAAAGACGAGATCGTTCGAGAGTTGGCTGATACAGCCGGCATGAGGTCACGCAGGCTGCTGACCTCCGAAGAGATAGGCGACCGAGAGTCGTCCTAATTCCCTCAGCATCTGAGGAGACTAGCCGGCCCCTCCATGCCGGACGATTTCCTCCTCACGTTCTGGAGGGAGTGACACCCGGAATACCTCGACAATGCCCTGGCCGCGGTGGATAAAACCGACGTAGAAAAATTGACGCGGGCGGCTGACCGGATCTACGAGACATTCGTTGAGAAAACAGAAGGTCGCCGTTATCGAGACCGGCGAGATTGCTCCCCAGAATCGTCGGACGACAGGCTCTTCAGAATATAGACACAAATCGAGGCACTGCGCCTCGACCGGCACCGCCATCAACGTCCAAACACGAGACGGCACAGACCGCGCCCGAGAGAAGACTCACAGAACTCCGGTCTTTGCCATTATCATACGACGTTCCGAGCACACGCTAAGAAATGCCGCTTACCATACAACTGGAATCAGGGAAACGAGACTGGCTGTCTGTAAACGCGGCAAGCGACGACGGCCTAGCATGCCGCCGCATATTTGTGAGGGACAGGAGCTCAAAAATCTCCTTCCTAGTGGACACCGGCGCCGACGTATGTGTATTTCCTCGCAACAAAATACACGGGTCCGTGAACAAAGATACGTACGAATGTTGGCGGCTAACGGGTCAGGCGTCGCGACCTATGGCACCACCCTAGTGTCCCTCGACTTGGCATTGCGTCGAGCGATGAAATAGCGTTTCATACTAGTGGACGTTGATACACCCATCATCGGTATGGACTCAGTCATTACGAATTGTGGGTGGACGCGAGGAATAAACGCCTCACAGATTCTACCTCGAACCGGTCGACGGAAGAATACACGGCCACGACTCAGACGGCGTCGATTAGAACAATCATCGCAGAGTCGACGTAACAATTCTCCTCAAACTCCTTGCCGAATTTCCGAATCTAACCCGCCCACCGGCTTTCGGACAAGAGAAAACTCAGCACGGTGTGGTACATCACATCGAAACCACACCAGGCCGGCCTGTCTACAACAAACTCAGTCGACTCGCACCTGTCCGACTTAAACAGGTTTAAGGCATAGTTAGAAGTTGTGATCGAACAATGTGTGATGCAGCCATCGAGAAGCCCATGAGCAGCGCCCTTGCACGTCGTTCCAAAAAGGACGGAGGGATTCGACCGTGTGGCGACTACCAGGCATTGAACGCCCGCACCATTCCGGTCAGATACACACCGTCGCGCATGGAGGATTTCGCACAGAACTTGCATGGTGCATTTTTCTAAAATCGACCTCGTTCGCGCTTACCATCAAATTGCACTGCAAGACGTAAAGAAAATAGCAATAAAAACAGCGTTCGGTCTGTTCGAAGCGACCAACATGATGTTTGGGCAACAAAATTGTACGCATATAGACGATTTCCTCGTAGCTTCCGAGAATGATGAGCAGCACCGCGAACATTTGCGGGTTCTGTTTAAATGCCTCAACGATTACGGGGTCATTATTAATATCGCGAAGTGCGAATTCGGCGTCCGCGAAATTCAATTCCTCGGTTATAGTGTATAGTGTAGTATAGGGTATAGTGCAATCATTGAGGGGATAAAACCTCTGGCTGAACGCGTTCAAGCGATAATGAAAGTACCGCGCCCTGCTACTATTAAAGAACTTCGAAGATACCTCGGTATGATTAACTTTTACAGACGTATCATACTGAGAGCCCCGCACATCCTTCGACTACTCAACGACTTAGTGGAAAGCACAACGAAGCGCAACGCGTCTATTGAGTGGTCCGAGCATGCCGAAAAAAGCTTCCGCGATTCGAAACGCGCCTTAGTCGACGCGACAATGTTAGCGCACCCGATTCCCGGCACGCCCGTTAGCCTCGCGGTTGACGCACCCGACTACGCTATTGCTGGCGATGTATTACGCGGTTAAACGCTCCCGACACGTCGTCGAAGGTAGAGAATTCGAGATATATACAGATCACAAACAACTAATTTACGCGTTCAACCAGAACCTCGACAAGTGTTCGTCAAGACAGTTTACGATGGATATCCGACATATAAAAGGGATAAAGAACAGCGTAGCCGATACTCTATCTCGCATCGAAGCGATCGGGAAATCAGTAGATCATTATACGCTAGCCGCAGCGCAAGAGAAGGATAGCGAGATGCGGGAAATTATCAACGCTGGTTCGAGCGCGCTGCATTTGAACAAGGTACAATTTCCCGATCAATTTTCCCGATATTACAATGTGCGTGCTACGCAAAAATTAGTAACGACGCGCTTCGTCTGGCCGTCCGTAAATAAAGATTGCCGAACGTGGACGCAAAAAATAGCTCCAATTGCTTCTTATTAAAGATTAAATGCTTCGGAATACTCAAATAATGGAATAGATTTTTTTATGACGATTGCAACAGCAAACTATCATTTTTTAACCTAGGGCTACTTTTTAATGTAATGTGGCGGCACGGGCCACGGAACTTTTCAACGGCTCCGGATGCAAAGCGCGACGCCGCCAAAGCGCAACACCGACATGTCCAATGTACCATCGATATCTTCACACCCTTTCCGCCGAATTCTCGGAAGAGCATACACGTTCCAGCACAGGCGGCACATTTAATGAATGCATGTTAGTGGGGGATATCGATGGGCTACGATGGGAAGAATCTGCGCGATCCGAAACAAAAGGGCAAACAGTCTGTCTTACGCCATTAAATGTGTAACTCCTCGGTACTATTTGCATAGCAACGCGTCGAATGATCTCTCAGTATCTATCGTTATTTGTTAGTTGTTACCAGTTGTCTGTTAAGTGTAATTGTTAATTGGTAACTCTGATTGTTGATTAGTTCTAAATAAACTATTGTTCGTTAAAAACACCAAGAGTAGTTCCTTACGCACCTATCACCATACCACCTCAGTAATAATATAATGCATATAAAATAACTAAATTGGTCATAACTAGTAAACTACTGAGTGACAACTTACGACTCGTGACTAATTCCCAATTAACTCGCAACTAACTGACTTTCTCTATCATCCATTTATCATCAGTTTTTATATTCCCGCCACACATACGTGTTCCGTAGCCACCAACGATGTTCACGATACGTCGTTTCCAAGTAATTACTTTTCTTACAGGCCGCGGACACATCGATGGGCCATGTGGTCCATTGGTATGTCACGTCTCTTCTGGCCTGTTTACATTTCCACTTCCTATGTACATTGTAATTCGTACTCCTAGAGAGTTCTGTTCTTATGACTATATCACAATACTACAGCATATAAATATAATAGCAAGCAGCTCGCAAAAAGCATATTTCGGGGCGGAGACAGGACATACATGTCCCCGGTTCATCGGCGAGATGATACAACTGCTTCGAGGCACTGCAATGGTTTGGATCTTTACCGTCGACGATCGTACAGGGAATCTGTCACCTTACAACAGCTTCCGCGAGTACCTTCCGTGTTAATTTTTTATTGTAACTGTTCCATTCACTTTGCCAGTCCTCATAGGCTTTCTTACCAATTACATCTAGTTCTTCTTTTAACGTGTTACTATTGCGACTCGCATCGCCTTCGACAACCGTGCTTTTAGAGATCCTAGTTTTCTCGTTGGATTCTCTCCGCATCCTAACTTTGATTTAAATTGGTAAGTTACCCGTCAACACGCAAAGCGCATGAGAAACAGTGCGATATACCGTAGTCGTGATACACAGGGCTGTCTTCGTGCCCTTTTCAAAGTCCTCCTATTCTTCGTTCAAAATCTTTTAAGGGGCCATGGGTCACTACGTACAGTCAGTCTGAGAGTAACTAGCGAATTGTCAACAATCCATAACACTCACTTATATTTTAAATACATTTGGTTCTGTAATTTTGTTTAATAAATATCACAATATTATTTCAACATAAACATTGTGTCTTCCACAGATTATTAATCTTAACTTCAAGATTAAATTCTAGCAGTGTCTATTGTGACTTTTAAATATTATATACTTTCAACCGAGTTGGCAACCGAGTCACCCAGACTGACTCCAATAACTCACGGTACACGCATACCAGTTATGAACAATATCTCTGTCTTGCCCCTGGACAACGCAAGACCGACACTCGCGCAACAAACACACACTCATTTTTCTTGACCGCAAGACGTTATCGTCAAGTCGTCCAACACCATATTGTCCAGTCTTTCCAGAAGCTGGACATACACCAAGTTCCACAAGAATGGCCCAAAAACCGATCCATGCGGTACACCAGCCGAAATCTCGTACTCCACCGTACCAAACTGGTTACTAATCATAATCCTCCTCTCTGTCAAACAGTCGTTCACCAGTCTTCTAACCATCCAAGGCAGCTTTCTTCTGGCCACTTCATTAAATGATGCTGTCCCAACTAAGGGTGTTAAACGCTTTCTTAATGTCCAAAGCGACCATCATGCAGATCAGCCTTTTCTTCTTACACATATTCGCAAACTTCAACACCTGATTAATGGCCATCCTCCATGCTCCCTTTCTTCCTAAATTCATACTGCCTCCTACGGGTCCACTCCCGTACACCTCTCTATAATCTTTTTCAGCCACTTCTCCCATATCTTACTCAGCATCTGGAGTATGCTTATTGGCCTGTAAGCATTAGGAAGCCTGGGGTCCTTACCTACGGCTTCCTAAGCAGTATCACTCTGGCTGTTTTCCAGCGTCTGGGAATCCGTTCTATATTCGTGATATTTTTCATCACATCGGTTACAAGCTGTATCTTATGTGCGCCAACCAACTTAACAATATCGCCAGGTACACCATCTATTCCCACAGTCTTCTTTATTACCTAATATTTCCTTTACATCGTCCTCCATTAGAGTAATATTCTCGGCGTGAAAACGATTTCCGGTGATATCCCCCATCGTGTCCCCTTCTAAGACCGTATTAATCGGCATGTCATTCACAGGCCCTCTACTCTTGCATCTATTCATAACCGTAGGATATGGTTTACTCTACGGGTCACTCTCTAAAATCTTGCAAAACTCTACCCAAGCTCTCCTTTTATTTTCCACGATTTCTTTCTTCAGCTGCCTTCTTATCCCTTTATACCGTTAAAAACATCAATACCACTGCACTCCCTTTTCCTCTCTCTTGTTACCTTCCTCTGCGCTTTAAGGGCCTGTGCTCTTAATTCTGTAATCGTATTTCACCAGTAATTGCAGCATTTCCTTTTCGCCGTATAGCCCACCTGCCTTAGAGTACACTCACACTTCCTTCCAAAATACTGTTGTAAGTAAAGTAAGCCGCCTTGCATCCTTCGTCTATCATGTTAAAATCGTCCTTTATTCGTCGCTAAAATGTCGTCAAATCTGGCTAAAAAATTTTCAGACGCTAGGCCCTTCGTTACATATTTAAAAAATTTGTTTCTACAGATCCATGTGTTGAGAAATGTATAATTTTCTGTGCTGGTTAAATGAGTAGTAGAGATACTTGTATGTGGGTATCAGTGTGTGGAGGTGGTACGCGTGTCGCGGCGTCTCGAAGAAAGATGAATGTAAACTATTCACTCGGTTAACAGTCGGGCCTCAGTAATAGTAGTAATATCTTCAGTGTATAGCGTGTATATTATTGGCCCTACAACGATGCTATGAGGTATACCTACTTCAATAGGTTCGAAAGTTCAATAAGTTGTATGTTTATCATTCGCAGATCCAAATATTGGGGTCTTAGTAACAATAGTAATATCTTCAGTGTATAGCGTTTATATTAAAGGCCCTACAACGATGCTATGAGGTATACCTACTTCAATATGATTAAAGGTTCAGTAAATTGCATGTGTATCATCTGTAGATCCAAATATTGGGGTCTTGGTAATAGTAGTAATATCTTCAGTGTATAGCGTGTATATTACTGGCCCCACAACGATGCTATGAGGTATACCTGCTTCGATAGGTTCAAAAGTTCAGCAAGTTGTATGTGCATCATTTGCAGATCCAAATATTGAGGTCTTGGTAATAGTAGTAATATCTTCAGTGTATAGCGTGTATATTACTGGCCCCACAACGATGCTATGAGGTATACCTACTTCAATAGGTTCGAAAGTTCAATAAGTTGTATGTTTATCATCCGCAGATCCAAATATTGGGGTCTTAGTAACAGTAGTAATATCTTCAGTGTATAGCGTTTATATTAAAGGCCCTACAACGATGCTATGAGGTATACCTACTCAATATGATTAAAGGTTCAGTAAATTGCATGTGTATCATCTGTAGATCCAAATATTGGGGTCTTGGTAATAGTAGTAATTAATATCTTCAGTGTATAGCGTGTATATGTTAAAGTAACAATATATAACGGTTTATTAAATATAAAATTTATATGTAACAGAATAACTATCTTATATGCAGCAGAATAACTTTAAGTATTAACGTACACCGCTCTATTCTCTTATACATCGCGAACAAGAACGAATTTGTTTTATTGCACATTCATTAATTCAATAATTTAATGGTATTTTCCTTTTATCTCCCTCTCTTTCATTCCTAGCTCGTATAATACAGATATATACAGATCTATTTTCTAACAATATACCGGGTAATATAAAGAGTGGGGCATTTAAGACAGGTCACTTGAATATTTCACTTGTTTTTGAAGTTACAAGAAAATGCATTAGACCGAACTTACTTGATATCGAAGGGTTCGTAATCTGATATTACTAATTTTTCTGGAGCCGTTTTAATTTTAGATGGAGCCGTTAAGTTGATGTGAAGATCAACTCCACCTTTTTAAATGAAACGATGTGGTTTTTATTCATAACCTGGTAGAGTATTTCAAAGCAAAAAGTTAGCCAAGATCAACTGCAATAGAAAATAAATTCTCTCAGAGCACTTTTCAATACTTCGAAGATTTACATGCAACATGTTATGTATATACTCACTGTTGGTTCAAGTCTTCAAAATCACGACTGTACAAGAATACATTTTTTTTAATAACTCCAATGCACTACAATTTGTTCAGGAAAGACATTTGGTAAATTATTTTAAGTGTTTGAAATATTTATCACGTACATGTTCGCTCAGGACACATCTCCAATGCACATACTGTTTATGCCGTAGACAGGAGGTCATTTGGATGCGTCCAGCGTAGTCTTCTAACAAGGTTTTCTCGATGTAGATTATTTGCTACATTGCTAGGATAGTTTCCAAGCCCTATCATGTATCTGTTGTATAGATATTTTGCTTCTTCTTCTATTGCTTCGATCATAAGATTGCTTCGTATTTGCTCGTTCCGCATGTGTCAAGGAGCGTTGGCAATAGTCCTCAGAATGACGGGTTGCAGCTCCCCATCAGTGTTATATGGCTTTCAGTAGCCGTAACCCATAATGCAATCCCGTAGATTCGAATTGGCTTGATTAACGTTTTATAGAAAAGAAGCTTATTGCTTGTACTTAGCTCAGAGTTTCCGCTAGAGAATTTTAGTCTGAGGTATCCTAGCACTGTTGAGAGCAACAGGAGAAAGAGTTCCTTTTTTCAATGTAAATATAATGTGGTTACAGCTCTCAAAGTTCATTTTTATTCTCCATTCACTTAACCACTGTTTACTTTGTAGCAGCTATTGCTGCAAAAAATTTCCTGCGATATTTGGCTTTTCGTGCGTGGCCATAATTCCAGTATCATCTGCAGATCCAAATATTGGGGTCTTAGTAACAGTAGTAATATTACTGCATATTACTGGCCCCACAACGATGCTATGAGGTATACCTGCTTCAATCGGTTCAAAAGTCCAGTAAATTGTATGTGCATCATTTGCAGATCCAAATATTGGGGTCTTGGTAATAGTAGTAATATCTTCAGTGTATAGCGTATATATTACTGGCCCCACAACGATGCTATGAGGTATACCTGCTTCGATAGGTTCAAAAGTTCAGCAAGTTGTATGTGCATCATTTGCAGATCCAAATATTGGGGTCTTGGTAATAGTAGTAATATCTTCAGTGTATAGCGTGTATATTACTGGCCCCACAACGATGCTATGAGGTATACCTGCTTCGATAGGTTCAAAAGTTCAGCAAGTTGTATGTGCATCATTTGCAGATCCAAATATTGAGGTCTTGGTAATAGTAGTAATATCTTCAGTGTATAGCGTGTATATTACTGGCCCCACAACGATGCTATGAGGTATACCTGCTTCAATATGTTTAAAAGTTCAGTAAATTGCATGTGTATCATCTGTAGATCCAAATATTGGGGTCTTAGTAACAGTAGTAATATCTTCAGTGTATAGCGTGTATATTACTGGCCCCACAACGATGCTATGAGGTATACCTGCTTCGATAGGTTCAAAAGTTCAGTAAGTTGTATGTGCATCATTTGCAGATCCAAATATTGGGGTCTTGGTAATAGTAGTAATATCTTCAGTGTATAGCGTGTATATTACTGGCCCCACAACGATGCTATGAGGTATACCTGCTTCGATAGGTTCAAAAGTTCAGCAAGTTGTATGTGCATCATTTGCAGATCCAAATATTGGGGTCTTGGTAATAGTAGTAATATCTTCAGTGTATAGCGTGTATATTACTGGCCCCACAACGATGCTATGAGGTATACCTGCTTCAATATGTTTAAAAGTTCAGTAAATTGCATGTGTATCATCTGTAGATCCAAATATTGGGGTCTTAGTAACAGTAGTAATATCTTCAGTGTATAGCGTGTATATTACTGGCCCCACAACGATGCTATGAGGTATACCTGCTTCGATAGGTTCAAAAGTTCAGTAAGTTGTATGTGCATCATTTGCAGATCCAAATATTGGGGTCTTGGTAATAGTAGTAATATCTTCAGTGTATAGCGTGTATATTACTGGCCCCACAACGATGCTATGAGGTATACCTGCTTCGATAGGTTCAAAAGTTCAGCAAGTTGTATGTGCATCATTTGCAGATCCAAATATTGAGGTCTTGGTAATAGTAGTAATATCTTCAGTGTATAGCGTGTATATTACTGGCCCCACAACGATGCTATGAGGTATACCTGCTTCAATATGTTTAAAAGTTCAGTAAATTGCATGTGTATCATCTGTAGATCCAAATATTGGGGTCTTAGTAACAGTAGTAATATCTTCAGTGTATAGCGTGTATATTACTGGCCCCACAACGATGCTATGAGGTATACCTGCTTCGATAGGTTCAAAAGTTCAGTAAGTTGTATGTGCATCATTTGCAGATCCAAATATTGGGGTCTTGGTAATAGTAGTAATATCTTCAGTGTATAGCGTGTATATTACTGGCCCCACAACGATGCTATGAGGTATACCTGCTTCGATAGGTTCAAAAGTCCAGCAAGTTGTATGTGCATCATTTGCAGATCCAAATATTGAGGTCTTGGTAATAGTAGTAATATCTTCAGTGTATAGCGTGTATATTACTGGCCCTACAACGATGCTATGAGGTATACCTGCTTCGATAGGTTCAAAAGTTCAGTAAGTTGTATGTGTATCATCTGCAGATCCAAATATTGGGGTGTTAGGAATAGTAGTAATATCTTCAGTATCTAGCGTGCATATTACTGGCCCCACAACGATGCTATGAGGTATACCTGCTTCAATAAGTTCAATAAGTTGTGTGACTTGGTTGGTTGGTTGAAACCACGTGGATTGTCGTATTTCCAGAGTAATGTCTTCTAATAATTCTGGCAATACATCTTCTAAGATTCTTCCATCCTTTTTTTTCAACTTACGACTATTTAGCGTACCATCAACGAAATATGGAACAATTATTTTACTATGACCAGTAGTGAATGTTGTAGCGCTTAATTGCTCCATAGTTTGTAAATGTGATCTCATTCGGAGACAAAATTTTACTCAAGAACATTTCAGCGTCTTGTAGTTTTCGTAAACCCCTTTTGCAGAATTATAAACGTTTCTGAAAATTATTTTCACTTAATTAAAGTGAAACAGAAAGTAAGGAAGAAGTAAAACGTGAAATTTCTTTGACCTGTGTTAAATGGCCCATCCTGTATACTATAGAATATATCTGTCTGAATTGCACGTTGCAGAATTCTTAGATTGAAATTATTTTTCAAATAGTAGTATCCAGAAATATTAATATTTATACTCGTATCATATCCCAAATATGCAATAATATTTCGGGATATTAATATTCGAAAACGCAATTTCAATTACTCATAACGTCTCTTTCATTTTTTATTACTCATATTTATATATTAATTATATATAAATACATATATTTATTACTCATACTCAACACGTCACAACTTAATACTACTTATCGATAAGATACGTACACTGCTAAAAAGTGTTCCGTTTTATTATAACACAATACGCAATTTATTAGAAAAAATTAAACAACGTACATGAAAAGTCCAAATTTTTCATGGATTATGAAATTTTGTACGAGAATAAGTGTGAAGAAATTTAGTTAAAAGGAAATTTAGAACTTAATGCGATTTGTACAGTATAGTTTTATAATAAATAAATAAATAGATACAGCTTCCGAATTGTTTCAGTTATAGAATGTGCAATACGTAAACATAAGTCTGTTACATATAAACATTTTACTTTTCACCGAACATTTTCACCGAATGTCTATTTGCAAAAAAAAAAAATTGTACGACATTCAAAATGGCAAGATTTATTATAACCTAAAATTGACAAATGAAGAGAGGTGTTACGTCGCGTGGGACAGTCCGTGCGCCGTCCTTCATTGTCTGACCGTCAAAGGCCCACGCAACGTTATTCAGATTCTCAATAAACCTAGGAAACCACCATAAACAGAGTCTTTTTAACGAAATCTTTAATCCTGCAAGTATTTTCTATTTATGGCTGGTCCTTAAAACAGTCCTTAGGTTTATTATTCGCTCTTAAAAATCACAGAGAAAGCGGGTAGTTACCTAAGGGGAAAAGAATATTTGTCTAACGGAAAAGCAGGTTTTTCCCATAAACAATGACACCCACTTACTCCTAGCTTCATTTGTTAACGTTGGCTATAACCAATGGGCATCGCGTATCGTTACCCTAACTTTCCTAATGAAAAGTGTGAATAACGAATCCGCATTCTACGTTCAAAGGGCACACCCATACCGAAATTTCCTCCGTAATAACATAAGAAAGAACAGTTAGTTAAAAAACAGTTCAAGTAAAAGAAGGACTAAAAAGTCAAGTCATCACAGTCGCCAACACAAAACTAGTCTCAGGTCGTACTCACTCGTAGTTTGGCAGTTAACATACGCATAATTGTATCAAATATTGAATTGTTATTGGATTGCTGAAAATATATATATTATAACCTGTTAATATCAACGTTATACTCATTCAACTACCCTTATTATCTGAACCGAAATAAGGAATCGAACGACTCGTGGCGACAATTATTCGAATCGTACCGTGAATTTACGACTGCCGTTTGCGCACTTCGAGATCGCGTCTCCCCGAGAACGGTAGAAACAAGAGGCATATTTTAATTTATAATATAAACCTGTATTTTATTGTATTGAATGAATAGAAGTCTAAAACTGATTGTGGTGAATATAAATGGCATATATACGATATTAGTAAATTTACGTTTATATAAACGATAACTTTAAGCAACAATAAGATCAACATAGTGCATTAATCTTTTAGAAATGCTACATGATCTACAACTAATATCGATCAATAAAAAAAATACTGCAAATAAGATTTCGTTATTTTTATTAAGTTTCATTTTATCTTTTCTTTATATTTGATATGGGTTCAGGTTAGGTGTTATTTTATCTGGTCGCCGTGAGGTGGCTGGCTGCCACGGATGCACAATCATAGGCAGAATTCGCTGTAATGTTTCTGTCAGTTTTTCTACGAATATCTCGGAAACTAAAGCTGAACCGCGATAACGTGTATAGGGAAAATTGTTCAGAATCATGTCATCGGTAACATATTCAGAAATCATTGAAATCGCTCATGAGGTTAAACTTCCAAATAATTACCAACAATCCCGCCGCATTTTCGTGACAGACAGGAATTCGAGGATTTCTTTCCTCGTGGACATCGGCACCGGCTTATGCGTGTACCCGCGCAAAAAGCTACGTGGATTCGCAAATAAAGACGAATACTCTAAAATAAAAATATTAGACCTATTTTCTATTATATTTGAAAACAAACTTTGGGAAATACTTGTTACGGAAACAAATCGCTTCGCATATCAGACAATGCACGGCGAGCGTAAAAAACGGGAAGTGGATGACGCTTGGTATCCTATTACCTTAGACGAAATAAAGGCCTACTATGCACTGTGTATGTTACGCCTCGAGGCTTACCATAGACCGTATTCGTAACCGTCGCTCGTGGTACTACAGTGTCGCAGACAGATCGTCGTCTTATAGAACCAGCGAAATATATACAATGTAGCGACAAGCGCATAGTTGCCATTAAGCAGTGAGTTCTAGGAACGTCGATTCGCCTTCGGTCCGTTATTTCATCTACACAAAGGTGGCATACGTGATCATAGGCACGAACGGTGGCGTGACCCGAGCGTAGTGGGGGTAGTCTCCTAGAGAAGACAAAGAAAGAATCGAAAGGCAATCAGTATCATTTGAGAATTCAAACGTTATGCATCGAGAGGTTCTGTCGAATAAAATTAAAGTCGCTTAATCTACCGAATACATTGAGAAATACGATAAAGTCGGGTCGCATTCCTGTATCAAACTCATTGTATGTATCATTATATAATTTGTGATGTGCTCATTAGAATATTAAATATTGTTAAGTATACAAGTTTATATTAACCCTGTCAGCACAACGTGACAATCATCTAAACCACCTCCGTTATCTTAATCGAAACAGGGAAACGACTAATTCGCGGCGTCGATTATCCGAATCGTAGCGAGAATTTACGCCTCTCGCTGACGCGCTTTCCTCGCGATCGCGTCTCTCCGTGAACGGTCGTAACAGTGTATTTTGATAGGTTAAGTAAAAAAATCAAATATCCAACTGTATTGCACCATAAGAGCAGTAGTAGAAACGCCAATATTTAAAAAAACAATGCCTTTGTCTTAAAACTTAAAACATAAAAGAACATTGTGTTATAATAATTTATCTATATTTACATCTTTAAAAATTTGGCCAAAATTTTTTCTCCATGACATTATACCATGTTTGCAAACTCAAATATGATGACAGTGTTCTCCCCCTATCTTTTCTTGCAGCATAATTGTTTGTTTATGTTGTTATTTCTTTTATTAGGACGCCAATAAAAAATATCTTTTAAAAAAAACCAACAACTGATCAACATTTGAGGATACCTGTGGTCCTGCCGGTTTTTCCCCGGCTATGAATTATATTCTCGGTGGTACTTCGCTAGATTCTTCATAAGGTATTCAATCTAGATTAGAATCTTGTGGGGATCATCGATAATTCCTTCATGAATACAATCGACTTCGTTCCTAAACAGTTCAAAATCAAATTTCTTTCCATTTAAGCTAATTTCATTTCCGAAATCCATTTTTTAGGGCTTCTAAAGTATAATACTTTTACCATGATTATCGAATCCGCACTAACGTAAATTTCAATAGAATAATAAACGTAATTTTAAAGCGTAACGCTTCATACTTCCTAACAAAGAAAATGAAGAGGTAAGGAAATTTATTTACGAAACAATACTGCGCTCTCGTGAATTATAGATGACGAAATCTAACATAAACAGGAACTGTCACTTCTCACTCGCCACTCGAGTTGCCGCATGAAACGCCGTGGCGACTGAGAGTCGCCTCTCAAGCGCAAAGGGTTACCACTACCTGATTGGTTTAAAATTTCTGCACCACGCTATTCTAATATGCTTTTGTTGCTTGCAAATGTTTAATAGCTAGTTTTTACGCCTTGTAATTTGTAATATACTTAGTAATGGGTATGCATCAGCTACTAAGTTTTTGTTCAATGCCCTATTCTTGATGACTATTCGCCACTGCTTATTTTCCATTTCTTGAGAACTACCTATCAACAGTTCTTGCAGAAAAAGATTAGAGTTGCAGCAACACTTAAAAGCAAATTATATCGTTCTTCAATGGCTTCATTTGCCGATTAATCTCCTCCCTGTGGATAGATGTGAGGTGCAATAGCTGTGGGTGATAGTACTATTGCTGGTGTAGAGGTCGAGATAGGTCCTGGGGTACTGCTGCTTCTCTTCTCACTTTGTATCGTGGAAGGGGGGGAGGGGGAGTGACCTGTAGAATTATTTACACTATTTTACAGGGAGGGAAATTTGAGCGTTGCCGTTTTGTGGTTCTTTCTCTTGTTATTTTTTATTATGGTTTCGGTCTAAACCAATATTTTTTTATGTTTTTTCTGTAATTGCCTTCAGTGTCTTTTTGGGAAAGGGCCATGTTGTATCCCCACCTAGTGTCTACGGTCTGTCCATTTAAGTTTTTCTAGTAGAGTATTGTTTTAATCCCTATTTTTCTTTTTATATAGTATATTATTGGAATATTATTTTGGCCTTGGAGGTAGTTTCTTTCGTCTAGGTATAAAAACGCTTCGGGGGAGGGGAGGGGATGCATCTTTGCAGCTTGCGCGAAGTGGTTTATTGTTAGTTTTTAGATGCGACAGCCGATGCGGTGGATGTTGGCTAAGTCGTGGGTGTGGAAAAAGTCGCATCCTTGCTCGATGTGTTTATGTGAATAGTAATAATTCAGTAGTATATTATCACGCTTGGCGCAATTTTACTAATCGCTGCACATACGGCTGCGTGTGCCCTGACATTTTGATTCATTAGGTTGGAAAAGGTGTCTCGCGACTTTCCAAGCAATTTTCCCCTTAGTAAGTAAGATATCGGCATCTTCCCTGTCTGGGGCACCCAATAACGCGCCAAGTAAGGAGATCAAACTAAACGAAGACTGTTCTCGGCACATATTGTAACAATGTTAACTTCTGGTCAAACAAAAACTCAACAAGATAGATAATAAATGGAATGAGAACATAATTTTACAAGTTTGATAATTAGTTACGTCTAGCGCAGTTAGGAAGTCTGGCCAGTCAACGCCCGTTAGCCGCGTTGGCATCCGTCAGTTCGCCGATCCGGTGCGGAGAATTTCGGAGAAGTTGGTGGGCCCATGCCTGTCAAGACCACTCACCTCACCGCGGGGCTCCCTGTCACCGTGCATCGACTTTGACCGGGGCAGGGTGCGAAAGAGTGAGTGGCACCAGGACGGAGACTTCGTCGACGACCTCGGCGAACCAAGAAAAATATGGATAGAGAGAATATGAGTAACAAAGTTTACGGTGCAGGGGAGGGATACCCCAGTACCGGCGCAGTCGTGGGTGGTGAAGTGAGCCCCACTGCGTCGACATCTCGCGACCACGGCCGTTCGAGGGTGGACCGCCAGGTCCCCGGACGTGTTTCTGCGCCTGGCGAGGCGACGGAGGACAACAGGATAGAGACTGCGGAGGAATCTCCGAAGAGGGTGACGAGACGTTCGCTGAGAACCGCGGACAGGTCGGAGTGCGTCTTTCTCACACCGGCAATGTTGGACGATGGCACGTCACCGGTGGGGATCGCGAGCGAGGTCCGACGACGAGGAGTCGTAAGAGGTAAGAAGAGGAGGATAGCAACCACGGCGTGTCCGAAGAGTTAGCGACGCAGATAAGGACGAGTTCGGTCGCGAACGTCAGCGCGGGCCTGACGATGCACGTCTCCGAGATCATGCGGATTGCGACGACGTCGTCCAACCTCAAGGGGACGTACATCAGATCCTTGAAAGACGCGGCGAGCTATATCACCGCCGCCTGGAAGACGGAATCCTCGAGGAGGACGAAGCCAGCGCGGGACAACGACAACGTAGACACGAGGCTGTCCGTGCTGGAGGAGGAAAACGCAGCCCTCCGCCAAGAACTGAGGAGATTGGCTGCTCGCGCTCACGAGTGCCCGCGGTGCACCGGCGCGACGTCCGAGTACGACCGTCCTCCGCGGGAAGGCGGAAGCGACAGGGCACGTCTAGATGCCCTGGAGAGGGTAGTCCGAGAGCTAGAACCCACCATTCTCAGGACCATAGAGGAGCGTTTCGGGGGTACACGACGGCAACACACCCCCGAAGCACGTCCGAGCAAGGACCGCTCCGCCGATTCCCGCGCCGCCCAAACGACGTCGCTCCCGAGGGAGCAAGAGGGTGGAGAGTGGAAATTGGTGGAGGCGAAGAAGAAGAGGAAGAAGGGGAGGAAGAAGACGAACGGGGCGAAGTTAGGAAGTCTGGCCAAGCACGAACACTGTCAACACTGGTCAAGTTTCGATCCTTACAGAGTAGTCGACTACCAGTAAGAAAAAGTGAACACGAAATTGAAACTCTTCTGAATTTTCGAACCTGGACTAATTAACAGGCAATGACAGGAGCCGAGTGTAGCAAACCGATTTCTATCCCTGCGTGCTACTTCAGCCATTTCCGGAACACGTAGTGGTCTAAACCGTGTGAACGGCTAACACTAGAAATACTGACAGTTAAGACTAAACTATTTCTACCAAGAGCAGTCAAAATGATTGGTCTTTAAAATATTTGTAATAATCGAAACTGTTTATATTTATCGATTTAACACAACATACAAAAGCAATTCCACGTTATGTGAAGTGCATTTTTGGTAACATTAATACATTTGGGACCATGCTCGCCAAAGTAGGGTTTATATTTATTGATTTAATACATTCTGACAAAATTTGACAATACAGAAGGACAGTGCATTTTTGCTGTTATTAATTCATCTGAGACCATGATCGCTAAAAAATGGTGTTACGTCGCGTGAAATGGTCCGTGCGACGTCCTTCATTGTCTGACCGTCAAGGCCCAAGCACAATTAGACAGACCCTCAATAAGCCTGTAACGGCACAGGAGTCAAAGGACGACACGAGGGGACATTGACTTAGCCTTGACGCGTGAAATAATAATGACCAATAAACTCCGGGAAAAGGAGAGGAAGATATGAGACAGAAGATATGAGACTGGAAGAATGTGAGGTAACAGGGGGATCAAAGGGACTGGAAGAGACACTAAAGGAGACAGGAGAGAGGCTATGCTGAAAGAGATAATGGAGAAGAGAAGAGATTACAGCTAGATTCAAAGGCCAAAGAACGACAGGCAGAAGGATCAGGACAAAATAACGAAATGCAATGTAACATATGTCGTATTACAAGGTAACATAAGTGTACTATAAGCTGACTTAAGTAGCAATGTAAGAAAGTATGTAAACCGGAAGTCGTCCAAAGCCGAATGGCAGGGACTAAGTTTAATAAATAAAACTCCGCGAAAAACGTCACCGCTACATGCAACCGTCGAATCACGACGAATTTCAATTTTCCGACTGTCCCCCGACGAAAACGAGCAAACAGGCGACAGAACATCCTCCCAATTTTACCGGAACTTGAGGAGCCTCGCAACATCGGATGATTTCATTCTCACCGTCTGGGAAGGCCGGCTGCCAGTTCACGTGTAGCATGTCCTGGCCTCCGTGCAGGATAAGAAACCCAAAACACTGACCCGAATCGCCGACAGCATCCACGACAAACGCCTGGACCCAGGACAAATTGCCGCGGTCAGCACAGATCGGATAACAGTGATAAGCAATTCACCTGTACAAAACGTCGGGACGAGCGATTCGACCGCCGCCGCCATCAGCGCGTTAAGAGAGCAGATGAATCACATGCAAGCGCAAATGAACGCGTTGTGCGTGGATAACCGTCGATAACCGCGACCACGATCACGCTGTCGTACAATATACCGCCGCGGTTCGAGATCCCGAGACCCGCAGCGGCAAGATGGGTTATATTTCTACCACGCGACGTTTCGGGAACGCGCGAGAACATGCAATTCACCATGAAATTGGAATTCGGGAAACGCGGCCAGCCGTCCGTAAACGCGGCGAACGACGACGGCGAAAACACGCGCGTTTCGTATCTGGTAGACGCCGGCGCCGACATTAGCGTCTACCCACGCAGCAAAATCCGCGGAGTTGCAAAGAAAAGCGAGTACGAGTTGTTCGCGGCTAACGGGACACGAATGGCAACGTACGGGACCGTCGCGATCCATCTGAATTTGTCCCTACGACGTGTCTTTAAGTGAAATTTTACTGTGGCCGACGTCCAAACTTTAACACCTATTATCGCCATGGTTTTGCTAAGTCACTCCGGTTCCTCGTAGACCCACGTAATAACAGATTTCTAGATGTTCTAGATTTCTAGATTTCTACACGTTCCAGATATCTTCGAAGGGATTCGCGGCCACGGACAACGTCCTACCGATAACAACCACCTGCGGTGATTCAGAGTATCACCAACTACTGGCGGAATTTCCCGGCCTCACTCGTCCGCCGACTTACAGGAAAGAAAAGGCTCGATACAGCGTGGTACGTCACATCGAAACCGCGACAGGCCGGTCAGTTTACAACAAACCCCGCCGCCTCGCACCAGATAGGCTCAAAAGCAGGTAAAAGTGGAATTTGAGCTCCTGATTGAGCAAGGCATGATGAGATCATCGAAAAGCTGTGGGAATCACCTGTGCACGTCGTGTCAAAAAAGGACGCGTCGAAGCGATCATCAACATCCCGGAGCCCGCGGACGTAAGACAATTACCCAGGTACCTCGGTATGATAACTTCTACCAACATTTCATACCGGCGGCAGCAAGAATTTTTCAACCTCTTAAGATAGGGCAACGCGCTCACTGAATGGTCCAAAAACGTGGAAATTTCGAAGAATCTAAACGTGCTCTCGCGGACGCCACGATGCTAGCGCATCCGATACCCGGTGCGCCCGTCAGCCATACGATAGACGCGTAAGACAGCGCAGTAGGAGCCGTTTTGCAGCAATGCACGAATGACAAATGACAACCGCTAGGGTTTGCCGCAAAATCCGTAATACCCACACAACAAAAGCACAGTGCCTACGATCGCAAACTGCTCGCGATCTACACCGCTGTAAAACGTTTTCAACACGCCGTTCAGGGTAGAGACTTCAGAATCTATACTGACCACAAACTCCTCATTTACGCGTTTCTACAAAAACTGGAAAAAAGTTCGCAAAGATAATTTCGCTATTTAGATTATATAGCATAATTTACGACTTTTGGTTTGGTTCGGGGCGTAGGTGACACAAGGACGGAGAAGAGGTTAGGAAGGCAAAAGCGCGGAACATAGAGTAAAGTAGGGAAACAAAAGATGGCGTTAAACAGAGGAAGACCAAGGAACGCTGGAGATCGGGAAGATTTCAAAAACACATTGGATAGTTACAGCTTGTCAGAAAAAGAGACAGTAGACAGGGAGAAAGGAATTGAGGTAATGGATGGAAAAAATAGAGAAGATGAAAAGAAGATTTGAGGCGATGGTAAAAGAAATAAAAGGGAATTTGTAGCACAATTTACAACCGACATCCGGTACGTGAAAGAAAACAAGGTAGCCGACACGCTATCCCGTATCAAGACAGCCAAAAACTCGGTATATCACAGAACGTTAGCAACCACAGCGTAGGGAAGAGACAATGAACTGCGCCAAATCCCCAACTCCGACTCTCGCGCGCTGCGGCTTGAGAAAATTCGATTTTCCGACGAGGAAATATATTGCGACATTTCGACCGGAACATTGCGGCCGTTCGTACCGAAGCCGCAACGGTCGTTACACGGACTCTCCCATCCGGGGATACGAGCCACGCAAAAACTGGTGACCACACATTTTGTCTAGCCGTCTGTAAACAAAGATTGCCGTACGTGGACGCGACAATGCCAACGTAATAAAAAGTCGCCAGGCACGTATCTTCACCAGTCGGAACGTTTAAAACATTAGAAGGTCAATTCGAGCATATACACGTAGGCATTATCGTAATGCAATATTCGCAAGACTATCGATATTGCCTAACGTGTATCGATTGTTTTTCGCGTTGGCCTGAAGTCATTCCTATCGCTAACATGGAAGCGCCAACTGTTGCCTCGGCCCTCCTTTCGACCTGGATCTTTCGTTTCCGTGTTCCCTTAAAAATAACAACCGACCAGGGACGCCAATTCGAATTGAAGAGTTATGCCGGTTGCTCGTAGTCACCCATCTACGCACGTCGGTCTATCACCTCGCGTCTAATGGGATAGTAGAGCGCTTACATAGACAGCTCAAAGCGACAATCAAGTGCCACGTCATGAGCAACGGACCTGAAATTTTGCCAAATTGTACTATTAGGCATTAGAAGCGCGATAAAGGAGGACCTTAACGCAACGGCAGCCGAAATGATCTACGGCATCGGCATACAATTACCGGCACAATTTGCTTTACCAACCAATCAGCGGGCCAACTCGGAATTCGCGAACCTGTTAAAAGAACGGATGGAAAAAGTCAGGCCACAGCTTGTTACACGACGCCGCAAAAAGAAAGTATTCATTTTCAGCGAGTTGGAATCGGAGATATGACGCGATTAGAGGCCCTCTACAGCCGCCTTACGACGGGCCGTTTAATGTAACACGAAGAGACGAAGAAACATACACAATTAGAGTCAACAATCGTGACGTAATGGTTTCCGTATACCGATTAAAACCAGCCTTTGTAGTACCAGAGGACCTCGAAGCGAAAACCGCCGAAATCCGCGACGTGCTTAGTTCGGTAGAACAGACAAACGCCCGCAATGAAAGCGGTTCAATTATTAATAATCAAAAGAATGAAAGAAACACCAACAATAGGTACGTTACGCGGTCTGAGCGAAGAGTCCGTTTTCCGGATTGGTTATGTGGCGACAAGGACTATGGAACTTTCCAACGGCTCCGTGATACAAAGCGCTACGCTACGCCGTCAAAACGCAACACGACGTCATCAATATCTTCACGCTCCTTCCGCCGAATTTCTCGGAAGGGCATACACCCGCCAGCCACGGCGGCACTTATAATGAACGCACGCCAGTGGGGATATCGATGGAAACGAAGAAAAGAATCACTTCGGTCGGAAAAATAAGCACATTCGACCACGAGAAGCGAGACGTGAAAGACGGAAGAAAACGGGTACGCTATTATCGAGAAATCGATCGAACGACGCTATTATTTATCGGCGTTAAGTATCAACCGATGTTAACTGCTAATTGTCATTTGTTGTTATCTGGTTTAATAAATGTTATTGGTTAAATATAACCTAGTGTACTTCAGTACCTATTACACCATTCCACCTCAGTTACAAGCAGGTTTCGGTTAAGCATTGTAATTATTGGACACAGGATATACTACGAAAATTTAAAAAAACAGCGACGCTCAAGTAAATATAATAAAAATGTATAATAAATGTAAAATAAAAATGTAGCGGCACGGTAGTCAAAGGATGATGCAAGTCGAGAGCGTCTCATACTGTTGCTTTATCCTCAGGATATTGACTTAGCCTTGAAGCATGAGAAACTTAATGACAAGTAAACTCCGGGCAAAAACAACGTCACCGCTACATGCAACCATCGAATCGAGACGAATTTCAATTTTCAATCTTACGAGCGTCTATCAAGTTACGCGACAAGCCTTTGCGAGCATTTATTCCGCGATTCTATTCTGCGATTTAGACTTCTCATCGATGACTCATGTTTACGATCGTGTATTAATTTATCGATTTAAATACATTCGACGGTTACAACAACAAGTAATCTCGTCATTAATTCTCACGCGTCTACAACCTTTTCAAATAAACCTCTACAAAATTTTGTACGAGAATAAGTGTGAAGAAATTTAGTTAAAAGGAAATTTAGAACTTAATGCGATTTATCTAGTATAGTTTTATAATAAATAAAGAGATACAGCTTCCGAATTGTTTCAGTTATAGAATGTGCAATGCGTAAACATAAGTCTGTTACATATAAACATTTTACTTTTCACCGAACATTTTCACCGAATGTCTATTTGCAAAAAAAAAAAATTGTACGACATTCAAAATGGCAAGATTTATTATAACCTAAAATTGACAAATGAAGAGAGGTGTTACGTCGCGTGGGACAGTCCGTGCGCCGTCCTTCATTGTCTGACCGTCAAAGGCCCACGCAACGTTATTCAGATTCTCAATAAACCTAGGAAACCACCATAAACAGAGTCTTTTTAACGAAATCTTTAATCCTGCAAGTATTTTCTATTTATGGCTGGTCCTTAAAACAGTCCTTAGGTTTATTATTCGCTCTTAAAAATCACAGAGAAAGCGGGTAGTTACCTAAGGGGAAAAGAATATTTGTCTAACGAAAAAGCAAGTTTTTCCCATAAACAATGACACCCACGACCCACGTTGGCAGGAGACTTACTCCTAGCTTCATTTGTTAACGTTGGCTATCGTTATAGCCAACGATTGGTTAATCGTAACGAGAATTTACGACTGCCGTTTGCGCGCTTCTTCGAGATCACGTCTCCCCGCAAACGGTCGAAACAAGAGATCAATCCCAACTTAAGGACCGTTGGGAACGATTTAAACCATTCCAACACGACTTAGATGAAATCAAAGATGATGACATCGCTCAGAAACGAGAAGCGTTAAGACATTGCATATCCCTGGACACTCGAATAAAGGTCCTCATGGAAGGAAATTGATCATCAACCCCGTTGACATCTAAAAGCATCGATTTTCCCGAAGCGAAAATGCATTTGCCAGAAATGCGGCTGCCAGCATTCGACGGGAAATTCGAACATTCTACAATACCTTCAACTCGGCAATAGACAAGAATCAATAACTCGCACTATTGCAAAAATTCCACTATCTACGGGCCTCCATAACTGGAGAAGCAGCGAACATGCATCCATTACATATCGGCTACGATTACGTCCACAGATGGCAAATACAAACGTATATTAACGTTCCTCATCATCCCGGCCATATCGACCCTGATCCCTAGCCAGCACATCGATCGCCCGACGCACTAGATACACCCAGAAATAGCAAGCGCCGATAGATGTTCTATTAAGTTCGGGTGCAACACTTGCGTCGATGTGCGTCGGACAAATTAATCTGACGCAATCGGACGAGCCGGATCTGCGTTTTCAATAAACAGGATTCGGCTGGGTAATCGGAAGGAGTCCAACTTACTAAACAACGACAAATATGATACATTCCACACATCCATAACGGACAAAGAGACCTCACGCAGTTATGGGAAGGAACTCCGATTCAACATATCTCAGAGGCAAGGCAACGATATGAGGAAAACTTCAGAGCTCACGTCCGATGCACCACCGAAGGACGATACATCATCGCCCTCCCATTTAACGACCAGCTCCCATCGCTTGGATCCTCCAAAATGCTAGCGATGAAACGACTTGCATCACTCAACCGTCAATTCCAAACGCTTTGAAGCCCAATATCGAGCGGTATTACAAAACTACCAAGATTTGGGACACATGTCAAGGATCATTACCGACAGCGCCGACGATAGTGGGTATTACTTAGCACACCACAGGGTAATCTAGTAAAGCATTGAGCGCAACAACCAAACTTTGTGTCGTTTCGTTTCGTTAAACGATACGCTCTGTACAGGTCTCAAACTGCAAGAGGATCTGTTCGATATACTTCTTAGATTCAGACTTCACCAGTATGTACTCACTGGGGACATTGAGAAAATGTATGGGAGAAGTGCCTAAAGGAGGTTATGGAAAGATGTATGGGAGTGGACCCGTTCCATAGGAGACAATACGGGTTCAGGAAAAGAAGGAGCACGGTGGATGCAATTACTCAGGTGATCAAATTGAAGCTGCCTTGGAAGATTATCAGATTGGTCGAAAATTATTTGACGGACAGAAGGATAACCGCCAGCAATCAGTTTGGTACGGTGGAGTACGAGGTTGCGGCAGGTGTATCACAAGGATCTGTTCTAGGGCCATTCCTGTAGAATATTGCCCATGACCAACTATTGGAAAGGCTGGGCAATAGACTGCTTTTTAAGGCAATCGCGTTTGCAGATAACCTGGCAAACACATGTGCCGTGAAGAAGAACGAAGGTGTGAGTGGGAAAGAAGGCGAGATTATGAAAACCGTGTGTAACTGGTGCGCGAGTGTGAGCTTGATGCTGGACAAAGACAAGACTAAAGTAATTCTTATTACTGGTATGCGGGTAGCCAGAGTTATTGGCCTAAATTTGGGCGGCTTGGTTACTGATATGGTGGAGGTTATTAAGTATCTTGGTGTCACGATTGGCTCGTACAAGAAATTTGACATCGTCACTGTGTGCAATAAAGCAGACATCAGGATAGGAGCACTCAGAAGACTTCTGCCGAATATCAATGGTCCGCCTGGTTTGGCACCCAGGACCTATTACAGTGTTTAGCAATCCATAGTGACATGTGGTGTGCCTGTGTGGGCTGGTGCAGTGAACTATGAGAAGAACAGAAAGATCTACATCTACAGCCTACCGCACTGTATCTCATGTGGCGCATTGTGTATTGTCTATATCAAAGCTAGGATGGTGAAAATATCGCACCAGTAAACGAAGATTGATAAGAGCTTAGCTGTTGAAAGTGAAGTGATCGATAGATGCAGCAAGTTAAAAGTAGAACTGAATGACATAAGGAAGAAAGCCCTAATGGAGTGGCAAGCGGAATGGAGCAATGACAATAAGAACAACTTTACTAGGAAGTTGATAGGTAATGCGTCCATATTCGCCAAGAAAAGGAATCAGGGTCTGTGACGTGTTTTGTGTCAGTGGGTATTGTTCCCCGAACACAACTAGGCACGTTTTTGATGCCTTTTTGAGGGAATTAGATTGTGTTTTGAAGGAGGGAAGGGAAAGTGCATCGGCGCTAATGGTTGCCGAAAATTTTAACGCTAAGGCTAGAGTATGGGGTGGCAATAAGACCGAATGGAGGGGAATATGCCTGTTGAACGTGATCACGAAGTGCGATTTGTTACCGATTAGGACGATGGGGAAGTATTCCTTCCTGAGAAATGGAAGGACTAGTTTCCCGGATATATTGAGTATTAATCGACGTATGAGGCTGAGTTGGAGAAAGAGCGCTGTCCTGGACTTGGTAGTCAGCCTCTGATCATTTTTATATTCTGCATATGTTTACGAGCAGTGTCAAGCGGGCGGTTAATGGGGCGTTTGTGTTCTCGACGAAACAGATTAACGCGGATAGCTTTTTAAATAAATTTGATACTATTTATACGGATCATGTTTTAAAAATTGACGAGTCGGCATGCGGCGAAAGACTGCAGAATAGCTTGGAGCTCACGTGTGCCGAGGATCTCAGGAAGAAGTTCCCGTTGAGAGGGAAAAGAAGAGGCAACTATTGGTGGAACAACGAGCTAGCCACCTTAAGGAGCGCAATGTGTAGGATCAGGAGAAAAGCCCAACGAGCGGTGGCGGCTCACAAGGAAGATGCTGAAGTCCTGGTGGCCGAATTTAAGGCTGCACGAAGGAGCCTGAAGAGGGCGATCGAACGCAGTAAGGACGAGTGCTGGAAGGGGTTCTGTGCCACCTTAGACCAGGACCCGTGGGGCAGGCCGTATCGAGTTGTGAGGAGTAGATTGATGCGGTCGACACCACCTAAGCCCCTTGGAAGTGACAGGGTGGCGAGTATCCTGGACGACCTCTTTGTTACCGGGCAGCAATTGCGACCGGTCAGGCATGGAATTGGACCGGCCCCACTTGCGGTACCCGACGGAGAAGAGGACTTATATATTGACGAAGAAGATTTGAAGACGGCCATCGGAAAATGTGATCCCAGGAAGGCTGCAGGGGTGGATGGGATCCCCGGTGCTTTAATCAGATTGTTGGCGGAACGAAGACCGAATGTGCTCCTAGCGTTAACAACTGTAAGATACCGGCAGTATGGAAGGTGGCTAAGGTGGTGTTGATACCCAAGCCCAATAGAGACCTGACAATGTCATCGGCTTACAGGCCGATCAGTATACTGCCGGCATTGAGCAAGGTCTGGGAGCACACGCTGAAGATACTCATCGAGAGGAGCATCGGGCGAGATCCCTTTCACAAGGACCAGTTTGGCTTCAGGAGGAGGAGGGGGGCCCTTGAAGCCCTAAATAGGACGGTCGCGGTTGCAGAAGACTGTAGAAGAAAGGGTCTGGTATGCGTTCTGGTCGCCCTTGACGTAAAGAACGCTTTTAATACCTTGAGGGTGGAGTGCATTCTGGAGGAAGCGCGAAGGAGACGGTTACCGGGACGACTTCAGGAGCTGATCGGGGACTACCTGGCTGGTAGGAGAATTATAGCGCACTGCCAGGGCGGTCATCGGATATGTATAATACATTTTCCTCTCCTCGCGAAAAAAAAGTTGAGTTTAGGTGAGATGGGTGCGTGTCAAGACAAAAATAATGGCGATCTCCATAAGAGGAATAAATTAAGGGATTAATATAGTATTGGCATAGAGGGAACTAAACAAATAAACTAAAAAAATTAAAACATAATGGGATAAATAGGGAAACAATATATTGTGGAGGTTTAAAATTTTAAATGCATAATCAAGGATCGCGAAGTCTGCCGTCGACTGCCGAAGCATGTAAACTTATGTTTAGTGCTCAGTGATGTTCACAATACACGTGACAACCCTCTGTCGAAAGTGTTTCATAACTAACCAGTGGAAAATCCAGCGCTCCTAATCTCTGATCCGAATCATAGCCTCTCGACTATTTACTTCAAATTGAATTAATTAGATCGATGATGGCCCAGGAATCGCGACCAGGCTCTCCTGAGCAAATCCACAATTGCTCCGCGCTACTTCCTCCGTGGCAAAAGTGCCAAAAAAGTACCAACACCTTTGGTAGCCGAAGCTACACGCAAGTAACCAAACAATCAACACCCCTAGGTAAGCAAAATCAGAACAACAACATCAATGACGCTACAGACCCAAACCAACACACACAAAGAAGCCCCCCTCCCCCAACAAATTTTTTTTGATGATGTCATCGACATACAAACGATGATGAAGTCCATACAGAGAGATCTCCAAAGAAGACTACAACCTTAAAATCAGCAACAACAAAGTTAAAATCCTGCCGACAAACCCAGACTCCTATAGAAAACTAACAAAGTTACTAAAAACCTTGAACGCAAACTTCCACGTATATCAACTCATAGAAAAAGGACCTATTCGTGTCCTATTACGCAACATCCATTACTCAGCTAACTTAGATGAACTGAAGTTAGAACTCTTCAATTGTGGCCATGAAGTAACCAGCATTACCAATATAAGGAAAAGAATGTTCACAATACACGTGACAACCCTCTGTCGAAAGTGTTTCATAACTAACCAGTGGAAAATCCAGCGCTCCTAATCTCTGATCCGAATCATAGCCTCTCGACTATTTACTTCAAATTGAATTAATTAGATCGATGATGGCCCAGGAATCACGACCAGGCTCTCCTGAGCAAATCCACAATTGCTCCGCGCTACTTCCTCCGTGGCAAAAGTGCCAAAAAAGTACCAACACCTTTGGTAGCCGAAGCTACACGCAAGTAACCAAACAATCAACACCCCTAGGTAAGCAAAATCAGAACAACAACATCAATGACGCTACAGACCCAAACCAACACACACAAAGAAGCCCCCCCCCCCACCAATATTTGTTGATGATGTCATCGACATACAAACGATGATCAAGTCCATAGAGAGAGATCTCCAAAGAAGACTACAACCTTAAAATCAGCAACAACAAAGTTAAAATCCTGCCGACAAACCCAGACTCCTATAGAAAACTAACAAAGTTACTAAAAACCTTGAACGCAAACTTCCACGTATATCAACTCATAGAAGAAGGACCTATTCGTGTCCTATTACGCAACATCCATTACTCAGCTAACTTAGATGAAGAGTTAGAACTCTTCAATTGTGGCCATGAAGTAACCAGCATTACCAATATAAGGAAAAGGATCACAAAAAATCCGCTATCCTTATTCTTCATTGACTTAAAGCAAAAGCCAAATAACAAAGAAGCCTATAATACCAATCGTTTAATGAATTCTGTAGTAAAAATTGAATCACTTCCTGTAAGAAAAGAGATAGTACAATGTAAAAGATGCCAAAGGTACGGCCACGTGCAGAAATATTGCAACCGCAATCACCGCTGCGTTAAGTGTGCAGGTATTCACCCCACAGGTCAGTGCTATAAATCTTCAGAAACTCCTGCGAAATGCATCCTCTGTCAAGGAGAGCATCCTGCCAACTATAAAGGTTGCACAGCCTACAAGACATTGTATAAAAATAAGTACCCCAAACCCAGAGTTAAGGACCTAACCAACCAAGCACTTAGTCCACAAAAATTCACTACCCCTCCAATCTTCTATGCATAGGCAGTTCAAGGAAATTAAAACAGACCGAAAACCTATAGTGATCAATCACAAATCAATGTTCCCAGTTCACAAAACATGGATAACTTCAATAGGCATGAAAAATTAATTGCGAAACAAACAGAGCAAATTAATAACTTGCTATCATTGCTTACAATCATTGTAGACAAACTAACACGCTCCGACGTAAAAATAAAATAAAATAAAAGTTCTTTGGAATACTAACGGTCTAGCTCAGCATAAATACAAACTAGAACTCCTCCTAAAACAACAAAAAATTGACGTAATGCTTATATCTGAACTCATTTCACCGATAAAAATTACCTCAAAATAAATGGTTATAACTTTTACCATACCCAACATCCCAGTGGAAAGGCCTACCGCAATTATCATCAAAACCAACATAAAACATAATGAGCTTCCATCATTCCAGAAGGACTACTTTCAAGCTGCAAACGTAGTGATAGAAGACTTCGATAAATTCCTCGAAGATCTGGGAAATAGATTCGTAGCTGGAGGAGATTATAACGCTAAACATACGCAATGGGGCAGCAGACTTATCACAGTAAGAGGTAAAAATCTTCTGAAATGCATTAACGCCAACAGACTTAATTACCTCAGTACAAACGAACCCACTTACTGGCCCAATGACACTAACAAACTACCTGACTTATTAGAATTCTTCATAAGCAAAAACATCTCGCCAAGATATATCCAAATCAACTCTTCTGCGGAACTCTTTTCAGATCACTCACCCATCATAGCAACAATTAACTCACTAATTATCGAAAATCAACTTAATGGCTTTATTCATAACCAAGTCACAAACTGGCAGCTCTTTAGGGTATTCAATCATTCAACATCAGCCTCAATATCTCTAAAAACAGACGAAGATATAGAAGCAGCCACGAAAAGCCCAAAAGTTGTCATAGTTTTAGAGACAGAATATATAATGGAGTGCAATATAATAGAGAGAATAAGAGCGGAGATAGATATATAAGAAGAAAGAGATAGACAAGGAATAATATAAGGAAGGAGACAATAAGGTGATAACGTCATAAGACTGGTGAGATGTAAAGCGCGTATTAGGTAAACGAAACGTATTAGGTAAAGTTAATCTGCTTCTCCTGATGGATTTTCTAATCCTAGATGTTTTCGGTTTATGACTGTTTCTTAGAAAAGTCCTTAGATTTATTAGGGGCTCTCAAAAATTATGGAGAAAGCGGGTGGTTACCTAACGGAAAAAACAAATAACGGAATAACGAAACGGAATAACGACAAAGCTGATTTTTCCCATGAACAAGGTCAACCACGAGCCACGTTGGTAGGAGGCTTCCTCATCATCTCTTCATTCATTAACGTGGTTCATAACCAATCGACATCGCGAATCGTTACCCTCATTTTTCTAATGAAAAGCGTGAACAACGAATCCGCGTTCTTCGTTCAAAGGGCACACCGATACCCTCCGTAATAACATAAGAGCGAACAGTGAGGTAACATCAACTCGAGTTAAAACACAGTTCAGGGAACAGCAGAAGTCAGAAGTCAAATCATCAGAAACACCAAGTCGAAGACAGTCAATCGACAGAAGATACATCATCACAATCGCCAACATGAAGCGAGTCTCAGGTCGTACTCATTCGTAGTTTGTCATTCCACATACGTAACCTTGTATCACATTGAAGTTGTTGAATCTTTGAGAATATATATTAACCTGTTAATATTAGCGTTATATGATATTCCAAATAAAAAACTAGGAAGAGAAAAAAGCAGCGGGGGAAATGGCTTGGAAAACGAGGTATGGAAGTATGTGCCGAAGGAAATGGAGGAGGCGTTATGGGAGATGCTAAGACAAATATGGAATGGAGAGGGGATACCTGAAAACTGGAGAAAAGGCGTAATATGTTCGATTTACAAGAGGGGGGACAAGGGAGCAGTAAGAGCTACAGAAGGGTCACGCTAATGGACACGGCATACAAAATCTATGCAGGAATTCTAGACGAGCGGCTGAAAGTGGAAATCGAGGACAAGCTGGCAGAGAGTCATTTCGGGTTTAGGAAAGGAAGAGGAGTGATAGCCGCAATATACGTTCTGAACCATATGATAGATAAACAATTGAGCGGGGAAAGAGGGAAGCTATATGTATGCTTCGTGGACCTGAAGTCAGCGTTTGACAGGGTTAACAGGAAGAAACTGGGAGAAATAATGAGGAGAATGGGGGTGAAGGAGAAGTTAACCAGAAGGATAGAGGAGATATACGAGGAGACAAAGAACGTAGTGAGGATCAGGAACAACTACACAGAAGAGTTTTGGACGGTGAGGGGAGTGAGACAAGGGTGCCCGCTGAGTCCGACACTATTTAACATCTATGTGGCAGGGCTGGGAGAGGAAATGAGGAAAGGGGAAGTAGGAGGCATAGTGGTAGGAGACAGGAAGGTATGGTCATTATCATACGCGGATGACATTGTATTGATAGCGGACAGAGAAGAGGAGTTAAAGGAAATGATGAGGAGATTTAAGACATTCCTAGAGGAATGTGGAACTGGGACTGAGCACCGAAAAGACAAAAGTAATAGTGTTTGAAAAGAGAAGGAACAAGAGGAGGCAAATGAAATGGAGATGGGGGGAACATGAACTAGAAGAAGTGGATGAGATTAGGTATCTAGGGTACATACTGCAAAAAAACGGGAGCGACGAGAAGCATATCCAAGGCTGGAAAAGGAGGGCAGCAATTGCTATGAAGAAGACATGGATCGTAGGAGAAAAGATATTTAAAAGAGACTACAAGAGGAGAATGAGGATGTTTGGAGCACTGGTAGAGTGTAGCGCTGTATGGAGCGCAGGTGTGGTGATGGAACATAGAGGAGAGACTGGACAGGGTAAAAAGGAGATACGTGAGATGGCTGCTAGGCTTAGACGCAATAACGCCAAACTACATCAGAGAACTACATGAGAGAGGAATGTCAGGTAGAGAAAATTAAAGAAAAGGCACTGAAAAGGGCAGTAAGGTACGAGAAGAAGGCCTTGGAATCGAAGAATGAATTAGTGAAAGAAGGTATGGACTAAATATAAATAAATAATAAATAGTTTTTATGATCTCAGAACATGTAAAGGCAGCACCTTTAGCGACTTTAGAGAGATAGCTATCTCTACCAAAACCAATCGAAATGACTGGTCTTTAAAAAATACCTAATAGTAGAATGTTTTTATATTCATTGATCTATTATTATCTTACAAAAGGAACTACATGTTCTGAGATCATAAAAACTATATTTATTATTTATTTATACTTAGTCCATACCTTCTTTCACTAATTCCTTCTTCGATTCCAAGGCCTTCTTCTTGTACTTTACCTTAGCGCACCTTTAGCGCGGGCACGCAGACTGCGATTGCCGTGGAATTAAAATAAGAACAGGCCTTGCAATTGCCAATATGCGGACCCCTTCCCAATGTAATTAGATGCGATAGGTGCCATGAGATTGGGCACATGACGAATAGGTGTTCGTTCAGTCCTGGCAAGGAGCGTTGTCGGAAATGTGGCGAGATGGGGCACTCAATATCGAATTGTGTTAACGACGAAGTGCACGCTGTGTAGCAGGAAGTCCGAGATTCAGACTAATCATGTTACGGGGTCGTTAGCGTGCCCTACGCTCAGGAAATTAATACAGAAAGGGGCAGTTAGAGGGAGAGCACCCTAAAAGTAGTGCAGATAAATTTGAAAAGGAGCAGGTTTGTCCAGGTTGCAGCAGCTTGCCTGGGAGCGGCGCGTTGGTGATTATATCTGAACCGAATCGACAGCTCTCCTTTTGGTACAAAGATACGAAGAGGGATGCATCTATTTGGGCAACCATACTTAATGACCTCCATATCTCAGCGAAGATACGTTGTTCGAAAAGGAGGGGGGGGGGGGTATGTCGGCATGAGAAGCTCGACATATCCATCGGGACAGCTGCGAGGAGATGCAAAGAAGTGATCGTTGCGCGTGACTTCAATGCGAAATCTAGGGCATGGGGTGGCTCCTTAGCCGCGTTCGTCTGAAAACGATACGCCGCTGGAACTTAGTCGGATGCGCCGGAAAGTGGGTCGCGGCTTAGCCTATGCGTGAGCTTGGTGAGCCGCGTTGTGCTGGGCCAGTTGCGTGTTGTGATCCTGCGAGTTGGTTGGGTGGTATGACGTTGTGAAACGGCTTGCCCCCAGCAATAGAAGAATCATAATTACTCGGGAGCAGGCGAGGCCTCGGTCTCGTCTGCTCAAGTCGCACTCCTACCTCCCAGTGGTACCACCGGTAACATGCTATGTCGTATCAGCGTGAGGTATAGTCTCCCAGATGCGGCTGGCATGGCTAAACGGAGTGCGACGACGAACAAGAGCGGAGGACTAAAAGTAGACGTCGGCTTACCGATCGACGGTGATTTCACCGTGAATTTTGGATGAATTCATAATTAAGGGAACTTGTTCCCGGATTAAATCTATGCCGACTTGGACAGCTAATGGCTAATATTTAGATTTTGATTGGAAAAAATGTGCGTTATCAAATTATGATTAAAATTCGATAGTAGAAATAATGAAACCTCGGACGCGGCGTCTCTCGGTCCCGGGGGCGCCGTGGCGGATTTTTCCGCTTCGGAGGGGACCATCGGTGATGATCTGGCAACGTCCCTGGACACGAATTACAAAGTTTTAGTCCCATTAATGGGGGATCAGATTGCCTGTCCAGTCTGCGAAAAGAGGGAAATTTGAAGTAGTGACGTTTTGAAATAGTTTTGACGACAAAAAAAATAAATTATTGGAAGCTCAGTTGAGGGAGATGATAAAACAAGAAGACTATCTGCAGCGGATTATCGAAAAATCTAGTGGAGCTTCACTCAAGAAAGTATTTCCACCTAAGAAGTGTGCCGCTCAGCTGGGAGCCGATTATAGGAAAAACAAGAAAGAGCTCAAGTCAGCTATCTATTCGAGTAAGAGGCTGGTCTAGAAGGAGTTCGCAGCTACACCTGACCATGATCCGTGCGGCTTGTCTTATAAAAGAGTCATAGTCAGGCTTAGAAGGAGCAAGCAGAATGTGAGCCTGGGGAAGCGGCAGACTGAGAACATTATTGGTAATCTCTTTCTAATCGAGGATATGGACGTCGCGAACGAGGGCGTAACAGAGGAAAATAGCGATGGGATCCCGGAGTTGGTGTGGTCCAAATGGACGAGCTAAGAGTTCCTTGATAAGTACCTTTACGGCCTACAGGACGGTTTCACATGCGGAGTTGTGCGTGTTGACGGGGACCATGCCCATCCATATCAGGGCGCGGTGGCGAGGAAGAATCTACGAGGTTAGGAAGAAACTAGTTCGACCAGACCTCAGCGATCCAGAAGTGCTCTTGAATCAGCTCCATCTTAACGAAGAGGAAGCGATGGACGAGTGGAGAAGTGAGTGGAGCTGATCCAACGCGAACAATTGGACAAGGAGGTTGATTGAGGACGCAGCCACCTTCAGAAAGAAGAAGAGAAATATCAATGACTATACCATGAAACTGTTGACTGGACATAGTATCTTGAACACGTATAGGCTTAGGATAAATAAGGAAACCGTCGACAAATTGTAGCAGCTCGCTAATAAATTCAGATCTCATTGTTGTTTTGCCTCGGAGTATCAATATCGTAGGACACACACATATTGTATTAATAATCAAACTCCGAGTAAAACACAAGGCATCACTTTAATAAAGTGCTCACGACACAGACTATAATATTGATATTTGAACTACCTCATCCTCTACAAAATGTTGGGATTGCGACGCGTGTCCGGATGATGCTTAGCACGCCTTACTGAGGTGTTCAAGATGGGCAGTCCAGCGTAGCACTCTGGAGAATGTTGTGGACGATGCTCGTACAGTGGATAATATAATCGCATTGGTTTCAGCTAACGACCATACCTGGACGCTGTTCCAGATCGATGCAGTGATGAAGGCGAGACAGGCGCAAGAAAGGGTCAAAGGTGGAGCGACTCAAAGAAGGGAAAGATGATGTTTTGACTATCTCAGAAAAAATGCAATCATTTGATAGATAAGGAGTTTACGCGTTGAATGGGGTTCCGCCGAAATAATGTTTTATTTAACAGTGCCGACGAAACCCTCCGCTCAAAGAAGGATTGGAAGAGGAGGGACCTTTAGTGGGTATGGCACTGCCATCAGCCGAGTCCCGCATAACCCGGCGACGCGGGTCGTCGGCTATGCGTAATACATTTTCCCCTCTTCACGAAAAAAAAGCTACCTCTCAAACGTCGGTAGTTCTAGTGTTAATCCATCTCGGATCATGTTCGCCAAACGAGGGTTTATATTTATTGGTTTAATGCATTCTTACAGAAGTCTGGGAATACAAAAGGAATTGCATGTTATATAGAGTGTATTTTTGGTGTTATTAATCCATCTGAGACCATGATCGCTAAAAAATGGCTTACGCATTTATAAAATTGTAAAACTATGTAGGTTGTTCTAGTAGGTAACTACTGATATGATAGTTCTAGCGTTAGCATCTAGCAATCTAGTGATCGATCCAAAATTTTCCTTACATACATTCACATATACATGTAAATATAGAGATTGAATACATGGTTATCCACTTAACTCGGCACCCGCGTTCGCGAGAACGTTGAGAACGGTATAACATCTACTCTTCGTACTACAATCAACTGTCGCAAAGTATCTATAAATTGATGTTAACTCTGGAGCTTTGTAAGAATGCGAACAATTTCATTGTAATTCTTTTTTCACATTTCAAATAACTTTGGCAGTTGAATGGGATTTTAAATAAAAAAAATATTATATTGTAATTAAATTTCAGGTAAGCACAATCCACGATATTGGTCATTACAAAAAAAATTAAACTAAATATGGGAAGAGAAACGAATTTCGAAGCTTCGTGCATGAAATCGTTGGGCGAAAAGACGCGAACCTCGCTTTTTCAGCGATCGTTTTCTCCTTGTTGTGACATAATAGCTAAAGCCCTTCGGCAACTATCGAACTGTTGTGTGTCTTCGTCTATTTATACTTCTAACAGCAGCTTATAGATGGCGAGCGACGTTTGTTTGCATTAGAAAGCGTACATATTAGAATGTCGTCATTCTCATATGTTCTCGTGAGCTTGGGTTCCAAATTAAGTGAATAACTTTGTATATGTATACTGCGCTTTAATAAAGAAAGAGGAACTTGTTTCAAATCAACCATGGGAATCGTGAACTGTGCGTGCAACTATATCTTATATGAGCGTTCATAAGACGTGTGTGTAAAAGCATGACAAGAAAGAGGGAGAAGAAGTCCATATTTCAGGTAGTTTAGAATTGAGCGATCAACACATAGCAATTCTAACCTTCTTGTTTTCTTACTTTCTTCGACTTTGACACGTATTGGGTTCAGTAACAAAATTATTGAGTGGGAAATTATAACGTACAATGTAAAATTATTGTATTATTTAATACTATTATATATAGAATATAACTGCAACATAGAATAATAACGTTATATTACTTTTACTTAATATATAGATATCTGTGGATCCAGGTTTCTTTACATGTCCGTAAATGATTTGTATGCAAATATAGTAAAAATAGGCTGGTATAGCTGTTTTTAACATATAGTAAAATTCTAACGTTCAGACAGAACATTCTATAGATTATCTAGAAAAAGAGATGATCTACAAGTTGTGGAGTCACTAGAGAGAGGGCGCCACCATGCACAACGAAGCCTGAAGTCTTTTCAGCTTAAAAGTAAAATGCGTCGCCAATCCAACCTATCCGAAATTAATATTGCAAAGTTATTCATTCGCTGTTGTATGCGAACACAAAACGGAAAACGCTAAGTTAAACAAGATAAAATAGTTACTTTGTCTGATAAACAACATTAATGATGTTGACCTGGATGATAACGGCAATACAAAACTACATATCATCGTAAACATGTCGTTAAACTTCTACTAGAAGAAGAACAAAGGGTTTTTAGTGGGTATGGCGATGTCACCTGCCGAGTCCTACATAACCCAGAGACGCAGGTCTCTCTGGGTATGCGTAATAGCATTTCTCCTTCCTTACGCAAAAGAAACAAAAAAAAAGATTGAGGTTAAGTTCCGTTTTGGTATCACGGCCACTCTCGACCGGGATCCGTGGGGTTTGCCATATAAGAAGGTCATAGCTAGGCTGAGAAAGAGTAAGCTGAGAAGGAGTAAGCCGAACGCGAATCTTGAGAGGAAACAGGCCGTAAGCATCATTGCGAACCTCTTTTCATTAGAGGACACGGGCGTTTCGGATGAAGAGGAAATAGAGGACAACAAGGACAAGTAGGACGAGCATCATCGATGCCATATCGCAGGTCTGCAAGTTCGCCGATACTTGCAGAAGAAAGGGCCTAGTCTATGTTATGAAGTGCATTGATGTTAAAAATGTGTTTAATACCTTGTGGTGGGAGGTCATTTTGGAGGAGGCGAGGCGTAGGAGTCTCTTTTACAAATTGACGAGGGTTCTCGCGAACTATCTGAAGGATCGTTTCGTAGTTTTCGACAACCCGAGTGGACCGATCGTAAGAAAAATCTTTGCTGGAGTTCCTCAGGGTTCAATGATGTGCCCGCTACTATGGAACTTAGTTTACGATAGCCTCGGTAGCTTCGACGATTATGTTAATTTGAGAGCTATTGCATTTGCGCACGACCTTCCTATCATGGTGAGTCTGAATAAAAAGGAAAGTGTGGAGGACTCCCTGAACCTCCACATGCAGACGATCATCAATTAGTATGTAAATTCGGGTCTACAGATAGCAAGAGAAAAAACCGAAATCTTACTATTGACGAGAATGAGAATTTCCATAAGTTTTAACATAACTTTGGCAAGGAAGGCCAAGTACCTAGGCGTGGTGTTGGACTCCAAAAAAATTTTTTTCGACCACATAGAGCTAGTTTGTGCTAGAGCGGATGCTATTGTAGGGGTCACCAGAAGGCTCCTGCCGAATGTAAACGGCCCCTACAACGCCTGTAGGATGCTGTATTACCAGGAATGAGTCGGTCGTGCTATACGCCTCCCCAGTGTGGGTGGATGCGCTAAGTAAAGCTAAGGACTCTGTAAGGCTCAGAGAAGTGCCTTGATTTTTTCATTCACATCAGGGCGCGGTGGCATGGGAGAATCTACGAGGTTAGGAACAAATTAGCTCGACAAGACCTCGGTGATCCTGATGTGTTTGTAGCGGCATATGAGTCAGAGGACATTTCAAATCATGTTGTTGTTTTGCCTCAGAGTATCAAGACCGTTAGATTACAAGTAATGTAAGGACAAATAAACTCTGGGCAAAACAATGTCGCCGCTATGTCGCAATGTCGAATGAAGACGAGTTTGAATTTTCCGACTCTCCCCCGACCAGTATAAATAAACAAACTCTTTCAAACGAAGCCGACTGAGCGAATAAGAATAGCAAATGATGGATATAACGGCGATGACGGCGAAGATAATACGTTAATCACGGAGGATGTTCTGCTAGTAGCTATTAAAAAGATAAATCCCAATAAAGCTGGAGTGGACGGCTGGGGCCGTATCACTCTACCATACCAGAGACTGTAATAAAATTAATAGCATAAAGGAGAGAACGGAAAAATTACTAAGAGTATTAATCGCAGTTAACAGACGAGGAAAGATGTCAGCGATATGGAAAGTGGCGAGGGTGGTTCTCATTCTGAAACCGGGAAAATATCCTGCACTCCCATTCTCATTTCGGCCGATCAACGTGCTCCCAGCATTCAGTAAAATCTGGGAGGACACGTTTAAGGCCCTGATCGAGAGGAGTATAGGCCTCGACCGCTTCCAAATCAATCAGTATGAATTTAGAGGAAAAAAGAATACTGTCGACGCTTCGTGCCGGGTCGACGAGCTCGCGGAAACTTGTGAAAGAAAAAATATGATATGCGTGCTCGTAGCGAATGACATTAAAACCGCGTTTAGTACTCTTAGTTGGAATAAGAACCTCCAGGGGGCTGGAGAAAGAGAAAAGACTCCGGGTACTTCTCAATTGCTATTTAGAAGATAGAAAAATAATTATACAAAATAAAAGTGGAACAATAAAGAGAAGTGTATTTGGTAGAGTCCCACAGGGATCTATTTTCGGACCATCCCTCTGGAACATCGTCTATAACGGCTTGTTGAAAGAGCTGCAGACTATTCCAAGCCTTTGCCAACGACCTAGCAATAATAATAACAACGAAACAGTATACGATACAGCAAAGCAGATAGTCAACGAGAAAGTTCCTAGATAAAACAGACAAAGAAGTTTAAAATGTAAGCGATAGACTGATGTATGGGGAAGAACATATGTCTGTGATAAGATTTGATACGAGGAAAACGCGTACAAAACCGAGAATATAGTGTATAAGATTACATAGAGATGAATCTGTATATTTATATATACATGTTTAATGTTTTGGTCAAGGTAATATACGTGCAGGATGACTAATAACTAGGAGAAATAGGGGAAGACAAGGAAGACAGAGATACGAGGGAAAGTGGGAGAAAAAATAGAAATAAAAATTAGTGAAGTTTGCGTTAGAAGATGCTAGATGTACGTCTATGGTAATGTAACACTATATGGTAAACTTGTAGAGCCAATTCATCCTCTCGGATTTCGATGATTTGTGAATATTACAAAAATCAATATTTTGAACAACTTTTTCCTGCACATATAACTCTCAATCTCGCTTAGCTTCTGAGATATTGCCAAAAAGCTATAGGTATCACCGCAGTGTATTTCTGCGTATAGTCGTGCGTCTATGACAGCATATGCACCAGTATTGGTTGCCAATCGACACATAGTATTTCGAACAATGGCAAAAATTCAGAAAACTGAAGTGCATGATCCATAAATTCTTACATCGCAAAATGTTATTTAAAAGGACACAGATTTTAATACTATTCATAATTTTTGCTGAATTTTCGAATTTGTTACAAAAAATGATGCTAGAAATTTATTGCAATTTTCGGTGAACTTCATGTGCCATTACATAAATATTTATATATTTCATTTGATTTTTATAAATTGTGTATAGTATTATTATGCCTTTGAAACTGATAAATAATTTTTGTATAATATTAACAATTTGTCCCAATTGTTTATCATAAATGTTTATCAGCTTTGAATTGAATTTTAAGAAAGGTACTAAAAGGTATCCCCGAAATTCTGTGTATATTAATTTGTGGCACATTAAACTTTGTAGTAATGTTAAATTTAAGTGCACAAATCTGCATAAATTGAAAAAGAATATATTGAAATCGTTCGCGTTCTCAGCGTCGAGATCTTTGGCGTAGTCTTTTAAAGCTGTCACCCATGCTTTTATGAAGCGATAAGGCGCATGTTACTCTAAACATTCGATCTCTTTATTCTTAATTGCTGATACGATATCTCTCATCGCTTCCACCGCAAATATCCCCTTCAGTTTTAGAAGAATAGTCAAACACGTTATTTTTCCTAAATTCATTTTTGCTAGAGTATTTATATTTATTCTGTCGTATTTATTATACAGTACTTATAATATAGTATTTTTGAATATTCTCTGTTATTGTACATTCTGATACATGTATTATATATTAATTTTTTAATTTGTACGTATGGTTATAAAAAAAACATAAGTTGTCAATCACCAATACTGACGCATACGCTGCCACGAACGCGCAATTATGGGCAAAAATACACTGTAGCGGTACCGGCCGTTTTTCGCGAATATCTCACCAGCTAAGCGAGTTTTAGACAGATGCATGCAATTGTGGCTTTCGGACAAATCGGAAGTTATATCTAGTTTTTCGCACACGATAAAAATTTTATTACAAGATTGCGTCGGTAAAATATGTGAAACCGAAGAATCAATGAAAACATATAAGGACATTATTAATCAGATAACTTTTATGATCCATCAAGCATTAGGTTATCAATATTTGGAAGCTTGGTATCATATTCTTCATTTAATACATAAGTTGTTAATCTATAAGTTGTAAGTATTACTGTGAAATAAACATCGACGAAATGACTGAAAAAAAAACTGAAAAAAATATATTTATTTTTATCTATCTATCTTTTTCTATCCTTTAAATGTAATTATCGTAAGCCAGTGTCACTCTAGTACATATAGGCAATGCTTTGAAGTATGGAAATGTTCCACAAACAAAATTATTGCCATACGAACATTTATTGAAGAAAGCTTAAATTTGACTGTCTCTTGGTCGAATTAAAAAGAATATTAAAGAAACATCGAATTTTATTCATTCCAAAATTAAGAAAAGATACGACGAAATTCAACATGGTTTCCATCAAAAATTGTATTAAGCAAATTTGCTATAATATATCTTAACATAATACAAGCTAGACCAAACAAGGTGCAATATGAACAAAAGCTTTTCGCAGAATGTGGCAATAAATCCAAAAAATTTAAAATAGAGTACTATAGAGTTAATAATATTGTATCTTAAGTTTTCTGAATTTGCTCCCAATAACTTTGATTCGTCAAAGAATTGAATTTTGCAACTAAATTAGCAAATGGAGTGAAAAGCCCTACGACTAAAACCGTTTCTCCCGTGCAAACGAAATTTTACGTAACGCAGTTAATTTGCTGTATTCTTAAACTTTTCCCGTCTACTACGCCACCAAAAAACATAAACAATCTCTTTTGCCGAGTGATATTAAATTTAACAATGGCTTGTTGTTGGTCAAGTGTAGCTTTAATAGAACTTCAGGTATAAGCAAAAGTTCACAGATAGTTCTGCAAGTGATGAATTTATGTCTATATCCACTATTCTTCCGCTACATACGATAAACAATGATAATAAAAATATTATCTAAGTAAATGAAATACTTTACATATGAAATATCTCTACATTATTATGTAGACCAATCAAACTTATATTTGTTAAAGAATTACCAGAATTAGTAAAATAAGAATATAACAACGTATTGTACGTACAACGCCTACGTATGCTATGTGTCGCCCTATGCGACCAGTCAATTTATGACTGGAAGAAACTCGCTCAAAACGAGGAACACAAATTCAGGAACTGGTCCCCATTACCCAATAACTTAGTGCCAGTTGAAGCTATCCCGATATGCAATCTTTTAGGATATAGAACTAAAGTTGAAAAGTTAAATGCGGAGGGGTTGCAGGTTATTTCAGACATGGCATTTCCGAATCTCGACAATATGTCATCACGTATTAAGTGGTGTCTAGAGCACGTAGTACGCGTCAAACCCGGAACAAATTTGTCCGTGGTAAGGTGGGTAACTGTGCTAGCCACAGGAAAAAAAACGTAGATGCCAGCAGCTCAAGGATGTTTATTATGTAGGGCCAATGAGGTCAGTCAATATCAAATTTGACTCTCAGCAATGTTGACCCTCAAAAAGTACGTTACATTTGTGATGGCATGCCGAAGAATTAAATAAAGCTACTGTTGCTAACAAGATAAAAAATATGTACAAATACGGACCATCGTCTCTTTACCCTTGGATAAAATGTTTTGAAAACATACTTCGCATACCCTTCAGGTTACCTTGACAAGACGTAACGACCATAAAAAGTCTTCGTCAAAACAAAAAAAAAAAAAAATACAAATATAGTTTAGAGGACAAATGAGCTTACTAGTCGGCATGCCAAAACAAGGATTTAGATGTACAAATAACGCGAATACCGACGCAGATCTTTTAATAACCCTACAATAAATTCACCCATAATAAGTATAAATTACGAACTGATATTTAAACTCAGCATTATTTGAAAATTATATCATCTGGAAAAAGGATAAATAATATCGAATAAAGAGAAATAACGAAAAAACAAACAGCTTATATGCATTACATTATACTTGATATATTATGCCGATAACAATGCATAAATTATTATCTCAATGGACATTGTATCGAATTCAGTAGTTTCTATTACAGAAAATTATCAGTAGAAGCCCCGAAAACACAACATAGAAACATAAAATATATTCGTAAGCATCATACCCGTAAGATGCCCAGGAAAAATTATAATAAAGATTATAATTATAATAAAGATATTAAATTGGCTCATTATTAAGATGCAATTATAGTAAAATATAAAAATACCACAGAAAAATGAAAGAAACAAGAATACGAAAATATATTATTTTTCAATACAATTAATTCCTGAAAAGGAGACCAAACACATTATTATTATAAAATTCGAGTTATGTTGATTGCGCTTATGAATTTTCCATGATTATACTTATCCTTGTGCAATATCTAGCAACTGTGCAAAAATTCTTTTAATTGAAAAGACAAAACAGTTACATCACGTCACATACATTATTCGCAGCTTATCAACTATTGAAATTATTCTTAAAATGAAATTTAGTTTTTATTATAACAAAAATATTATTCCAGAGAAAGTAAATTTAATATTAAATCTAAAAAGCTATTATATATAGAGAATAAATTGCATCATTTCACTAATCCATTATCATTTCAAACGGAAGATAATGGCTTCCTTCTCTTAAATAAAGTATAATAAGCAATCAATGTCTTGTTTTCAGGCAATTAAGTTTAATTATTGCAGAATTTTTGTTTCTCTCATATTTGTTTATCTTGTATAGAAAAGCATGAACTTCCTCGTCGAAGCATACAATGAAATAGGTTCTATCCTACGGTAAAAGCACCGTTTTTCACAATAAATGAATCATTTATTGTGTTCTGGCAAAGTGAAACAGTGTAAATTTGTCCTAAGTACATATATTCGTCTTTTGCGAGAGCATACCGCCACCACGTACGTTCTAAAATCGCTAAGAATTAGCTTGACAATCAAAATCAGTAGAGGGAACAACAACATTATAGAAGATCACTTTTCGTAATGCAAATCAGAATGCTCTTACCTGTAGCTGTATGGTGTGTGTATGTCTTCAAATGTACCTCAGGTAACTTCTTTCATCTTTTTAGCCGAAGTTCACACGACATTCAATAATCTATTATAATGTACGCTAAGCACTGGTAAAGCACATCACTGTTCGGCGGCTGCCTGACATAGTGCGCGTCCGCAACTGAAACAAGTGTATTATCTCTAGTGCCCCCCTCCTATCGCGTTCCTTCGGTCCCCATCCGAAAATCAACGAGAATCAACGATTTTCCGTCTAATTTTGGGCCGCAGAGGAAGCGCGTCCGGTGTCCCACTCTAGTGGCGCCCGCTGACATTTTCGAACCTCATCAAGCGCCCGTGATACTTCGTTACAGGAATAAGCTTATAGCACAGAGCATAGAGCATAGATCTTGCATTTTATGGGACTTCATGCCTCATGTTCTGAAATATTAATCGTATAACAAATCAGAGTATATTTTACGCCCTCCTCGATTTACAGCAAAATTACAGTAGAAATTGTATTCAATCTAACTAGTAAAATTGGTACAGTCACAAACGAATGTGGTAATGTTACCAGGAATAAAAATCTGCTGTAAAAGTACCCCTCTGGTTACACGTCACATATAATTACGCGGTTACATTAACGGTGTATACGTGTGTGTTACATTGCATTTTAGAATATTTAAAGATTTGATTAACAGCAGTTAAGTTTTCGTATAAAATAAGTTCAATCATAGATAAGTAACGTCTAAAAATGCTGTAATCGGATGCCTACAGTATTCACAAAGTTTAATTATCATTCTCACAATTTTTAATTAACACGAGTGTCCGATTATGGCATTTTTAAACGTTACTTATCTATAAATTTGGTAATTATATCAATTACATAAAAATATCTGAATGTGTGTTTCATATTTGTGAGTAAAACACATTATTTTGTCTCTTTCATTGTTTTAATTTTGAGCAATAGCCGGGTGCCACTTCTTTTTTAATATTTATTTTCATCAATCAATAATTTCAGACCGCTTATTCTTTTCAGATTGTATGTCTGTAAAGATAATTTTGTTTGACATCCAAGTACATGCGATCAATTTTTGAATTTTTCCCTTAATAATCTAAATGCTATATTTTTTTCTTTCTTTTTCTTTTCTTTGATACATCGAAATATGATCATTAATAAAATATAATTTGATAAAAAACGTTAAATTTTATACTTATAATAATTTTACGATATTTTATTTTTATTTAGTTCGTCTAAGGTATATTAGCTCACACGTATTTAATTTCTCTAGGTATTTCCGCGTTCAGTCTAACTCTTATTTTTTGCTTCGAACATAATATCCAACTGTTAAAAACATATTTTGTTGATCTACCAGCGAACTTTCGCATTACTCTATTTCTCTATTTATATTCTATTCTATTTATGAAAATCGTAGCTGCTATTGTTTTGCGGCAGCTGCCCTTTTCTTGCTACGTTTTCGGTCTCATTTCCCCACTTCGTTTGATTTACGTACGTTGCTGTTCAATAACTTAACATAATTTATTTTTAAATTACCTTTCTCCCTTCGATTATTTTTTTTGTAATCACATTTACTGGTAGCTCGTACAATGAGTTTTCAGAAGCAACTTAACCTCAATTGCTTCATTTTGAAATAATGTATTCTTTTTGTATGTTTATTTTAATGCTTTAGTCTTCTTTTGTGAACATCATTATTTGATTGCAAGGAAAAACTAAAGACATTAGAGAAATACCATGAAATTCGAAAGCATGTCACGGTGCTTGATGGTCAATACGATTGCTTTTAACATAAATATGGTAACAGTTGATTTATTCTAATATAGGCATTATTTATACGTTCGTTTCTTTTTTCTAATATATGATTCATAATATTTATTTAGTGTTCTATATTAATATCTCATAATATTTATTTATTCTATATATATATTATCTCATAATATTTATTTATTCTATATACATTCCTAACAAATAACTCGTAGTATTAACGCCATTAATAACAAAATTACAAATAATTTTTATTTATTAAGAGTACTAAGAAGATAGACGAAGGTGAAGATAGACAAGGTTCACCAATATATTTAGTTATGTTTTTATATCAAACAATTTAAATGGATCTCGTTTCATTGTTTAACATTAACCTAGATTCTCTGAAGTTCTATTTAAATTAAAAATCAAAATATCTTTAACATCTCGCTACAATTTCACGAATTTTCTACGATAATAATATTATTTCACATTTTTCCCAATAACATGTATTATTTTCCAAAAGGAACGCTATCGCAAACAGGTGTGAACACGTTCCACGCAGTACGCTTCTTGCCTATTGCGCCATATTTGATTAATACGAATTACATTTGAAACTCAAATAAGACATTCAGAATTACAATGTTTGCAAATTGGATGCATTACAGAATATTCATAGACATTTGATGTTTATTACGAAATCTCTTATAATGCATAATGTGATGTTTTTGTCTTTGGTAATAATGAAAACACTTTTTATATACTACATATGTATGTGGTATGTAAAAAATGTCTCCATTTTTCTGTCTAACAATTTGACTGCCTTCAGAAATGAAAATCAACTTATTTACACACTTTGAGATTCACGTGTACGTTTACCTTATCTGCTAGTTGAATTAGCTGGACTATTTTTTGTATTTTTTTTTTTTTGATAAATCTTTAATATAATCAACAAATCTCTCGCCATCTATTTTAATTTTACTTAAGCCTCTTTTTTAGTAAATAGACATAGACATTCACCTGCTGTTTCTCTTCTTCTTTTTGAGGTAAAGCAATTGAATGGTTTGCTATTAAACTAGTCTCTTGCTATTAATCAGCAAACTGAACAACTTTTAATTTTTTTTATGAACGAGCCTGGAATATTCTTTAATGTAATATCTTTATTATCCTGACATTTAATAATAGCAACTTGTTCAAGTGCCTTATTATCAGTATCTTTAGCTTAAAAAATTGTTGAGGTTTTATATCTCAGAATAGAGAGGGCAAACGCATGGATGAATGTATTATAGGATTTCCTTAACAGAAATATTAGAAATTAGAATTTACAGTGGTTTCTATCCTATATAATAATTTAATGATAGATGGATATATTACAGTGGATGAACTTAATGCAGTAGTATGATATGACAACTCTCGATTAACGACTTTTGACTTTCCGGTGACTAACAGACGATCAACGGCTGCGGTGCCGAAATATATTGATAGCCATTAGCCCTATTGAAGTTTTCCGACCCTTTCGGCTTGTCGGCATTTGCGCTTTATCGTCGACATTGTCTGTATGTCGGCGGTACTATAATAGAAACCAAAGAAGCCGCTATAAAGAGAATCATTGTGCCAAAAACTAAACGTTTTTAGGGAAGATGTAGAGTTTTCCTAGAAATGAGACCCACTTCAACATCGGATAATAAATTACTCGAAACTTTTAGCAGATGTAAATAATTACATTTATTGTATATATGTTTTGTTTTCATTTTTCTGTAGTTAACGTATCTGTTGTCATGACCGGCATACTTCAAATCCGACGGACTGACGATAGAGATAAAGATGTGGCGGCACTCGGCGACAATGTATATCGCTGAAGTGCCTAATGAACCATCAACATCCCAACGGTCCTCCGAAGGTTCTAGAAGAAAGAGCACGTGGCAACGATCGCGGACGCCTAGCAAATGCATGGACGGTGTGGATGTTGAGGGATGACAAAAGAAAGTAATCGGATCCGATCGAAAGTAAAATCATAAGAGTCATTCTTAGAAAATCACGCCTAGAGTTCGGAAGTAGATTGTAAAGTGTATTGATGTTAGAAAAAAAATAAAGTTTTCTTTTTTTATTTTTTACCTCAAATTCCTTTTTTATTTTGTTATTTTACGTGACACTGTCAACGATAAACCTGAAGGTTTCTATTGAAGTACATTTATTTTTTTCACGTATTTATTATAATATGAGAAAAAGCAGGGATTAATAATAGTCGTAGTTTAATATTTTATTTATATACTTTTATATCATGCAAACTGAATGATGTTACTAAATTGCGCTAAAAAATTGCGATTTATTATTTTTGCAGCCTGTCCTTTAAAAGTTATAGTGCTTTTTATCTGTTTATAGCCTAATTGATAAACTTTTATATACTTTCTGTAAAATATTAATACTTGAAATAATAATTAAACAATATCAAATACGATTATTTTGATATTGCGAATTATTATAGAGTTATTGTATAGTTATTATGTAATTTGTTGTATAGCTTTATTTAAAATTATTACATTTCTTACAAAAGATTTTTCGTTTAGGTCCTAATTAGGTTTGTTTTCTCTTTAACGTCCTCCCGCGCCATTTAGTTCGACAAAACAGACCATACTGATGCTCGTAAACAGAAACTAACATTCAGTCACGATCGTAACGGGAAAAAAAATAGTCCGCGAGCCCGACTTGTTATGTTTATGTTTGGCCCAAGTATCTGGTCGCGAGTCAGACTCGCGACATTCATGTTTTAGCCAAAATCTTCATCGCGAGTCTGATTCGCTAAAGTATGGGAAGGTGTTAAATATCTTATGTTACATACTACATGTATTTGTTTCTTTCGGTTTTCTTCTGAGCTACAGCCATAATTCTATAGGTGCCAATTTGATTTATATGATATTTCTTTTAATTGATTAATTATAGCATTACGTAATATTTATTCTATTTATAAGTACTTGAATACTAATATTCCAATTATAACGTGTTCCAACTCTGAGATTTATGTTTTGAATTCACTACAGCATAATTATTATTAAAAAAAAAGCAACACCAATAAAGATATTAATTTTACAAAAAAATCTTTGAAACTGATCGCATTGATTGAAATAAAGCACCATCAGTTTCAAAGTAAGTTATATCAAATTTCAAATGTTGTAAAAGATTTGAAACTCAAAATACACTTAATTGGTTTACATTTTCTCGACGCTTATTTTCATACAAAATTCTTTAATCCATAAAGAATGTATTGAGTTAAGATAAAACACAAGATTTCGTAGCAGTATAGGAATGTTGTCGACAAATAGTATCAATTTTTGATATATTTAACTGGAACCGCGGTTCCAAATATTAATATTCCAAAATATTATTATATATTTAGAATGTGATAAAAGTATCAATATTTCTGAATACTACTATTTGAATAATGATATGAATTTAAGAATTGCACAACCTGCAGTCCAAAATTTCTATACATATATTACCAGGCATATATCATATTGAGTTGGCAACTATAGTTAATACAAATAAAAATTGAGGTGGTTAGTAGGTGATAGTGCGTTTAAGGAACTACTCTTGATGTTTAATGAACAACAATATTAAGGGGGAGTAAGATTAATTCGTACATAAAAAGGCATGCTTTTGTGAATTTTTTGTGACGACACAGTTAAAATCTCTTTTTTAAAACCAATAGTACATTAAAGTACGACATTCGAAGAATATTGTATAAAATTTTTACGGAGAAATATTAAAAAATACGGCAATGGCAGCAATTATTCGGACGTGTCTTGGAAAAAAGTATAATTGCGGTGCCCCTCAGAACTTGGTGCTGGATCATCTGAAATCAAAAAGTTAAAGTTCATTCGTTAGGTAATAGTTTTCCCCAGGTAACGCTGCAAGGGTTTTTCGAAATTTCAATTTTTCACTTTTTTGTAACACTTTGAAGGGAAAAACGCAATTTTTTGCGAAAATTTGCGGCTAATTTGTTATTGCAAAATAAAAATAATTAACAAATTTGAAAAAGCTCTGCAGCGTTACCTCGTAAATTATGTACAGAAATAGTGTTCAAAATTTCAAAAGTATCGGTGTAGCAGTTTTGAAGTTATCAGGGGCACCGACTTTGAAAACGTGAGTTGTGGGGAAAACGCTTTAAAGTTTTGAACACTGAAAAATCTGGTATAAAACGTTCATAAGCGAATTTTATCGGCTTACCTGTTCACTAGCGTAGCAATTGTTGAAAAGACTAATAAAAAATCAATTAACCTATAATATTTTTCACGATCCTTCGTAACTTGATTTTCAACGGTCATTTTTATTTTTTTAGTTGACGCGCTAATTGTGAAGTGCCTTCGTATTTACGTTTATGCGGAGGTACAATTTTTCTAGGTCGATATAATCTCGAACCAGTTGATTGTCTATCAGATCTAGTAACTTTTTTAGGCATTTTAGTAATAATTTAACACAAAACTTAATGAAAATGGAATATTTACTCCTACACTAAATTTTTTACTCTACACTGACAAAATATACAGTACAGATATAAAGAGGTTTGTATTTAAGTCGTTAAGTACTATAAATAGATCTAGGTGTAAGATTAGGTATTATATAGAGAAAAAAAATTGTCTGCGAAGTAACAATAGCACGCTCGGGTCGGGTAGATAATATCATCCGACATGTATAAAAATAGTCGTAACTTCGTCAATTTTGCTCCAATCAACTTGAAATTTTGACGCAATATTCTTAAGATGTTATGCATTCAATTAAAAAAATAAAAAAAAAATTTTTAAACCTTACCCCCCCCTTAACAAACAATTTAACAGACAGAGTCAACAAATAACAATTAAAAGATACGATCAACAAATAACTGGTAACAATTAACAATTAACACTAAGAGTTCAATCGGTGCGTTTGCTACGCAATGGCATTGAGGACTTATTTATTTCACGGCTCAAGACAGACCGTTCTTTTGTTCCAGATCGAACGAATTCTTCCCTTCGTTGCCCATCGATATCCCCACTAGCATGCGTTCATTAGATGTACCGCGACGGCTGGCGCGTGTGTGCTCTTCCGAGAATTCTTTTTTTTTTTTTTTTTTATTTATTTGTTGAAATTACAATCAATTCTCGCGTTGAGAATTTTCAGTAATTTTTCTGGCGTGGCGAAGTGACATGGCTGTTTATTTACAATAAGTTAATACTATTATAGATAGGTATAATTTAAAGTATTATAAGTAAGTGCATATGCTTAGTTTGGATAATTAAATGAATCTGACGGTTAGATCTAGCGGGTAGTGCCTCTTCAGGCTGCGAGTCTGGTCCGTCGTATCGAGTAGTCCAGTGATTAGGGGGTTTCGGTGTTTGTTGATTCTTTTGCTGTATCTGTTGCTATATTTTGCTATTTCCTCTTTGACGGTGGGTATCTTGAGGTCGCGGTGTATTGTTTCATTGGTTACATACCAAGGTGCGTCAATTAGGGATCTTAGCGTTTTCGATTGAAAGCGTTGGAGTATTTCAGTGTTGGAGTTACTTGCTGTTCCCCATAGTTGGATTCCGTAGGTCCAGACAGGTTTTATTACGGTCTTGTAGAGGGTAATTTTATTCTGTATATTTAGTTTGGAGCGTCGGCCCGTGAGCCAATAGAGTTTTTTTAGTTTGTCCTTTAGTTGCTTCCTTTTATCTGAGATGTGTGTCTTCCACGTTAGTCTCCTGTCCAGGGTCATGCCCAGGTATCGGACTGTGTCCCTGCTAGGAACTGCTGCATTGTTGATGGTGACCTGGGGGCAGGTTTGTTTTCGGAGCGTGAAGGTTACATGTGTGGATTTCTTTTCGTTGACTTTGAAGCCCCATTTGTGAAACCACTTTTCCATGGAGTCGAGACTTCGCTGGAGAGTGGATGAGGCTATTACCGGGTCAGCGTGGGAAGCTAATAGCGCTGTGTCGTCTGCAAATGTCGCTATTGTTATATCATTTGATATAGGTAGGTCGGCAGTGTAGATGGAGTACAGTAGGGGTCCGAGGACACTACCTTGGGGTATGCCGGCTTCTATTGGGAATGTTGCGGAAGTGGCGTCTAGGTATTTAACCATGAATTGCCTATTGGTTAGGTAAGATTTTAGGATGGAGTAGTAGGGGTGGGGTAGGATCTTTTTAAGTTTGTATAGTAGCCCTTCATGCCATACTTTATCGAATGCCTGTTGGATGTCTAGGAAGACCGCTGAGCAATATTTTTTCTTTTCGAGTGTTTGGCTGATCGTATGAGTTAGGCGGTGGATTTGCTCTACTGTAGAATGATGTTTTCGGAAGCCGAATTGGTGATCTGGGAGTGTTTTCAAGTTCTCTAGGATTGGAAGGAGTCGGTTCGTGAGCATCTTCTCGAATAGTTTGGACAGGGTAGGTAAAAGACTGATTGGGCGATAGGAGCAGGTTTCGTATATCGGTTTACCGGGTTTAGGGATGAGGGTAATCAATGAGATTTTCCAAGCCTTAGGATAGTGTTCCAGGCGAAGGATAGCATTAAAAATCGATGTGATGAGTGCTATCCCTTTTGTGGGAAGTTCCTTGATTGCTCTATTGCCTATTAGGTCGTGTCCTGCTGCTTTCTTGGGGTTTAGGCGACTGATTGTTTCTATAGTCTCAGCAGAGGAGAAGGGTTCGATAGGAGGGGACATTTGGAAGGGGGTGTGCAGGTATTCAGTAACGTCCGCGGCGGTTTGGGGGGAATGGGGTTTGAATACTTTTGACAAGTGTTTTGCAAACAGGTCGGCTTTTTCTATGGGGCTTCGCGCCCATCCACCTTGCGGACGGCGGATAGGTGGGATTATTTGTGGGGGGCGTGTGAGTTTCCTGGAGGCCTTCCATAGTGAGTAGTTGGCGTCGGCTGTGGGGGATAAGCTGGCGAGGTATTTATGGAAACAGTCGTTTTTATAGTTTCTTAGGGTTCTGGATAGCTTTCTAGTTGCGTTGTTAAGTTTGCGTTTGTCCTCCGGTGTTCTATGGGTCTGCCATACTCTTCTTAGTCTTCGTTTTTCTGCTATTTTTTTAGTATGTAATGGGGATATTCTTGTTTGCTGTTAGATGGCTTTGTCGGTGTGGAGAGGCGGATTGCGTTTATTATGCTCGTGTTTAAGTATTCCGTGGCTGCTTCGATATCTTCCTTTATTTTTAGTGGGGTGAAGGCTGAGGTTGAGTGTGTAAAGACTTCTCTGAAGAGCTGCCAGTTGGTGTGTTGGTTGTGAATGGTGCCATTAGGTGTATTCTCGATGATTGTTGAACTGACTGTTGCTATCACGGGAGAATGATCAGAGGAGAGATCAGCCGAGGAGTTGATCTGGACGTGTCTTGATGGGATATTTTTAGTTATGAAGAAGTCGAGAAGGTCGGGTATTTTGTTGGTGTCAGTGGGCCAGTATGTGGGTTCGTATGTGGTGAGGTAGTTAAGGTTGTTGTTCATTATGCTGTTTAAGATGTTTTTGCCTCTTGCTGTAACCAGTCTGCTGCCCCATTGGGTGTGCTTGGCGTTATAGTCTCCTCCAGCTATGAATCTATTGCCCAGGGTGTCCAGGAAGTTATCAAAGTCTTCTTTGGCGATGGAGTGCCTGGGAGGGCAATATACTGCTGAAGTGGTGATTGTGCCATGACAGTCTTCTATTGCTACGTTTGTTGCTTGGAGGTAGTCTTTCTGGAATGATGGGAGTTCGTAGTGCTTAATACTTGCTTTGATTATTATTCCGTGGGCCTTTCCGCTGGGGTGTTGGGTATGGTAGAATTTGTAACCATTTATTTTCAGGTAGCTCTTGTCGGTGAAGTGGGTTTCCGACACGAGCATTACGTCGATTTGCTGGTGTTTTAAGAAGAGTTCTAGTTCAAGTTTGTGTTGCGCTAGACCGTTGGCGTTCCAGAGTGCTATGCGCCTTGGTTTTATTTTGAGTCGGGGCGTGCTAATTTTTCCACGATGAGTGTTAGTAGCGATAGCAAGTGATTTATTTGCTCCGATTGTTTCTCTATTAGCTTTTCAAGCCTTGAGGAGTTGTCTGTGTTTGGTGGGTTGGGGTCACTGTTTTGGGGAAGGTTCCTTTGGCTGTTCGGGTTATTTTGGATGCCTTGTACTGCTTGGGCAAAGGAGGTTGAGGTGGAGATGAATTTGGTAGGACTGTGCGTTTGGTTGGTTGAGGGGGTTGGGGTAGTAGTGAATTTCGGCGGGCTGAGTGTTTGGTTGGATACCTCTTTTGCTCTGGGCTTAGGGTACCTGTTCGTGTATAGTGTTTTATATGCTGGGCAGCCTTTGTAGTTGGCAGGGTGGTCCCCTTGGCAGTGGATGCATTTCGCTGGGGTTTCCGGTGATTTGGCGCACTGGTCAGTGGAGTGAGAGCCTGCGCATTTAACGCAGCGGAAAGTATGGTTGCAGTATTTCTGCGTATGACCGTACCTTTGGCACCTTTTGCACTGCACTATTTCTTTTTTCACGAGCGGTGGTTCGATCTTTACTATCGCGTTCATTAGGCGACTGATGTTATATATTTCCTTATTGTTCGGTTTTTGTTTAATGTCTAGGAAGAATAAGGATAACGGGTCTTTCGAGACTCTATGCCTTATATTACTTACGTTGACGACTTCGTGGCCGAGTTTTGAGAGTTCGTATTTTAGTTCGTCTATATCTGCTGAGTGGTGTATGTTTCGTAGGACCACCCGGAAAGGCCTTTCCTGTTTAAGTTGGTAGGTGTGGAAGTTGGCGTTCAGGGTCCTGAGTGTCTTGGTGAGTTTTCTGTAAGCTTCTGGGTTCGTCGGTAGTATTTTCACCTTGTTGTTGCTTATCTTAAGGTTATATTCCTCCTTGCTGGTATCTCTCTCTAGGGACTTGGTCATTGTCTGTATGTCAATGACGTCGTCCACAAAAATTGGTGGGGGAGGGGGGATTCTCTGTGAGTGTTAGTTTGATGGCGGTTCTACGATTTCCATGGCGTCGTTTGAGGATTCCAATACGGCGAACCTGTTGTGTGTGTTTATTTGCGTTGCTGGTTCTATTTTCCTCTTCTTTGTAGTGTTAGCGTCGTTAGTGCGGAGAGTTCTGCTACACTTCTGCCACGGGGGGGGGGTAGCTCGGGGTAGCTGCGAGTCTGCTCCGGAGAGCCTGGTCGCGGTTGCTGGGCCATCATCGAGCTAGTTAATTCGGAATGAACAACTAGTCGTGAGGCTGTGAGGCTTGTATTCGTGTTGGGGTTAGGTGCGTGGGATTTTCTTCTCCATAGGGGGTAAGGGGCACTTAGCTGTGTTCTCTTTCGACGTTTGGGCGACACGTGTTGTTTTCGAACTACGCTGGGCACTAGAGACACGTCTGCACGCTTCGGCACTCCACAGCGAACTGTGATTCCGAGAATTCGGCGGAAGAAACGTAGGCATATCGATGGCACATTGGGCACGTCGGCGTTGCGCTTTGACAACGTAGCACTTTGTATCGCGAAACCGTTGGGAAGTTCCGTGGCGTGTGCCGCCACGGAATGATAATTCAAAATTTTTGCTTAAAAATATAACTTTATTCAATTAGATATGACCTTTTGCCATCTATCAAGCAGTTTCATAATTCCAAGTTCATAAAACTTCTGATTTTTACCAGCAAAAAAACTGAATTAAATGTGATTTTATATCGTCAGCGTCATTAAAAACTTTACCATTTAAGGAGTTCTGCATAGAACGAAATAAATGGTAATCTAAAGGCGCAAGGTCAGGTCTCAGAAGAATGCCGTTATTAAAATGAGGACGCCGCTGACGATAGCTACAGCCAGAATTCTGCCGAATATACAGAGGTGCTATAGATGCGATATGTTAGGGCATCTATAGCACCTCATAACGCATCGAGATGCTCGGTAATAAGTCCGGGCAAAGAGCAGTGCAGGAAATGCGGAAGCAGGAAGCACACGATGCAGATGTTACGTAAAATAACAAAATAAAAAAAAGAAATTTGAGGTGAAAAATAAAAAAAAGAAACTTTATTTTTTTCTAACAACAATCCACTTTACAATCCACTTCTGAACTCTAGGCGTGACTTTCCAAGACTGAAACTCTTACAATTTGACTTTCGATCGGATCCGATTATTTTCTTTTGTCATCCCTCAACATCCCCACCGTCCATGCATTTACTAGGCGTTCGCGACCGTTGCCACGTGCTCTTTCTTCTAGAACCTTCGGTGGAAGGACCGTTGGGATGTTGATGGTTCATTAGGCACTTCAGCGATATACATTGTCGCCGAGCGCCGCCACATCTTTATCTCCATCGTCAGTCCATCGGATTTGAAGTATGCCCGTCGTGACACAGACCTGCACCAGCGAGCCGAGATGCGCAATTTGTGCCAAGGAGGGAGGTACGTATATAAGGCACGTGACAGGTTCGTTGGCCTGTCCGTTTATAAGATCACTAATAGGAGATACAAAAGGATAAAAGCTCTACAGATAAATCTAAATAGATGTAGGCTAGCATAAGACTGCTATATGAGTATACCTGCGAAAGTAGGGTGGACGTTGTGTTCATCTCGGAACCGTATAGGCAGCAGACGTACAGCAGGATGATAAAGGTGATGCCTCGCTTTGGGTCACATTATTTAACGGAAGTCACGCGGATGAGGTGACTAAGGAGGTTAGGAATGGTATGATTGGCATAAGAGTTGGAGATATTAGGTCGTCCGAAAAGTTTCTTCCGTTTTATAAGGAAATAATGGATGCACAACATTTTCCGTTTTATATTATTTTATCAAATTACGTATGATCCATTTTGTTCTATCAAAATAAAGATCACAACGTTCGACAGATTAGATTTCATGTTTGTATAAAGATGCATCGTTGTAAAAGACGTGTCTGTAAAAGAAAGGCACTTTTCAGACAACCTAATGTATACTGTTAGAGATTAGGTTATAACTTAACCTCAACCTATCCCTGAACGTCAGTCTGAAGCAATTTAACGCATATGTAAACGAGATGAAAAGCATAATTAGAGTAGCAAGAAGAAGGTATCCTGCGATAATGATCGCGGGAGTCTTCAACGCAAAGTCAACTGGGGAAAAATGGGATTGTGCTAATTAGAGTCAACAAGGAATACACGTTTGAGAAAAACGGGAAAAGAAGTTCCTCGCAAGGCTAGCCTTTGATATAAAAAATGCGTTTAACACTCTTAGTTGGTATAAGATCCTGCGAGAGGCAGAGGAGAGAGGGCTGACCAGGCAAATGAGGACACTTCTTGGTAACTATCTAAAAGATAGAGAGATTATAGTTCACAATAGGAACGAGAAAATAAGAAAGAAGGTCTATACCGGAGTTCCGCGGAGATCTAACCTTGGACCAATCCTGTGAAATATGGTTTACGCTGTGCCAAATACAAAAACATAAGGACTTGATGGCGATAACCTTCGTCGATGATCTCGCACTTATAATGGTGGTAAGAAAACAGGAGGAGATTGAGTAAAGAGTAAAAGAAACCATAAGAGTGATGGGTGGATAGTGCTCCGATACTGGATTAAAGCTGATTCAGGAGAAGACGGAAGTGATACTCCTTACGGGAAAGGGAATATAAAAAAGAATGGAGATCAATATCGGAGAGTTAGTACTAAAAACTAAACAGGATATTAAATATCTAGGGGTTCATGTAGGCAATAGCAGAAGATTTATCCAACATCTGGAAAGAGTCTGTGGTTAGGCTGATGCTCCTGTACGCTGCACCAGAATGGGCCAAAGCCCTAACGATACATAGAAATAAAAATATTTTGAAGAGTGCCCAAAGATCAATATTAATAAGAACGTCCACCGCATATAGGACAGTCTCCCATGCAACGCTGTGTGTACTCACTGGCACAATGCCGACTCAAGAACAGTGTAATACACGCCTGAAAGCCAGGGTGTACAGTTAGCCTATGAAAAGTAACAGAAAAGCGATACAACAGATGGGGGAAAGATGGATAGTAAACTTCAGGGATAGTAAAAGGACCATCGACCATTATACTATGCATGGTATATTTAATGTAAATACTATTAGGAAAACTATTAGGAAGGAGACCTACTCAAGATGGTGGGACTGTAATGAGGAGGAGGATGACGCGGAGCATGTCTTATTGAAATGTCCTAGATGGATAAATCCTAATGGAACGTACCATAGAAAACAGAGTAGGAGAGACACTAACAACTGCCATTGTGGAAGTGGTTGCCAACGAAGAGGAATATTGGAAGGAGTTCCAAGATGTCTGTTATAAGATAATGAAGGCGAGGCAAAGCAAGGAGAAGGAGATCGAGAGAAGGAGAAGAAGAAGAAGAGATTGAACAGGGTACATAATGAGACCAACCCGAAGTAATGCCGTGAGATAGTGGGTTGCTTACACAGTACCAATGAAGAGGAGAATGAGGAGGGGTTTCTAGTGGATAGAGGCGTTTACATCTTACATCAGGCGCTTACACACTAACGTGCTCCCTAAAAAGGTATATATGTGTCGGAGATGAAAGAACACCGGAGCCTCTGGAATTTTGGATAATCCCGCAACATTGTAATCTAGAGTCTACTATAGCTGTCATTAAACAATTGTAGTTATTTAATCTTATTGTAATTGTTCGAGATTTGTGATAATGAGCTTGGGCTCAAGGCGACAGTCAGTCGCCAAACGTAGCCGCGGTCAAGGGATGAACGCTTTGTCTAACAAAGGTATGGAGTAATTCTATAGCTCTCCTTAAAAGAAATATTTGTGGCGGCACGCGACAGTAAACATTCCAACGGTTTCTGTCCCGTGGCTCGCCACACGCAGACCCTGTTCTTCGAGTAAGATGATTGCCAAATGTCGATGCGTCTCTGCAGTACATATTCAGCTAGCCTGAGGGCCCGTTATACATCTTAAGATTTAGTTAACTAAAGTCCTCCAAACAGACAAACAGTCTTTGTCTCAACTACGGGAAGATAGGGGAGACCTATTTTTCAACAAACGGCGTCTCCCACTAGCAACTTTCCCTCGAGGGCGGCTAGTGTCACGACCGGCATACTTCAAATCCGACGGACTGACGATAGAGATAAAGCACTCGGCGACAATGTATATCGCTGAAGTGCCTAATGAACCATCAACATCCCAACGGTCCTTCCACCGAAGGTTCTAGAAGAAAGAGCTCGTGGCAACGATCGCGGACGCCTAGCAAATGCATGGACGGTGGGCATGTTGAGGGATGACAAAAGAAAGTAATCGGATCCGATCGAAAGTAAAATCATAAGAGTCAGTCTTAGAAAGTCACGCCTAGAGTTCGGAAATGGATTGTAAAGTGTATTGATGTTAGAAAAAAAATAAAGTTTTCTTTTTTTATTTTTTACCTCAAATTCCTTTTTTATTTTGTTATTTTACGTGATATTTTGGCGATCCTGCCAGGATAGTGAAAAGTGTTTGTTCGGAAACCAAAAGACATTCATCATCTACGGAAGATCGAATTATTTGGGACTACGGTCATCCGCAACAACAAAGTAACTATCACGAATCAAGTGAAGTAACAATAAAAGGTAAACTGAATTCCTTTGTACGTTACCGTGAAAGAAAATTTAGCTTCAGTAGCCAAGACTCGTCTTCGTCTGAAAATTATAAATCAGCGCAATAATGTCTAAGGCAAACGAATCTCAAACTTCAACCTCAACTGACCCAATGTTGCGAGCAATATGGGACAGTATTCAAAAACAGAACGAGAACATTGCCCTTTTACGAGAGGAAATGTTACGTTTGTCTATGCAAAATGACGAAGAGAATAGACACAGGGCAGAAATCGAGAATCTCGGGAAAACCGTCGCAGCACTACGGACTGGGTTCGGATCCCCTGCGACCGATGAATTTGCTTCCATTATCACCGAAGACAATGAAAGTGCGTCGACAGCAATCAATCGCACCGTGAATATGGCAAAAGCACGCAAACTGTCAGGGTTAGCAACTCCAGACACCCCACCTGTCCACCTCGACATCGAACAACCCGAGGTGGAAGAAAGAGGTTATTTTCCGCCCGCTCCTCCCACTCTACGAGCTAAGGATGCAATACGCTACATCCCAACGCTCAACGGAGATGATGATGTAGGAGTTGAAGACTTCATCAAAGAAGTGAGAAGTATGAAGGATCGCTGTATGGAGCAAGATCTATTGCTAAAAGCAATAAAAGTGGAAAAAATCGTGGGGAAAGCAGCCCAAAGTATTCGCAACATTCCTATTGAGTGTTACAGTGATCTGTACGACGCACTGAGAAATAACTTAGCAGCACAAGTGACTTCGGATGAGTACCAAGAACAATTACGAGAGTTGAGACAGGGACGCGAGGAATCAGTGCAAAGTTTTAATATTCGGTTTAGAAGAATACTCAACCGTTTGCTGTACGCAGTAACCAATGAGTACCCACAACCACTAACACGTAAAATTATGACTGAAGAAATCACGAAGAAGACTGTTCGTGTGTACCTAAAGGGACTCAGACGCGACATAGGGCGAATACTATTAAGCAGTGAACCCTTGAATCTTCCGGAAGCTGAAAAAGGGCAGCCGATGTAGAACGCTACTTGCGAGAAGAACGACAACCTAATTGGTCATGTAATCGCTTACCTTCGGTTAGTAATCGCCCCGACAACCAGCATATGCAGGTAAGACGATCTAATGTACCATCAAGATCGCCTAACACGCCAGTAGCTCAGAAACCTGCTACATTTAACCAAGTAGAAAATAGATCACCTGCTGAACGCGCGCAGATGAAGGGCTTCAAGTGCGGAAAGCTGGGACACATTGCCAACAAGTGTCAAAATTTTCTACCACCGAGCCAGCGCGATCGACCACCCGCAAGGATTCAGGCAGTTCAGGACGAAATACAAGAAACAACATCGAACTAGGAGATAGACGAACCGTACGAGACATACGAGTCAACATCGCCACGGAAAGATAACTCGCAATACATTTGTCAACCCAAACCGAAGAGCGAGTATTTCTGGTCGACACAGGAGCAGGGATAAATCCGGTGAAACGTAACAAAACTGTCAACGCGATACAAATGGGGCCTAAACAAAAATTTTCTATGGGACGAGATAAATACGAAACTAACGAATACGTAACGAAACGAATTTTTGGACAAAATCACATTTTTCACATAGTACCGAACAATTTCCCTATTATCGAAGACGGAATCATTGGGCTACCATGTTTAGAGAAGTATAATTATTCAATATCCAATGACAAAATCCGATTAAACGACAAAACCACTTTATTTCAGAAACCAATACATTTGACTCCTGGAGAAAACAGAGTTCAAACAATCTATTTGGAAGGCAAACCAACTAAAGTATGTTTTATCAACACTGGTGAGCAAAACGTTGAAATTTCTAGCAATATTCAAAATTCTCATGACTTTTCCAACGTATCAAAACTAAAAAGCCTAGTGAGAACAGATCACATTGAAAAACCAATCCGTGAATCCATCGAAAAGATTATCCTCCATTATATTGACATCTTTAATTTAGAAACCGATCTTTTACCCTGTACTAATTTAACTCAGCACACAATTTCGTTAACCAAAGACAAAATTATTAACACACGATCGTATAGACCACCGGAATGTCACCGTGACGAGATTTCGCGACAAATAGGAGACATGTTGAAGAAAAATATTATAGAAGAATCCGAATCCCCTTATAACTCTCCGGTATGGGTAGTTCCGAAAAAATTAGACGCCTCAGGAAAACAGAAATGGAGGATAGTTATCGATTTCAGGAAACTAAATGAACTCACAGAACAAGACGCTTACCCTTTACCTGATATAGACGACATTTTAACACAACTAGGAAACGCAAAATTCTTTTCGGCGCTTGATTTATCCTCAGGATTCCATCAAATTCCAATGAACGAGAAATCTAAAAAATATACCGCTTTTTCGACACCGCAAGGGCATTTTCATTTCAATCGAATGCCATTCGGACTTAAAAACGCACCCGCTACCTTTCAAAGATTAATGGACAGAGCCTTAGCTGGACTTGTAGGAAAATACTGCTTTGTTTATTTGGATGACATAGTGATATTCGGAAAAACGATTCAAGAACATAACGAAAACCTCGCGATAGTATTTCAGAGACTCAGAGAATTAGGACTTAAATTGCAACCGGACAAATGTGAATTCGTAAAACCGGAATTAGAATACTTAGGCCATGTAGTTTCATCCGAAGGAGTCAAACCAAACCCCAAGAAATTAGACGCTGTAAAAAACTTTCGATTACCCCGCAATGCCACGGACGTAAAATCATTCTTAGGTTTAGCAGGTTATTACCGCAAATTTATTCGAAACTTTTCCAAAATCGCGAAAAGCCTTACAGACTTAACAAAAAAGGACACACCATTCCATTGGACTGACAAACACCAGATTAGCTTTGATACTTTAAAAGACAAACTCTGTAATTTCCCAATATTAGCTTATCCAGACTTTAACAAAACCTTTACCTTAACTACCGACGCAAGTAACGAAGGACTAGGAGCAATACTGTCGCAAGACGGTCATCCTTGTTGTTACATTTCAAGAACACTGAATCCACCCGAACGAAACTATACCACGACAGAAAAGGAACTCTTAGCCATCGTATGGGCCGTGAAAAGATTAAGACAATATTTGTTAGGACGACGCTTCATTATTCGAACCGACCACCAAGCTCTTAAGTGGCTACACAATTGCAAAGACCCTTCTAGCAGACTGATTCGTTGGAGACTTAGACTCGAAGAATATGACTATGAAATCGAATATACAAAGGGTAAAGATAACACAGCCGCAGACGCTTTATCTAGAGTTCACGCAGTAACTCGCGACGAAGTAGTTAACCTCGACCTAGTAATCGATCTAATTCATTCAACGCATGGAAAGACAACAACGAGAATCCGAAACTCTTAGAAATTAAACCAAATGACCAAACATTTTACCAATTAACTCGAAACGACTTAGGAGAATACGACGAGACACTTTGGATCAGAAGACTTTACAAAATTCTTAAAGATGCAACAAAAATCGGCATAGGAAATAACGACTTCACTGAATTAGAGAAAACACAGATTAAACTCATGCTAATATATTTTAACGACACGTACAAGAAAATTACTTATGCACCTAATCCCATCTTAAAACTAGACGAAAACGAAATAATACAAGCAATAAAGGAAAACCATAACGACACCGTAGGACATTTAGGGATACAGAAAACGTATCAACGGATCAAGGATAAATTCAAAATTTCCGGACTTTTAGAAAGAGTAGAAAACTTTGTGAAAACATGCGACACATGTCAAAAGGAGAAACTAACACGTATCAGACCCAAAGAATCCCCACAAATATCAGACACGCCACTTAACCCTAACGACAAAATCGCTATGGACATCATAGGACCGATGACGAAAACCAAACGCGGAAACCAATACATACTTTCAATACACGATGAACTTACGAAATATCTGATACTAGTTCCCCTTAAAACGCAACGAACTGAATCCATAATTAACGCGCTCATTGAACATTATATTTACATATTTTCGGCACCAAAAATGATCCTAACAGATCAGGGACAAAATTTTGTTAGTGATTTAATGACGAAATTTGAAGAAGCTTTTAAAATCAAACACATCAAAACAACTTCGTTTCACCCACAAAGTAACGGATCCCTCGAAAGAACGCATGCCTCAGTTAAAGATTTAATTCGTACTGCATTACACGACAATGACAAAGAATGGGATGAAGTACTTAATTTCATTTGTTTAGGGTACAACACCGCGAAACATGAAGGAACAGGATTCTCTCCCTTTGAATTGACCTTTGGGCGAAAAGCTAACTTACCTTCCGCAATATCCAAATTTCCCACACTTACCTATGATGATATCTACTCACTTTGGCAAAAACAGTTGAATAAATATTGGGAAACAGCTCACAAAACACTTATTCAGAATAAGCAACGATACAAGCGAGACCAAGAAAGAAAGATTGTTAAAACTCAGACTGTGTTTAGGAAAGGAGACTTTGTTTTAATTCACAACGACCATAAAAGGGATAAGTTGGACATTGAATGGTTAGGGACCCTACAGGATTAACGATGTGAAAACTCCTTATTACATTATTTCTATCGACAATGCTAAGAAAAAGATACATGGTAACCGATTGAAAGCGTACTTTTTTCAGGATAATGCTGACCCCAGCACTAGTAACAATACCCTTAATTAGTTGCCTTAAATTCACGGGATAGGAATTACGCTTTGTAAACAAACCCAACCAATTCACGATCGAAAACTACAACATGATTACGCCTCTGAAATTATTAGCTTGTCGAACACTAACAAATATTGTAAAATTGCTATATTTAAGATTAACGAAATAACTTTTGTACCATCACATGCAGAAAATCAATTCATAGTGATCCCTGAAAAAAAAGCGTAAACATATTCTTTGATCTACATTTAAATAATTCATTCTACTACGATCTTAGAGGACCAAGATCAATCTAACCAGGGGGGTATGTCACGACCGACATACTTCAAATCCGACGGACTGACGATAGAGATAAAGCACTCGGCGACAATGTGTATCGCTGAAGTGCCTAATGAACCATCAACATCCCAACGGTCCTTCCACCGAAGGTTCTAGAAGAAAGAGCACGTGGCAACGATCGCGGACGCCTAGCAAATGCATGGACGGTGGGGATGATGAGGGATGACAAAAGAAAGTAATCGGATCCGATCGAAAGTAAAATCATAAGAGTCAGTCTTAGAAAGTCACGCCTAGAGTTCGGAAGTAGATTGTAAAGTGTATTGATGTTAGAAAAAAAATAAAGTTTTCTTTTTTTATTTTTTACCTCAAATTCCTTTTTTATTTTGTTATTTTACGTGACACTAGCATCTTTTTCTAACCACCAACGTGGAAATTGACCAATTAACAGCAACGTCAATTTCCCTCACTTTCTGAACGAGGGCTATCCTCGACGAATCCGTTGATCTCGTGTCCTTAGACACATCCCATCATAGTTTTCCTCTGTGGCATCATCGGGACGGAAATTCTTTCTTTTCTTGCGATCTCATTGATGAAAAGAGTAACGCCTTACGATCGGTGAATATTACGCGTCTTATTAACAAAGAGTCCGACTTAGAGTTTGTAAGCACGTACATCTATCATCCCGTTGACCGCGGATTCGTTATTGAACCTAGGATCATTGTCATTAGCTTCTCGAGTATCTAATTACCACGGTTACTTGTCAAATTCTGTAATAATCGTATTTGCACTAGTCAATATCTTCTCTATTGCATAACGACAATGCGTAATACAAATGAAGATTTGTTTCACGCCCCTAACCCTAATTCTAATGTAAACTCCGACATACGTATATAATCTTTTATAACATATCATTTCAAATTCTTTTTTTTTCTATTAGGCAACAAGTAAGTTATTAACACTCATCATGGGACACTCTAAGATATTGTAAAATATCGGAAGACATCATGTATTGTGTACGCATGTAAGTTAGTTGCTTTTCTTCCTCTTTTCATGACCTTAAATTGTCTGTTTAAGTTATTTATAGATTGTGTTACTATTTTCTGAGTAGTATGTATATATAAGTATACAATTCAGTACTTCCTTTGCGATTATAGAATATCCCTTCCATATTTTATTTGTAATGTCTTAGAAGACTTTAGCTTTAATTTTAATTCAAGCCGCTACTATATCCAATCGATAACGTCGCATGTGACATAAAAATGGTAAGGACGTCAAGTGACCTCCAGGCGAAATACTATTGCCTGTCTTGTCTTTTCTATTCTTCGCCTGTAATGTCAAGCACGTGTTGCCGGTATCTCATCGGCGAGGAGTTAATGCGTATATGCATGTAGGGATTTTCTTAATTTTAATCAAGCAGTTTGTATACCTTGATACCAGTGTTTGATATTTGGACTCCCTTTGTATTAAGAAATATCGGCAGTTTACTGACGTAAACAATACTGACGTAAACAATACTGACGTAAACAATACTGACGTTTTAATTATAAAATACAAGCGATGGATCACTTTACTACACGAAGTGCAAAGAATCGTATGTATTACATACTAAATATCATATTTATGATATTTCAAATAAGCTTTGATAATTTTGTGTCATTTATGTCATTAAGTATACCTAAACTTACGTAAATTCAATATAATTAAAAGTTAGAAATGTCATAATATGGATCAATAGTAATAAATTATTATTCTAGATTCAACTCAAATAAGAACTAAGACTAAAACAGAAAAAAGGAAAATGTTTCCCAAAGAAAATGTGTATCATAATTTACAGTATATGAAGAAAGAATTAACTATTTCTTTGTATAATACATCTTCATGTATACCAAGTTATAAAAGTTATACAAGTTTGAAAGAATGTCTTTTCAACAAGGCAGAGACTGGAAAAGAAATATATCAGTTTATTGTAGAAAGAACTATGACAAATAATATCGTTGCTGATTATGAAGGTTCTATTCCACTTGTTTCTCCGATTTTAGAGCAATTTAAAAAGAGACATACAAAATTCCATTATTTTAGTGTTCTGAAGCATTTAACCCAGAAACAAGAATCTAGTGAAGTAAAGTCAGAATGCGAATATCAGGTTAACAAGAAGCAATTAAAGTTATTTTTTGATCTTATATTCTCTAAAATAATTCCTCTGGGCCTGTTTGGAAAGTTACGGAATTTAAAAAAAATAAAACTAGCTATGTTTCACTTATTGGACACACCGTGCTTTAAATCATTTAATTTGATGCCTTTTATTAAAAAATTAGATGTACGTAACAGCATCCTTTTAACAAAATTAATTACATTCAATGAATTTGCAGTATTAAAATATATGTTTTAGATCTCTAATATTACATGGCTGCAAGATATTGAAACTACTAGGACACAATGGTACATTATAGCAAAACTTGTAAAATGGCTTTTTGTCGGATTTCTTTTAAAGATATTGTACACTTATTTTCATATGACATTAGCTTCTAAAAATAATGAAAGATTATATATTATGCGTTCAACTTGGAACTCCATTCAAAGGAAATTTATTAAGAAAGGAAAACGTTCAAATACCTTGCAACCTGATATTAACTGTAAGGGATGGAAGCCACCAATAGGCAGATATGTATTAATTCCTAAAAATTCTGATGTGCGACCTATATTTAAGCTAGAGTACGTTAAACCAAGGTATGTAATCAAATTGTATTTAAACATGAGTATGTTGTTTCATATTCTAGAGAGAAAATTGATTAAAAAATTATGTTCTAGATATTATACCATTGACCATAAGAATCCTGAGACAAATCATTTGAATCTAATATTTAAATTTTTAAAACAATTGCATACTACAATATATGGAAACACTAATTTTAGAAATGAATGGGAATCAATTGTTCAACATAAACGTAATGAAGGAACAACACATTTATATTTTGTGTCTTGTGATGTAACAAATGCTTTTGGTTCTATAATACAAGGTATAATTATTCTCAATTTTAAATATTTAATACATTTACAAATAGGCGCTAACATTTTTATTTTATACTATAGAGGAATTATATAACATTATACAAACACTCTGCAAAGATCTTCCTGAAAATTTGATACTCAAGTATTATGCAGTTAAAAGTAAAAAATTTGTGGAGGAGATTGTATGTTATAAACAATATTTCTCTGATCCAAATTTATTATTACCTTTAGCACCTGGTACATTATATTCAAATACAAATATGAGATGGCAACAAGTAAAAAAAAAATGGCTACTAGAAAAAATTTCAGAAGTTATTTTTCAACAAAGAGTATGAAAAACAAAATTTTATAAAAATTATGTAATTAAAATACTATAAATACTATTTAAAATCGTTGTTTGAAGCTACAAAACATAATATTTTGATTTATAGGTAAAAATAAATGAGGAGGTTTATGTTATAACAAAAGGAGTTGTTCAAGGTGCAATTACATCATCAGTTTTATCAGATATATATTATAATTTTATATTACATAAAGCAATGTCAACATATTTAACAACTGGAAAAATTATAAAATATGTGGATGACATTTTATATGTCACTGAAAGTGAAAGTGTTGCAAGACAGTAAGATACAAAATCACTTAATAAGTTCATAATTAAAAAGTTCAAAAAAATATATTTTATTAATCATTTTATTTTGTGGAATAGATTTTTACAACTTACAAAAGAAGGAATCCCACAGTATAATTGTTACTTTAAACCATCAAAGACTCGTACTAATGTTGTGACTTGTGATGGAAACATAACGGTGGACAATATTACTTACATTGGCTATGAAATTAATTGTACTACTTTAGAAGTAGAATATAAACATTCACATACCAATTTTAGTCATACAATAAAAGTTTCTAAAAAGGATGATCTACCTCCTCTAGTGTAAGTAATTGTGTAAACACATATATTACGAATATTATGATAAAAAGTATACTACTACATAATTAGAATATATATATATTTTGTAGTATTTCATAGAGATTTTAACTGTAAATTTTTTTTCAGATATTTAAGAAAGCGGTTAAGTAATATAGCATGTTTAAAATTATCAAAATTTATTTTGAACAGAACAATTAATTCTGAAAACACTATAATGAGAATCATAAAACGAGCATGCTTATTACAGGCAGAATATACTTGCATTTTGATAAAAGAGTTATTTGATAATGAGCCAAGAAATATCCAAGGTATACTTTTAGTTATGCAAAATATTGATAAACGAATTGCAAGACACATTATAAAAACATCTTTAATAGGTAAGATATATTATTATGCGATGTTAAGAAATATTATTATCTATAGTTACTCACATAACCGATCAAACACTATAAAACAGAATAAGGTTTTAAAAATTGGAACAAATGTCTTGAGTTTTTTTGAAAATTTAGGAAGAATAGTCTACTAGATGACGTATGAAGAAAGTTTTGAAAACAATGTGATTGGTCGGAATCGCGAAGAAAATAGTAAAGATCTCTTTTTGCAAATTTTGTATTTGAACCTGTAATGAAATTTAAACCATACGTTAGCTATATAAACGTTAAATATATAATCGCAATCGATTATGGTTACGCCTTTAAATGTCTTAATTTTCTTCTCTATGATTTGTACAAGGTAAGCTGCTGCCTATGTACCGTTCGATTTAAGGATCCCTGTGTTATCCCGCTGTTTAGGTTAACCTACTTTCGTTCGTGTAAGGAGGTTTGCTCATGTACAGGGATATTTCGGCCAATTGTTAATTGTCAGTAATTAATAAAAAACAAACCTGATAATGCAATTTTTTTTGTTCTAGATTTTCATCTTATTTCAGCTTCAAGAAGCATCCCTTAAAATTTTTACAACTACATCCGAACACCCATACGTATACACGTACAATTGACATAAATTTAAAAAATCTGTAGTTTAAATATTCATTACAATTATTTGGGCAACCTCTACTTTGTACTTTGCGATTCTGATCGATTGCAATTTTTTCAAAATTTTTTTTACGCGTCATCTAGTAAACTATTCCTCCTAATTTTTCAAAAAAGCTCAAGTTATTTGGTTCAATATCCAAAACGTTATTCTGTTTGATAGAGTGTTTGATCGGTTATGTAAGTAACTGTACATAAATATCAATGTTTATTTTAGGTGAGATAGAAACAATAGATAAATTAAGTTTCAACAAATGGAATCGCAAAATTTTACACATCTTATGGATGTCTTACAAAACAGTCTTTATGAAGGACAAAATTTTACAACCAAAATTTATTAGATACTTTTCACAACGTAAAAGAATACAAATAAACAAATCTCATAAATTATAGTATTATTCCAATATATCTATATATTCTATATTTCTATTTTTATAAAATTATATGCACAGTATTAAATATATGAATTTACGAAATATATTAAATATATTAAAAAATTATTATCCAAAATCATCCATAAATTAGACAGCAGGATGCATATGAAAATTTATACGCTCCCGTCGATTCTTGCGTATGTGACATCAATCACATCTCAACCTACATCAGTGATAAGACATCGACCGCCGACCTTCGGACACTTTTGGACACATCACCACCTTATCATCATAGCATACACCAAGGCTGTGACGCACCTTAGTCCACATCAGAGATAGGATATGGACACTTTTCCACATCATAACCTACACCTTGCCCCTCAACATCCTAAAACCAAAACGTATGTCGGATTACGATTCGAATTTTGGGCACGCGACGACTCTTCATGTGGACTAGCCATCGTTTCACAAAGCCGAGATTTTATTTACACGTATATACAGGTCTATCACTAAGCTTAACAAATAATAAGTACAACTAATAATAAGTCTAACAAACACTAAGCCTAATGAATAATACGATCTACGAATAATTAAATTAAATAATACTATTAGCAATGTTTGAGTTCAAACGAATCCACGGTCACCGGGATAACTCCTTACTAAGCGAAACTAACTTAGACGCAAATGCGATCGTCGAAAATGCTCGATGTATCACTCTCCAAGGCAATCGCAAGAATGCCAGCCTCGTGGAGATTTTTCTCCCTGTACGATTGCACTTGGTTTTCTATACCCGTTTGGAAGCATCGAGAAGGTTCCAAACGCCGTTGCTAGGCACACTCGTTGGAAGCATCGAGAAAGTTCCAAACGCCGTTGCTAGGGAGTTTCTGCCTGGAGTTTTGATTACTAATACAATGTATGTCCCATTGCATCGGCATCTCCGAGGCAACATCACACGTGGCTAGGCCCGCTCTCGAGGCCGCATGCCGCCACAACCACATTTCTCGGAAAACACATACAACCACTCCAGACCTCCGTTAGATAAAACATCCATCCCGTGACCGTGGCTACGTTCAGCGACCGATTGTCACCTCGAACCCAATTTCGCTTATTACAAATCTTAAACAATTACAACTATAATAAAATCTAGGCTAAGGTACTAGAGGATGTTCCCAAAATTTCCAAGGAAAGCCTTCGGTTTTCCTTTCATCTCCGACACGTATATAAACCGAGACTTTACCCAGCTCGGGCAGTTCTTGTACGGGGCAGTACTCATACAACCCCTTTTCTCCGGTTCGGTGTTATTTTGTAAGTAACATTTATAATAAAGTTTTATAAAGGAAAATTAGTAGTTGGGTTACGACTCAGCCTTCTTACTACAACCCAAGTACCAACTTTACGTGACATGTACATCGCATCTGCATAGGTCCAACTCTAGAGTATCGATTTGCTATCTATGACAATGTCGTCGATCAATATATTATTATCAAATAATTATGATTATAATATATGTATTATTACTATAATTATGCTGCGTTGTTGCAACGTCCACGTGCCACGTGATAGTCTGTCTAAAATAAAGTTTCTATTAAAAAGAAAGTGTAACATCAGTCCACATCAGAGACCACGCCACACACCGCTGGCAAGATGGTAGCCATCCTTGGCGCGTACTATCAATAGTCTTAAGGACCCAGCATGGGTCTTGGCATTTTCATAGTTAAGGTCCTTCAGACCAAACAAGTATCTTTTATTTTAAGTGCCCCTTTACATTTATTGTTTACTACGGGTTGACACGGGAAAGTTGGTTTTTCTCACGTTCGGTATCTTCCGTTAGCAACTTTCTCTCGAGGGCGGCTAAAACCCTTCCTGGTCCATCAACTTTCTTATTATCGAATCGGAAGCGGTGTCTACTATCCTCACTTTCCTAACCAAAATTGTCATCAACAAATCCGACGGTCCCGTGTCCTTAGACACACCCATCCCTAGCTTTCCTCCGCCACAACATTGTCACTAAACTTCACTTATTCTCTATCTTTAGAATAGTCAACATATCTTTACCGGTTTCTACCCTTAGACCAGTCGCGTACTTGATTTATACATACCCATCAGTGTAACTAGGTTCTGTATAAAGTTGTTGGAGTGAACTGTGATTGTGATTATTGAATTCATAATAAAGTTTAATAAAAAAAGAAAGTTAATAGTTGTATTACGGCTCAACCTTCTTGTTTTATCATCTAACCCTCAAGTTTACGCGACAAAAGCATCGTTTTAAGCCGGCTTCTTTTGTTTCTTCGCGAAATTCTTTGACAGAGATCCGCAGCTTGCTGGTTCAATGATGAGGGCGGGGATACATCCATATGAGTCACCCTGTTTAATGATAGGCATGCAGTGAGCGAGACCCTGATCAGCAAGTCAGGGATAGTGGGAATCAGGATCGAGAATGTATATTGCGTCGGTCGGTACTGTTCCCCTAACATGAATAGGCACGACTTTGATGCCTATATAAGGGAGCTCGAAGAAGTATTGAAGAACGGTAGGAAAAGAGCTCCGGCGTTGATGGTGGTTGGGGACTTCAACGCCAAATCATCGGCATAGGGAGGCAAGAAGACGGAGTCCAGGGGAACATACCTACTAGAAGTGATAACAAAAAATGAATTGATACCGATTAAGACGATGGAAAATTATTCCTTCATGAGAAATGGAAGGACTAGTTTCCCGGATATTTTAAGCGTTAATCGACGAATGAGGCTGAGTTGGAGGAAGAGTACGGTGTTAGATTGGTACTCAGCCTTTGACCATTATTATTTATTACACGTGTTTGTAAATAATGTCAAGCGGGCGGTAGGAGGGAATTTTAAATTGTGACGAAAGACATGATGTGGATCGATTTTTAGATAAATTTGATAATAATTTTAATTTATTGAATATTGACGAGACGGCATGCGGCGACCGGCTGCAGAAGAGCCTGGAACGTACGTGTGTCGAGGATCTAAAGAAGACGAACGCAGTAAAGATGAGTGTTCGAAGGGGTTTTGTGCTACCCTGGACCAGGACCCGTGAGGTAGGCTGTATCGAGTAGTGAGAGCAAAAATGATGCGGACGATACCAGCTGAGCCCCTTGGGAGGGACAGGGTCGTAGGGATCCTGGAAAACCTCTTCGTCACCAGACAGGAATCGCGGCCGGAGATGTACCAAGAATTACAGATCCCACCTGGGACAGCCGACGGAGAAGTGGACCTGGACATCGGCAAAAAAGATTTGAAGATAGCCGTCGGTAAGTGTGATCCCAGGAAAGCTGTTGGCGTGGAGGGGATTTCAGGAGGAATTATAAGAATAGTCGCGGAACAACGGACGGGAGTGCTCCTGGATGTGATCAACGAAATAAATAATACAGGAAGAATACCGGCGGTATGGAAGGTGGCTAGGGTTGTCCTTATACCCAAGCCAGCCAGAGACCCGCTGATTTCATCGTCGTATAGACCGATCAGCATACTGCCGGCATTGAGCAAAGTTTGGGAGCACACACTTAAGATGCTTATTGAGAGGAGCATCGGTAGGGATTCCTTCCACAAGGATCAATACGGCTTCAGGAGAAGGAGAGGAACTCTGGAAGCCCTTGATAGGACGGTTGCGATTGCCAAGGAATGTAGAAGGAAGGGTTCGGTGTGCGTTCTGGTCGCCTTGGACGTGAAGAACGCCTTCAATACCCTGAGCTGGGGGAAGATAAGAGAGGAAATTAGAAGAATGCAGCTACCAGGAAGACTGCAGGAGCTGATTTGGGATTACCTGGTCGAGAGGAAGATTGTCGTACACTGTCGGGATGGCGTTGTAAGGAGGAACGTGTACGCGGGGGTTCCGCAGGGGTCGGTTTTAGGACCGTTGTTGTGGAACCTTGTGTATGACGGGCTCCTGAAGACGCTGGACCGTTATGGACGCTGGATTGCATAGGAAAGATACTGGAAAAGTTATAAATAAGAGATTAGTAGACGGGACAGTAAAGAATAAAGTAATGAATGGAGAAACAGGGGCACAATGGAAATCTATGTAATAACTGATGGATTCTTAGAGTAAGGACAAGTAATGATGGTAGGCTCAAAGTTTAATGTATTTTAATAAGTGATATTCAACAACAAGAGGACCGACTACAATATCGTCGCACGTCGATGCACACTCTGCGTCCGCTCAACTCGCACTTTACTTCTCGACTAACTCTCTGGCCGTTGTAGCATTCTTGTGTCTTTTGCTAGGCCCACCGCACACGTGTTCCGCAGACGCTCGTAGCCAGGGTCACGTAGGTCTTTTCGGCGAAGCTATTTATTTGAAGGACCCGATAACGCATTGATGGAGCCGACAGCGCCTCGGCTCTCGCGACATTGTCTGCAGTTAGCTCGACGTTTCTTAGGCCCTTCTCCCCGATACTACACTCGGCCATCCTGCAGTAACATCTGCCCTCAGATGTTGTGTTCATTCTCGCTATCGTCGGATGCGTCATCTTCGGCGTTCAGGACCCAAGGCTTCATGAAATCGGCAGTCGTCGAGGTGTGCGCGGGTCCCTCATGCTCTCCTACTTTCCCCACGGTGTAGCGGTCATTCCGCATAGCTCGCACTACCCGGTACGGACCCAAAAATCTACCCCCGAGTTTTAACCCTGCGCCGAACTGTGTTCTCTTTATGGCGACAAGGTCCCCCCTTCGGTACTGCTTCGCACTCTTTCTTTTTTTATTGTAATTTCGCCGATTCTCCTCTTGAGTTGCGGCGATCTTCCTTTTCGCGTCCTCACGTAGCTCGCGGCGTTGTTCTTCGAACTTCGCGGCCCACTCTTCGTCAATCAGGCTTTCTAACTTGCGCATCTTCCTTGACTTGCATTTCGACCCCGACCAGTAGCTGGAAAGGAGTTTTCCCCGTGCTTCTGTTTACGGTGGAATTCAGGTATTTCTGAACCTGGTCGATATGTTTATATCAATCATCGAGTTTAGGGGCAGTCAGTTTAGTTAGTAATGGGTATGAGAGTCCTGTTTACCCTCTCTACCTGCCCGTTCCCCCTCGGCGCCCCCGTCGTAATTAATAAATGCTTTATATTTTCTCCTTCGCAATACTTTCGGAAAGCGTTGGATGTGAACGCTGTTCCCCGATCGGAGATGATTCGTCGTGGGTTCCCAAAAATAGCCGCTTGCTTCTTCAGTCGGTCGACAACATCCGCGGTATTAGTAGACCTAGTAGGATAAAGCCACGTGAACTTCGTGAACGCATCCACTATTACAAAGATGTGCGCGTATCTCTTCTTTGTAGCTATCATGGGGCCCACATGGTCAATATGGTAAGTATCTAACGGCGTGTCGCCTTTGTCCAGCGGATTAAGATATCCCTCTTGCTTACCTAATTTTCGTTCGGCTAGGATACAGTTAAGACAGTTGGATACCACGTGTTCGACCTTTTCGCGTAGTCCCTTGAACCAGGAGTCCTTTTTGACCATAGCCTCTGTTTTGGTGACCCCGAAATGCCCACGCTCGTACGCTTGCCTGACTACTTGAACCTGCATCGCCTTCGGTACTACTATTAGCACATCGTCCTTACTTATACAACATATTGTTTCTTATTACATACCCATCGGCCTGACTGCACGTTGCGGCGTCCAAAATCCTACGGACTTCAATGTCCTTGTTCTGTGCCCTTCTCAACCGTGCAATCAGCCCGTCTTCACTCTCTGTTACATACATAGTGCTCAGCAGGGGGTTCCTACTCAGAGCATCCACGTGCTGCATACTTTTCCCCGGCCGATGACACACCTGATACTTAAACTCTCCCAGTAACAAGGCCCATCTAGCCACACGCACACACAAGTCTTTCTTTCTCATCGTCATGGCGAATGCTTGACAATCCGTAACAATAGTAAACGGCACACTTAACAGATATACCCTGAACCTTTTCAACGCTTTTACTATTGCTGGCACCTCTAGTTCGTAGCTGGTGTACTTCACTTCCGCGGGAGTTGTTTTTCCACTGGCAAAGTAGACCGGATGGAATTCACCGTCGTTTAGATCTAGTTGCATTAATATTGTTCCGTCACCCTCTGCGGACGCGTCCGCATGCAACTCGGTCTCTGAACCTATTCTATAAAGTGTTAACACAGGCCCGCTGGTAAGCGCTGCTTTCAAGGTTTCGGAAGCTTCTGATTCCCGATCCCCGAACCTGAAGTCTATCTCCTTTTTCAACAGGTCGGTTAAGAGTTTGACAATCTTCGCGTAGCCTCTAATGAATTTTCGGAAATATCCCGTAAGTCCCAAGAAACTTTGGACTTTTCTAACCGATGTTGGCTTGGGAAAGTTTGCAACGGCCTTGGTTTTATGAGCGGACGGCTTTGTGGTGTTTCCCGAGACTATGTGCCCCAAATACTCGATTTCCCTTTGCATAAAACGACATCTCTTCCAATTTATGACTAGCCCATACTGCCTAGTTAATTCTACGACCATCTGCAAGCGTTCCCATGCCTCCTCTAAATTCTTTGCAAGGATAATGATATCGTCCATGTACACGATGACAATACCCTTATCCATCAGTTCTTTGTAAATCTTCGATATATACTTTTGGAAGACAATAGGGGAAATTTTCAGACCGAACGGCAACTTCAGAAATTCGTATTGCCCCGTTGGCGTCACAAAAGAAGTATACTTCTGGCTATCTTTGTCTAGACTTACGTGGAAAAACCCATTTTTTAGATCTGTCGTCGTAAAAAGCTGGGCGCCCTGCAACGCATCTAAGATGTCTTCAATTAAAGGCAACGGAAAATGTGGACACTCAATGAGTTCGTTAAGCTCACGAAAATCGACGCAAACCCTGATGGAGCCATCTTTCTTTCGGGCTACCACTATCGGACTCGCATACTCCGAGTCTGATGGTTTGTTGACGCCCTCGTTTGTCCACGCTTCCATCAAATCGTCTACCTCCTTTCTTTCCGACGGCGCCAGTCTTCGCAGTCTTCGTGCTACGGGTTTGTCGCTCTTCAGAACTATTTTTGCGGTTATCCCGACGTCTCGCTTCTTCTCCGGCCTATACCCTTTAATGATATCGCGAATGGCTTCACGGTAATGAGGTTCTCGTACATGCGACAAGTCTATCTCGTCGGTTTGTTCTATCGCGTTTACCCTCAGTACATCCGGCGCGTCCTCGTGACTGTCAGTCTGACTGTCGAGTCGTAAAAAGGTCACCTCGCCCCGTTTGACTCGCAACTCTACCTGGTTTAAGAAATCAGTACCTAACAGCAGGCTGTGTCTTGTCATTACCTCATTCGAGACAACATGCAGGGTGACAGTAAATTCGTACCCGTCGACCGTTATTACCTTTGTAAACTCGCCCCAGGTACTATTGCCAGCGGAACCAAAACCATCTGCAACTAAGTTTGCAGTTTCCCAGAGGTGGTGATCCTAACCTCGCATACTCATCCGATCGTATAAACGTGAGGTCACTACCTGTATCCACTAACGAGGCAAACCTGCAGCCATCTATCGACACGTCCTTCAAGTACTTTTTCCTCTCCGGTCTTGAGATTACGTAAGTCTTTACTTGTCGCGCTGTACAATTCGCCGCCACATGTCCAAACTCGTTGCATTTGAAACACTTCATACCTTTTCCTTTCTCCGGACACTTAGCACTTAAGTGATCCGCACTGCCACAATTGAAACATCTTCTCTTATCACTCGCTGTTGGCCTCGGCTGGCTTCGCACTTCCGATCGTTTTCTTTTATCCTCCTTGCGTCCCCCAAACTTTGTCTTCGCCTTCATGTCCCTCCTCATCGCTTCATACTGCTTCAGGCGTTCTTTCGGTTGTTGCATGTTCTTGGCTCCATACAACACGGCCTTGTTCGCGACCTCGTCGGGGATGCCTTGAATGATATAGCTGATTTGCGACGGTATATCGACTGTTCCCTGTCCCGCAATCTCACGCATACTGTTCATGTACTGTTGCAGACTCTTATCTGGTCTCTTCATTCTATTTGCTAACTCCTGGTGTATCTGTTGGTCACTTACTGTGTCTTCGAACTCATCTTTTAACGCCTCCCTTAGCTTTATCCAGGACTTCGTGCATCGTTCTCGCTTCACGACGGATTGAGCGGAGCCCGTGAGCAGTTTCTTAGCGAAAGCTACCATGTGGATGTCTGACCACCCACACACTTTTGCCATTTCTTCGAAGTCCTCGATCCATCGACTTACACTCGGCAGACCGTCCCCGCTGAACTTCTCTAGCGAGTCCTCTACGTCTCTGAACGTTAACAGCATGCACCTAGGCTCGTCTTGCCTCGATCGTCTTAACACTGGAGTTACCCGAACTCCGTCGTCTTCACTATTGAGATTGCGCTTTCCTGGGCCGTTAACGTCCAAACGGTCCCCAACCACGTCAATCTCATCGTCGTCGTCGTCTTCTTCTGAATCGTCGTCGTTGTCATCCTCTGGATCGTCTTCTCGTGCACCGTGTTCCCGTTCTACGCGTAACGCAGCAAGCAATCGTTCTACCAGCTCGCGTTTTCTGCCCGCTAGTCTCAGCCGTCGTCTTCTCAGTTCGTCTTTTAACTCAGATGTTCGCATCTGGGCCACCTGCTCGTCGGTCAATCCTGCTTCTCCTGTATTGTAGTCAGCCATTGTTTTCAAATACCACTTTCACGTCCACCCGAAATGCCGCTGATTGGAAAATAGAAATTAATTTAAATATAGTCATTATAGGTATCATTTTGTTCATAAGATTTTCGACAATCCAACTGAAACTATCTCATAACAAAGAAGTAAAAAATATAAAAGCTCTGTGTTTCTCTTATTTCGGCTACTTATTAATAATTGTGTCATCGTTGGTACGAGTCATAGGTAACACCGGGAATTGTTTCGCGCAATCAGTTCTATGGAATAGCCGCGATAGCTAGCAAACCAAATCGTTTAAAGAAATTTTGTATTTGCTGAGTGTGTATGAGTATAGAAAATTACGACCTCAGACAGACTTAGATAAAGTTGAACGATCTCGATCGAGACGAAAAGAGCCGAAGGGTAGGGTTACTCTAATTTGTATGTCGTAAGTATCGGCTCAAGACCGCCTGACTTTTTCCAAGTCCGTCCAATACCGAGCGGTTCGAAATAAATCTTTGAGATGACCTAAAATGTTATTATTAAATATACATCTGCAATGGAGATTGTATTGGGCTGTAAGTCTCATTACAATGAGCAAATAATAGTAGTAATTTTATATATATTAAACTAGATTTTTTTATTACTTGAAAATGTTTTTGTTTAACTTACAATAATAGTTTTTCATTTTGTGATAAGATTCAATTGTAAATGTCCCATAATGCTATGTATCCATCTTTCGCAGCTGTAGCCATTATAAATTTATTATCATATGCTTTTATTCTTTCTATAGAATAACTAATATCATGTACAGTATCCTTATGTTGATTTAAAACAGCTAATGGTTTCAAAGTTTTCCAAGAATATAGTCTAATTCGACTGTCCCATCCTCCTACTGCCATAATTTTAGCATCAGGTCTAATTGTAATTATAGAAGTGCCAGGATTTGTCATTGTTATTTTGTTCTTATTATGCAATAAATGATCAACTGATAAACTAAATATCTAAAAATGTAAAATTTATATTAATATAAGAAAAACCAATCTTAGTTAGCCTTCTATTTATGAAAGTGTTCAATGAAAATAAATATATTTCCAATTCAATTACTTATATATTTTATGCTTATTTCTTAATTTGTACCTGTATATTATTAGTAGGACCAGCAATAGCACCCTTTGATAAAGTAGTATCAAAGTCTAAAGCCATTGGACATGTCTCTACTGTTAAAGAACTTAATACTTTACTTTGTCGAACATCCCATAAGATTAACTCTCCTGCTTCATAAGCAACTAAAACTAATTTTTCATTTTTTAATGGTTTGATAGCCATTATTTCTCCCAAGTTCTTGAAATTGCAAGAATTCAATTTCAATTCTACACTAAAAGTATTTAAAGACAATATTCCAACAGTGGATTCTTTAACCGGCACGAATATTTCATTTTCAGAAAATATTTTAAACCTGTTACAGATATTCTATGAATAATTTATTTTATACAATAAGTAGAATATATATCAAGTAAATGTAACTAATTTTCCATAAAATATTACATTTAATATTTTATGTATACATATATACCTGCAAAAATGACAATATATATTAATGGATTTATATGCAGTCCACTGAGTTTCTCTTTTCTTATATATTTTCATTAAACCACATTTGTGTTGTACAAGCAAGGTATCATTTCTTAAGTTTTGCAAATTTAAACAAGAATCTTCTTCTGATTTAATTTGGTACAGTTCTCTGTTTGTCTTTAACACGAAGAAGCTGCATTACAAAAATATCAGAGAAACTTTATCCTATTACCTATACATTTATGTCATAGTATCTATATCTGTCTTGTTTCAAGCTATAGCAAATTTAGAAAGTCATTTGATAAAGTGTGAGAAAAGTATCAAAGTATTTTATTTACATTTAAATCCCAGATATGAACATTGCCTTCAGCAGTGCCTGCATAGAGATTTTCCACATTAGGCGCCATTTGAAAAAGAATACAATTCACACAATCCATATCACCCCGGAAAACATATTTTGGATCCGGTGAAGGTATTGCCATTGAAATAAGCTTTATATACTTTAATGTTTGTGATACAGTATAAATAAAGATTTTAATTACAAGTTTTATGTAGGAACATGTATAAATACACAAGCGAATAAGATAAATACATAAATTTATCACATTACAGTAATTTTTACAAAAGGATATTTTTTAAGTTAAATGTTTATAGCAATAAACTTAGTTTATATATTGAAATAACCACATAAAAATTCACAATTTCTGGTAATGAAGAGGAATATATTAATCACCAAGTTTTTAATAATGTACGTGTTTCTACATTAACAATAGTAGAGATAGAGAGGAAATGAGAGTGCTCACGCTTTAGTTGTTCCCGGACTAGTGCTGCACCATGCGGTTAAATGTTGAAGGCCTTCCACGTTAGCATATATAAGAACTTATAAAGCTAGGAATCTGCCCTGTTTAATTCTACGCTAGCATATACAATAACCTATTTAATTCTACCACAAACAAGGTATATTCGCTGTGGTTCTACGCTACAAAAGCCTATTTCATTGTAGGGTTCGACGAAGAAGTTCATACTTTTCTATATGAAATAGACAAATATGAGAATAATATAATCGCGCAATAATTAAACTTCGTTGCTTAAGAAAAAGAAATTGTTTATTATATTTTTTTAAAAAAGGAAAGAAAGTCTTGTATTTCAAACGATAATAGATCAATGGATTGATGCGTGAATAAGTAGCTATGCTTGTTATTAATATAGAAAGAGGACATTTTTATTCATTTTAATGCCTTCCTTTCATTTTAATTCTATTACCACATATTCAGATATGTATATATATACATATATAAATACATATACCATATATATGTGCTGAATAATGTAATAATGTTAACAGGCATAAAAAACGGCTTAATAATCCCAGAATACATCCAACGTTTCTATAATAATAATCCATACATTAATGTATAAATAAAAACACTGATTTATGAATTTATCTACATACACATATATACATATCCTAACTTAAACCTTTTTAAAATTTAGTAGCTACATCTGACGATAAGATTCAGCTATCATAATCTGTGTAAGAAAATATAAAAAGTGAAACTAAAACAAAGATTAAAATAAAAGTCAATTTAGTAAATCTTGAAAAAGTTAAAATTTGAACGAAACGTAAATATATACACTTATACTTATTAGAAATACGTATTAGAAATTGTTTCTAAGTTGGTACTAGGCATAAAAACTAGATTACGGATATTTCTGCAATTATGATAAATACAAATATACAAAAATATGCAAAGTATGCTACATATTCAAGAATGTACGAAGTATAAAGACGAAGAATTTTATAAAACTATAATTTTGCATAAATATCAGCAGTCTAAAACTCTTCATGCGTTATAGTTACTTATTTCACCGTGACACATAAAAAAACCACATATGTATATATAGAAGGATATATTATAGATTTCATAAATTTCGTAATCTAGAATTGCTCTATAATGCCTGTAGAACATCTCAGCTGCCGACCTAACCAAATCGAATCCTTACGAATTTTGTTTGTAGAGTTAAATAGACCATATCTTTCCGATGTACAGCACATTCGTTTTAGATAAATCAATTTAGATATATTTTATTTATAGCTTTAGATACAATCCTAAATAATTTATCCAAAATAGACGTTTCACTGCGTAGTGCCGGATAAAAATAATCGAATATAGCATTTGTAACTTTGAAAATGTTATAAAAGTTATTAGATGGCACTAATAAATGTCCGAAAGTAATCGCATCATTAACAACATATGCGCGAAGGGCTATTACTGTTTGTTCATCACGCGGATGTTCTCCACTTTTACCAACAAAATAATTAAAGCACCGATTTATTATTATTTAGATGTTTATTATTATATTTATTATTATATAAATTTTTATTATTATATTTATTACTATTTAAATATCTCAGTGCTTTTTTTGACAATATATCCGACGAGATATTCTATAACGCACATCTTTAAAGAGCACGTTGACATCGACAATACTGCTAATTTATTGTCAATTTCTAATTGTATATTTTCACTTTCGATGTCAATGTTCTCTTTTTCCATTTTATTTAATGGAACATCGTCTGACGTGGACGTAATGAATTGGGACAAGATTATATCCTCTTCTAATAAAGTTGTGTCACAATCAGGTTGACAATTATTGTTATAAGAATTACTATTCAAATTCAACACCATTTTTTCTGATGGTGGGGCGCACTGCTTCTACAGGATTCCGATGGTATGTGTCACCATGCATTCTAAGAATTAAAACAAAATTTTTTAAAATATATGTATTGAAGTGAGAAATCATTAAAAACATTACATTTTTCTTTTTTAAATCATGACAAAGCTTACAATGACATTTACTAATTCTTGCAATCTTAAGAAACGAGGCGGAGTTTTTAATCCAGAAGATATCATTACTAACCACTATATAACCTAACATTAGGCATACTCCGTAATTGTGTTGATATACATCACGTGGAGATTTGCTATTTAAATTATCAAACAAGTTATTGAAGGTTTCGAAAAAGCTGGTATGATGCTCGGTTTTATACAATTAGTTGAACATGCAGTGAACAAAGTAAAAGAAACTCTTTTGTTGAACACTTGGAATTCGGGCTTACATTTCATTTTATCAAAATCACCTGGCTTTTTGTTTTTCGGTTAATTTGTAAAATGCTCTTGTAACTTCATTTCGTTCTAAATTCTATAACAATTATTCTTGGCGGTTTTAAGCAAATGTAAATAATCGAATAAAAAGTGAATTTTTTTATTTCTAATAAAATAAGGATTTTGAATATTAACCCGTCTTTTTGTCATTCTTTAATTACTTGTATTTTGATTGGAAACAATAGCTCTAAGTTTCTAACCTGTGCTGTGTAAAACATCTAGAATAACATTTAATATATTTGGTAATTGATTTGTTCTAATTCCATTCTTTGAAACATTGAGTGTTATTGGATGTTTTCAATTACTGGAATTAGAAAAATTGCACTTGTTTAAATTATAATGTTTCCTTTTACCTTTTTCATGTTTCATTGTATCTAATACTAGCTTATATTAACTAACTACTATTGTGAAATAAAACAAGCAAAGAGAAAGAGATTAGTTAATTAATTGCAAACAAAGTAATTGTGGAAACTAATTAAAAACAACCAGAAAATTGGAAATTTAACCTACTTATCTCTTTGCCTGTATCTTACTGTTGTTCCAAATAATCTTAGATTGCAAATTATTTTGTAGATTTTTATCTTTTTAAAGTGGGTATCGTTCATGTGACAATTTGTAATCCTTACTACAGTAAGCGGTACAATCTGTTTTGTATTCTGTTGGTAATGTTGGGAGTGACACGAATATGGTAATAACATAGATGAGCATACAGCAATACAAGAATATCCTATTTTTAGTCAATGGTAGTAGGGCTCTAGAGTTTCAGGATTTCGGGCCAAAAAAATATATTGCATGATTGGTCTATCCTCATATCTCGTCTGTACCCTAATTTTATAGGTTCTTATACATACTAATGTGGTACAACACTTGGCTGTATGGTGCAGCACCTGCATTGTGAAACAACTAAGCAATGGATGGGAGGACTCTCATTGCTTCTTTGTTAATACTTAAAATCAAATATAAACATCAGTCGTGTGCTACATGCTAGATAGAAAACAGCAAAAATGTCTGAAAATTCGGTATATGATATGGCCTACCGCGGCAAAACCACAGACGTTAAAAATTTATTAAATGAAGATGAAAGATTAAAAACAGCTAAAGATGGTGTAAGTGCATCGTTGTTTATATGAAATATTTTTTAAGGTTATGTTATTAGCCAAATTTATTTCTTCAGAATAGTCGAATGTTAATACATTGGGCAGCACTTGGAGGACACGATGACTTAGTAAGATATTTATTATCTCTTGATGTACCGGTAGATCCTACTGATGATGTAAGTAAAATAAGCCATTAGTAAGTAATTTGTCATATAATTTTATGGTAAACTGCAAAATATGCTTTCTTATATCTTACTAGTTTTATTGAGAGTTACCTAACATTTATTTTAACTATCTATTATTTCTAAATAAACCACGATATATATTTACTTATTAGTATGTTACATATAATAGTACATATAATAGGCAATATTTACCTAAAGCAGATTTTCTACTGAATTGTTTTCAGTAGAAAAGTAATAAACTAAACTAAACTGTTGAATTGTTGAGGGATTTCTTAAACTTACTATGTGAAAAGCATTTTAAAGTCGTTTAAATTTGATATTATATGATATCTTATAGGAACTAAAATATTGTTTTCAATTTCATTGAACATGTTATTTCCTAGTATATACAATAAATATATAGTTTATAATATATATAATAACATATATATATTATTTTTATATATAAAGTGTTAATGTTATGATTTATTACATAAAAACATATTTAACCGTTTGAATCCTAGGGGTCATTGAAAAAATAGAGCGAAAAAATCCCGAACAACACGATAGCGCTTGTCTTAATCGATTGCGAAAAGAAACAAGCGGCACAATAGCGCTCGTGATATTTATTACTTATCTATATTATTATATATGCGTACTATTAGTTTATAAATATTTCAAGTTTTGTTCAATTAAAAGTATGGAGAAGATAACAATGAGATACAAAATACCGTCAGCATGGGACTCTTCGACACAAAATCTAAACAGCGCGATCGCGCTGCTTGGAGCTCAAACGGTTAAAAACGATATAAACAAAAAAATATGTTTCTATGAAATAAAATTTTGGTCGTTTAAAATTAATATTTGCACTGTTAAGTAATGAAGCTTATACTCTTGTTTTATATTTATAATTGCCTTTATCTCTTCTTTTCTGTGAATTTTAGTGATACGCAATTTATATAAATCTAAACTACTATACATAATTTGTAATTTATGATATATGTTATTGTATTTTCGAAAAGTGAAAAATGATAGAAATTAACAGATATTGATCATGTATATTATTATGTATATTATTATGAAAAATAACAAAAATTGGCAGATATTAATCTTGTACTATTTTGTAAAATAATATTTGTTTACACCACAGTTATTTCATAAGAAGAAGATATAAATTTTAGGTCATTGAACTTATTTATGAAGTCAATATTTTGTCTACCATATGTAACTTTTTTTGTTAAATTGAAATTTGTGAAGAACACTGTTTTGAATAGCATACCTTGAAATAAATTTTTATATATTAAACTTTTGATAATGTAATAAAAGTACAAAGAGATAATGATTTAGAAAATAATTATTTTTTTATTATCAAGATTTCTTGCTTTTCTAATGTTAGATACAAAAAATGCACATTTTCAACTTAGTATGAGAAATAAATACCTATTAATAATTGTTTTATGTACATATGTATATATGATGATATTTAAGACATGAAATGTATAATACTACATTTAATTAGCCTGAATCTTTCACGTAATACACTATGAAATGGTTAATAATAAGTAATTACATATTTATAAAAACAGTCATACAATTTCTAGATCTTTATATTATCTTTTTATATAATCCTTTGTGATGAGGACATATTTTAGGCATTATTTGAATTTAGATTGTTTAGATTTTAATTAATAGCAAGATTCATTTTATAACTCAAAAGATATTATAAGAAGATCTCTGAATACAATTTGAAAGATTAAAATTTATGCTACATATCAATGTGTATATACATGAGACATCAGATGCAAATTTGATACTTTAAAATCTACAAGCACGACTAATATTTGTTGTCTTTTATACCTTAGGCCTTAAATGAGAGATTATTTGCCACATAAGTATTTTGCGACTATTATTATTATCTAGTCTGAATTAACATTTAGGAATGTAAGCAAATATTTTAGCAATGATTTCACTTATGAAATATCGCTTCATATCATAAAATATAGTAATAATAGAATATAATATTTTGTATTATATAGAAAATACATGAAATTATAGTATAACTAAAAAAAAAGTTTCTTCATGCAAAGTTAAAAATATAAGATAAAATTCGTCTTATCTCTTTAAAAAAAATTGTAAGGTAGGCTGACATATGTTAAATACAGCTTTCTTTATTCATCTAATCTAACTATTGTTAGTTCCTGTTTGTATTTATAAACAATTTAGAATAAATTACTAACTCTATTGATAATGTAATTTTACTTCAAAAAGAAAACCTAAAAAATCAATTTCATATCAAATATATCATAAGTAATAGTTTAGAAACATTCAAAACTAGATATTATTCAAAACTACACTACTTATTTTTACTACTACTTATTTTTAGTTTTTCAAGTTCTAATGTTGTCCAAAGGCTTATAAAAATATTGTAGGGTAGCACCTAGCATCAACTCATTTTTACATGAGGAATCATCTACTCCTTAATTGCATCATGTTAAATTAATTAAATATTTTAATTGTGTTGTTTAGATGGATATGACACCATTAATTTTGGCAGCATCAGCTGGTCGTGAGAAAGTTGTTAATACCTTACTAAATGAAGGTGCAAATGTTAATGCCAAAACTCAAGAAGGCCATTCAGCATTGCAATATGCGGCATCAAAAAATTGGAAATCTATTTGTGTTGCATTACTAGAAAAAGATGCTTATATTAATATTACCGACAAACGTGGTGCTACACCACTACATAGAGCCGCATCTAAGGGCAATATTGCTATTGTGAAACTTCTCATAGAATATGGACGAAATTTAGATATCGGTAGATTTTTATATTAAAATCTTTGTTTAATCAATACCTATTTCATCTAATTTTCTAATAATCTTTAAATAGATGTTTTCATCTAAAAATAGTAAGCTTTCAACAGCTTAATTTCTTAACAATTATGAAGATTATTATTCTACATTTCTCTGAACATCAATTTAGATGTTGTGGTTTTTAAGTAAATGTAATTAAATTTATTTTTTGAATTATTAGATAATAATTTGTATGAGTTATAAATATTAGTTCTATGATGTATATATTTTACCTAGGAAACTTTTTTTTCTAGATAGTAAAGATGTTGATGGCAATAGTGCATTACATTTAGCATGCGAGGAAAATCGTGTTGATGAAGCTAAGTTGTTAGTGAAAAATGGTGCTACCACAACACTGATGAATAAACAAAAGAAAACGCCTCTGGATTTAGCAAGTCCAGGATTAGTACGGCAACTGAAAGAACTACAGGGAAATTGACCTTTAATAATAAAATGAAGCATCAATGTCATTGGCTCAGTGATGTTCAATCTGCGTTTTTTTAGCGTTAATGCAAACTTAATATTTGATAATATGAAAGGTGTGTTATGTTAATTTATTCATACAAATTCGTACAAATAATTTTGTTATGTTAAAGATAATACAGATATGAGATATATATGAATGAATTCCTATATAGTTTTTAAATAACAAGTATTCAAAAAGAGGAAGAAAAACAAGAACTTACATTAATTATAGTTAGCATCTCAATGTACAATAATTTTTATAGTTGTAAGAGATACAAAATGAATGAAAATAACATTAATGTTTTCTTCAACTTGAAGATACAGCGTTCTTCCATACTACATGAAAATGTTATCAAAACAAATTGTTTATATGGGATAATGTTCAAAATGTCAATATTCAAAATAATATATGGCATATAACTAGAAACTATTTTATAAGATTGTATTAATTAATTTGCAAACAAAATTTAACAAAATCATTTAATCTAAAACCGTTGAAACTATTTCATCTGCTGTCTATCTGATATAAATAATTTAACATATTTATTTGAATAAAAAAAGTCAAACGAAGGTGAATATTTCTTATAAAAGTCTTCATCTTCGTAAAAATATGGATACTAAATGGAACAAACGTTTCTCAATAATGTTAATATATAATATATAAATCTCATTTGCTTTTTATATATTACACAAAATTAAAATCATTTATTATTATAAAACTTCAAAATCATGTGTAAATAGTTTAAAGAACTATTAATTTAAAGAATTAGTTTCCTAGCTTAAAAAAAATTCTATTATTCAAAAATTTGTGTGTTTATAACATTCTTTTCATATCTTTCATGTATGTTAATTTAAAAAATATATTAAGCAATAATAACAAATATATTACATAATTAAATATTCGATGCTCTTATATCAACAAATTTCTCTGAAATTCAACTAATTTTTTAAATTACAGTTTTTTAAAAGGATGCTAATAATAATATAAAATTATAAAGAAATAATATACCAATCATTAATTAAATAACAGATTGAAAATCACTGACCATAACACTTTCTTATTATTCTCAGTTTTCAGCATTTATTATGCTTTCTCTTTAACATACTTAAGTGTTATTAATATTTGATTTATACCTATATAAAATGTATCAAAAAGATTCATTATTTAGCTGGTCAAATCCTATTATCGCTGTCTCCCATTTTTTACTCTTCCAGTTAATTTATTTTTTCCATACTTATCTGTTTCAACCCCATTGGGATTCATACTCTTAAATAGAGATAACATTTCCAATTCCAAAGTTAATTGCTTAAATAAAATGCACCACAGTTGAAAATTATTTTCTGTGCTTATTTACACAAATTCACAGCAGTTCACAGATAACATTAGATGGTCTAGATTTCCTTTTCCTTCAGAGAAATTTTGGATGGTTTATAAAAAATATGTTATTGAGTTTTTAGTTTATTTTTATATATAAATTTTTTTAATAATTTGTTATCTTAGATAAATAATTTGATATAAACAAATTTTCAATTTAAAAAGTATATACATATTATAATTTCTCCTACTAATTCTATATTAAATTTACACTCAAATTAGAAACAAATAAGATAATAAGAGTTATCTTGAAATATTAATTCTTTTCAAAATGTTGAATGTATTACTTAAACATCTTTGATAACGGAATATCAGAAAATTTGGTATTTTTAGAAGATATATATATATATATATATATATGTATATATATGTATATATGAGTATATTAAGAATAAGAAATAAAATTCTGTTTTTACTAAGTATTGTAAATTCATTTCAATAATTGAAAAAGGAAATAAAGGAAAAATTAACAAAATTTTTATTATGGCTATATTGGAGATATTTTAGTATAATTGTTATGTTGATTGAATTCCTTTTACATTATTTATTTGTTATATCTCTATTTATTATTTATAATAAAAATAATAATTATTATTATTGTGGTGTGATTTTGCACAATTAAAGATGTATATTTTTTACAATCATCCAAATTTCCATCAAAAAGAAATGCATTTGATGAAAAGGTTGTCGACGTTTCAGTGTTCGGTATTCAAGCTTTCTATACTTTATAAAAGATCCTGAGGTTCAGAGCTTTCACCTATGTTTCCAGACCTAAAAAAAGTACAAATATGTATATGTATCCTTTTACATTTCATTTTTGTATTCTACTCACACATCGTCGACATTTCTATTCAATAGATATAATTGAATACAATGATTCTTTTTATGTATGAAATTATAATTTATTTCTTATTAAGTAAATTCGTCGAAAATGTGTATAAGTTTATTAATTTAATCAAAAGATTTTCAAATTTAATTCATCATCATTATGTGGAGAAAATAGTCCACGATGGTGTGAAGTGGCAGTTCAATTGCGAATTTGAAAAGCCCGCCTAAAAAATCACTAGAAAGTTGTTTAATGTAAAAAACAGGCCGGTTTCGTCCAGACACCAATCACTTTGCCATATCAAAAAATAGAATATTCCGGACATATATATAAAGTATGCAATAAAGTATGTTGCACTTAGGAAATAATATTTTTGTACAAAGTATATTTTGTTTTTGCTCCAGCATCGGTTACGAAGTAATCTAGTTGTTTTCAATATCGAAATTGATAGTACACGTTATATATTAGGTACTTTTATCGCAAAAAATACATATCTATTAAGCTTTTTTTATGTTTAATTGAAGAATGAAGTAAATCCGTAGAAAATAAATTGATCAAGTAGTATCATTCAATTTTTTTATAATAATTTTTTTCGGTATAAGACTTGTTTACCAAATACCCCATACTTTACGATACTCTGTATACGTATACATATGTACGTGTAATACATATGATCGCTCATTAACCTCCTTTTATCTTTCATTCCGGGTTGTAAATACCTTTAAGAATATTTATCTGTGTAATCAAATAATGAATATCTCAAGGTAACAGGGAACATCGCAAGTACATATAAAGTCGTTTGCCTGCTTTAAATTCTTTTCTTTGTTTAAATCTTTACAAAAGGAGGTTAAAAATGCGCTTTTTCTAATGCATGAGAAATGCACATGTCATAAAAAATGCATATATAAAAACATTGCTGGCTTTCTCTTCTTTCTTTTTTAAATTTTGTTTTGTGATTTTCGACGATTCAATTTTAAATGCATAAAGAAATTCATTAGAACATTGCTTTTCTACCTAAAAACATTACCGGTAGAAGTAAAGTAGTCCTTCGAAACTGTTTGAAAAAGTTTAATATGTATATATAGCTGTAAAAAATTGACGTTTATTAGTATGATATTTATAAGTTCATGCAGATGGTAAAACAATGATATGAAAACATACATCGACTTTTCGATGCATTTAAAATTGAATAATACGAAACGAAAAAGTTCTCGATCTACGATCGACCCTAAGTACCAATTGATAATTCTCGATCGTCGATTTCTAGTTCGTTCCGTCAGACGAGTTGGAAACAAAAAAATTGACTATACAATGATTATTTGAAAGAAATCAAGAAGAGCAATTATTAACACATTCGACCGAAACATAAAGAATAAAATTTTTCTTAAAAATAATAATACTACTTTTCTTCGCTTTGAAATTTGATATCCGAATAAGATATCTTTTTCTGTGCAAGGTATTTAGACATAAAAAAGCAAGTTTTCTTAGACGTTCTTTAGCTTTCGATCGTTTCAATCTGCTTTAATTTCCTTTAGAACTGTCCTTAAACTTCTGTGAAACATAAAAGCAATTTTTCTTCAGAAGTTTTAAATTTACTTTTTATTCGTTTGATTCGATGCTGTTAATATATTATTTAAAAAACAGTTTCTTTAAACACTTTGATTAACAAAAAGTAAGTTTCAGCCTTTCGAAAATTCTATTAATCTCACATCTTTCGGAACGATGCTAGAATCGTCCGCCATTGACTTGATTATTAAAAATAATTACAAGTAACATATTACGATATTTTTCGCGATAAAAATAAAAACTGCGGCAATATAATAATTAATAATAATAATAATAATAACTATAATATAATTATAATAGATATTAATGCTGCCTAAATGCGGTGTTAATTCGTTATCGATTATGCAGCCCCAATAATATATTTCTAGTCTGAATCTTACCCGACTATGTGGTAGCATTTTCCAAAAAAATGACGAACATCTTCATTGTAAGATATAATTGAAAGAATGTCAAATATGAAGTGTGTATGGCATTCAAGTACTGTTAATGCATTATAGCATTAATATACATATTTCGTAAGCGTATATTTTGCACATTGAATTTATCGCAAAAAAAGGTCGATTAAATTTACTTGTACAACCTTCTTTTGCTGTTTGCTTATTAACATTGAAAAATGTTAATAAGCTTGTTATAAAATATATAAGAAAGACTCGCTCATATCAGGTTGACCAGAGAAAATTCGTCATTTTCTGTGGAGTTCCGGAAGAAACGGAGATAAAATACTACTTAATCGGCCCTGTCGGGTTTCTTATGTACAGAAGAAAGCCGCCGCCCTCGTGTAATGGCATCGTTGGGTGCACTGGAATCGACTTCTGAACTCATACAAAGGAGTTCTCCGATTCGAACTTAACTTTGATCGAAACGGATCTTGCACACACTTCTTGGACCTGGATATTTTTATGAGTTTCCTGCGTTGTGAGGGTTCAATAAGTGGTGTGTTTTCTTGTTCAGTTGACAGTTTCCTCACCATCGATGCTTTCATCCTGTGTCGTCGAATCGTCGCCGGATCCACCGGTTTGAACAGAGCCGCGTTTCAGACGCGTCGAACTAAGGCTTATTGGAGGACCACCTCGTCTGTGCAGACATTTCATACAGTTTTAATCAAATACCCTGCTATCTAAGAAGGACGATGAATAGTTTCATAAAAATAAACAAAACGATTTTTAAATTATCAAAATTAAATGTCGTTTTTCAATCTACAGATGCTTGGTATACCCTTTTCCCAGTCAACCAATTATATACGCAAAACTAACAAAGTAATAACAAATTATATGATAAGCATTTTAAAACAACTATTTTAAAGTCTCTTAGTATGTTTGAAGATGTTTGAAATTACATAAAGAAACAGAAAACGAATAAGTAAAGTTAATGAGAATGTAACTAAAATTATATATGTAATACACACGTATAAGATTAGTGATATATCTTTAAGAGGGAAAATAGATTTTGGGATAAAAGAATCGTTAATAAAATTAATCAAATAGTCAGGAAGTAAGGATGCACTACAAAATAATATACAATTAATAAAATAAATAAATGGAAAGTAGTAATAGTCACAACTCACATAGTATAATGGAGAAAAAAGGAAGTAACAAGACAAAGGAGAAAATTATTTGAAATATTTGCAAGAAATATTCTATATAATTGAATATTTTATAGTTCAAAAATATATCTAAACTATATGCATATGTATAAATGACATGATTCGATATTAAAAGTAATTTAATTTATAGACTAACCAAGACTCGAGGAATGCTTGAGACTTGAAGAAATTCCGCTTTTTTCACGTGGGGTATGAACTATTCTTTTTCCCTCGACGCCTAAATATTTTAATATGTATAGTCATTTCTTATTTTCAAACCAATTTTCAGTAATTTAAATAAAAGGCAAAGAATTAGAACCTTTTGTCTATTAAATATCTTGACATATTTATCTTTCTCATAAGAAATAAATTATATAATAAAATTTTGCAACAAGTGCAGAGAATTGACTATTGTTTATAAATATCAAACGGTTTTTATATAATCGATATATATTTATTTATATTTGATTTCACGTTTATATGAATGCCAGAGAGTAAACACCTCACATTCTATTTAAATTCTATTCTATTATAAATATAAAACGAATAAAACGAAAGATATAAGTATTTAAAAAATTGAACGACTAAAACTTACCTTAATTTATTTTTAAGATTTGCAACCTCTCTGGTTAGCTCTTCTTGAGATTCAAGCATATCATCCATTTCTCTTTGCGCTTTCCTTTTCATTGCTTTATGCCTGCTAATTTCTTCTTCAGCTTCGTCAAGCTGTCTCTTCAAAGCTTTCATTCTAGCATTCACTTTTTCTGCTTGTTCTTTATATTGATCTGAATTTCTCCTTTCGTCTTCTAGCTGTAAACTTAATTCCTTTAGCTTTTTCTCCAATTTTCTATTAATCTTCTGCTGTGCAAATCTTTCTTTTGCTTCAGTTTCTAATTGTTCATCAAGATTATTAATCTTTGATTCTAATTGTTGAATGGTAGCTTTGGTCTTTGCTCTTTGAGCAGTTTCTAATTCTGTGAGTTTCGCCTTCAACTCCTTATTTTGCCTTTCTAATAACAATTTGTGCGATTCCAATTTCTGTGTAGTTGATCTCTCAGTCGTTAAATCATTTGTTAGTTGTTCGATAGTTATTTGCGCTTTTCTAGCTCTATCCATTAGCAGTTCACCATTTGATTGCTCTTCTTCTAACTCTTCTTCCAATGTTGCTATTCTAGCTTCTAATCTACGTTTTTCATCCAACATTAATGTACCCTTATTAGCGTTATTATTGAGTTCTTCCTGTAATTCGTCTCTTTCGTTCTCAGCAGCTCTTCTAGCGCGTTCACTGCTGGCATAATCTTCAGTTAATTGCATCAAGTCTGCTTCTAAACTCTTTACCTTTCTCTCAGTTTCTTTAGCACTTGCTGCAAGTTCATCTCTGGCAGCTCTAGCTTCCTCAGTTTCTCTAGTGCAATCTTTTATTTGGGCTTGAAGTTTTTTCAATTGTTTCAGTGCATCTTCTTTTACCTTATTGTGCATTTCCAATTGCTGTTCAATATCTTTATAGTCTGCTTCCATTTTTTTACGTTGTGCAATAGCGGCAGCTCTTTGTTTTCTTTCATCCTCTAATTCCGCTTCAAGATCGCGCAATTGTTTCACCAATCCTCTTCGTTTCTCCTCAGCTTGTTCTTCTTTAGCTTGCAAGTCTCGCTCGAATTGGGCTCTTAGAGCTTGCATATTTACTTCTAGACGCAACTTTGCATCTTCCGTAAATTGTAACTCATCCTCGAGCTCTTCTACTTGAGAACGTTGCTCCGCTAATTGTGATTCAAGAGCACGTTTTGCTTTTTCTAGTTCATGCACATTTTTGTCTGCTGTTCCTTGATTGTTTACGAGTTCGTCCAATTCTGATTGGAGACCTCGACGAATTCGTTCGAGTTCTTCAACTTTCTCATTCATTTCGTCAAGTTCTCGAGTTAAGGATAAGACACGAGTTTCTTTTTCACGGGCCTCACGTTCGGCAGCATCACGTTGCTCTGCATACTGTTCAGAGACCGCTTTTTCTTCAGCCAGCACCTTAAAAATAATAATAATACTAAGAGAAAGAGAAGTTTTAAAATTGATCATACTAATTCTACTATTACTTTTGAAACTTATTAAATGTTTATTATATCTAAATGTAACGTAAAAATGAATGATATTTATATTACTGGTAATTAACATCTTATAGACCGTGAATAATCTGTAAGAAGCGTGCAAAAAATCATACTGACGATTACACATTGTGCTTTAATAAACATCTTTGTGGAAGTGGAACTTTTGAAGCCATATAATGTTATAATAAATTATATCATGATATATAATTATAAATAGAATTACTAGATAATATATACAAATAATTATATCCGATTAAAAATTTGTGCATAAATGGTCCATAAGATATTCAATATTGCGTAAAAATAAAAAATGGTTCAGTGTAAATAATTTTTATATTGTTATTGGATACCAAATTTTCTACATTAAATATTATGAATCATTAATAATGATAATTGAAAAACTCACAGAAAGTTCCCCAAACTATCGTTAATAATTAAAAAGAAGTAACAATTCTATTAATTGCAAATTAATATAGAATTAAAGAATAAAAATTAGTTATAGAATAATAGAACAAGAATATATCTAATTATTCAGATATCGTTAATAATAGAAACAAATAATCAGTATAATATGAATATTAAGAATTTATTTGCTAATACTAACTAATAAAACTAATAAATTGGAATTTATTGTACTGTATATAAACTAAGAATTATTAGTATTAAATTAAATATAAATTAAGAATTTTAATTTTATATTTTTCCAGTTAATAATCAAAACTGCACCCACAGTTACCTTATCGAAATTTTTCTGTTTCTTCTCCAATTCCAGCACCTTTGCTCTTTGCGCTTCGAGCTCAATGATACTATCTTCTAATTCTGCTTGAATCTTTTTCTTTGATTTGTCTAATTTATCATTAGCAGCTTGTAGTTCTTCAACTTGTCTTTGAAGTGCTTCAATGTCTTTCATGCACCGTTTTCTTGCTTCTTCCAATGCTGTAGCAGCTTCAGTTTCTTCCTCAACTCTTTTCTTTGCTTCAGCCAATTGTACAGTTAAGCCCATGACCTATTTTAAAAAACAAAGCTGATAAATGAAGGTTTCATTTTTGTGATTTTTTAAAAGCATACAAAATTTTTTTGATTAACACCCAGATATTGAAAGTAACGAACTTTATAATAAGCAACTACAATTAAAATTAGTTAAGTGCACCTACATTTAAAAAGTTTTAAATCATCAGTTAATTAAATAATTAGAAATCACACCTGTTTATCTAAACATCTCTTTGCCTCCTCTTCTTCTTCTAATTGATCATGCAGACTTTCCTTTTCACTTTCTAACGCTCTCAATTTTGAACTTAAAGCTAATTTTTGTCTTGTTTCCTCTTCAAGTTGTTGCTGAAGTTCTGTAAATTGAGATTCGCAAGTTGCTGAAGCTTTCAAGGCTGCAGAAGCTTTCAACTCTGCTGCCTCTAATTGTTGCATAATACTTTCCGATTCTTGTTGTAATTTTGTTACTCTTTCTATCAGTTCCTGCCTGTTTCTTTCCACTTCTGCAAGTTTTGCATTTACTTCAGCAAGTTGTTGTTCAGCCTGTTTTCTTCTTCTATCTGATTCTTGCCTGCTCGCACCAACAGATCTAAGTTCTGTAGCTAAATCAGCATTTTCAGCCTCCAACGTTCCCTTTGCTTTTTCTAAAACAGCTTTAGTTTTCTTCAATGCATCCATTTGTTCATTCAAAGCAGTCAATTCCTGCGTGTGCTTATGACGCATATCCGCCAATGTTGCTTCATGTATTGATGTTTCTTCTTCTAAATTCTTCTTTAATGTTGCTAATTCCTGTTCTCGTTTGCTTCTTAATTCTTGCTGTGCAGCAGTTGTATCTAAAGAATCTAATAATTCATTTTTCAATGCTTCTAATTCCTCATTTAAGTCTCGTTTTAGTTTTTCTGCTTTTCCCCTAGCAGCCTTTTCAGCTTCTAAGTCTTCTTGAAGTTCGGCCAATTGAGACTCTAATTCACGAAGTGCCTTTTGAGCTTGAGCTTTAGCTGCTCCTTCTTCATCCATTTTTGCCATTACTTGATTTAATTCTTCTTCACGTTTACCAAGTTGCAGTTGAAGTTCTTCTACCTATAAAAATTTATATTATTACTATTGTTTTATACATTTACTTAAAAATATATTTCTTACTTCAGACTAAAATTATTCTTACTTTTTTCTAATGTGCTTTTATTGACAGAAAATAGGAAAACAGAACTTATAAAAATCACTATACCTGTGTCTTCCTTTCTGCAAGTTGTTCCTTCAAATCTGATACTTCAGTTTCTATTTTCCGTTTTGATCTATCTACTTCCTGTCTTTGTTGATGATCTTTCAACAACCTTTCTTCAAGATCTGCAATCGTTGCTTCATGTTTTGCTTTTAATTTGGATAAGTGCTTCGCTTTTTCTTCTTCCTCAGCAAGAGTCTGAGATAAATCATTTGCTCTTTCTTCAAGGATCTTTTTCTCCTTCAACAATTTTTGATTTGTATCCTCAGAAAGTGCAAGGTCTTCCTCAAGTTTTTTGATTTTTGCATCACATTGTACTTTCTCCAATTGTAATTTCTGTCTAGCAGCTTCCTCCTCCTCTAACTGCTCTTCAAGATCACTTATATTTAATTGCAATTTCTTTTTTTCTTGAGTCAATCCAGCACTTCTTTCTTCTTCCTCTTCAATTCTTGTTTCCAAATCATGAAGAATCTCTTCTAGTTCTTGCTTTCTGGCAGCTAATCTCGCTCGCATTTCTTCTGCTTCTGCACATAATTCGACTTCAGCTTGTAATTGTTCTGCTAACATAGTTTTTTCTTCCATAGCTTGTTGATATTTTCGTTCATATTCTTGTGCAGAATGTAATTGCATTTCTAACTTGTCCCGTACTTGTTTCAATTCATCTTCTTTTTGAGTCAATTTTTCCTCTTGTTTTGTCACTTCCAGAAGTGGTTTCACCTTCGTATACAAACGCCACCATTGCCAATTTCTAAGTTTTAAATAAGCAGCACAATTTCTTTGTATAATTCTAATAGCATTTAACTGTTGCAAACGTTTCTGATAATTTCTGCGAGCAAGAAAACCACGACAGAATGCTTGGAAATTAACAATTATGTCAGTAATTTTATAATCACGTTCTTCTTCAAGATGAGCCAAAACTCCAGCACGGAAGAAAATTTTTGATTGACCAACGCGATAAAGATTAGGGTCAAGTTCAAGAGCTTGAATCTGAAATATAGATTTTGTGAAATTACATATACATATATGTTTTAAATTTCTAGAACAATTAAGAGCAAATAATAAATTATATTATGTATATGAATACATATATATATTATTGATTTATATATGTATATATAAATTTTAAATCAATATAATCAATATTTTACCAATTTAATATTTTATTAATATTGAATATTGTATTCCATCATCATTATTATTATTATTGTGATATTCATTCGTAGTAAAAAATGCAATATATAAACAAGATTACATTTACCATTTTCTCACAAGCTTTCTTTCCATCCATAAACCCTTTAGGAATAGCATTTGGTGTTAGAAGTTCGTATCTTTGTCTGAATTCTTGAAATGGTATTCTATTTGGAAATCCTTGTCGGCAAATTCGAATTCCTTCTAAAACTCCATTACATCTCAATTGATCTAGTACCAATGGTGCATCAATTTTTCCAGCCTTCTTTTCATGATTTGGTATGATGCATCTTACAAAATTAGGATTTGTGTTTCTTAAAGTAACCATTAATTTTGCTAATTGTTCTTTGTACAGTTGAGAAACTGTTCTGAACATGCCTTTTCTTGTTCTTGCACCAAATTGTGTATCAGTTAATGCTTGCTGAGCCATTCCAACAATTTCTGCGTCTTTCCAAATATGACAAACGAAAGGATCTTGTGAATTTTGTAAAAGACTAACAACATTTTCATTCAAAGGATCCATATTTTTCATTAACCATTTGGCAGCTGAATAATCAACTTTTCCAGCATAATGTATGATAGCAAAATCTGCCACACCTCTGAAGTCTGTTTTCATGAATTTTGGATGTACACTATGTGCACCTACTAATTTTTCAACAAATGTTTTATCTGTTGCTTTAGGGAACCAACATTCTTCATCCAGTAAAGCCATGATGCCTGTTTTAAATTAAAATTTGCTTAAGTTATTGAAGAAGGATTGACGATAAATAAACATAATTTGTAAATAACAAAGTTTCCAATAGAAACAAAAGTAATTTAATTTTAAAACATTGAAAAAGTAATATTAAAATGTATACAATGTATTATTTAAATTTACTAGCATGTTACTTCGACCGACTGACTTCAGAAAGAAAATGTGGAATGTAGATATGTATTAAATGTACAAGCTACATTAAAAAGGAGCATTAAGTAATTTGAACATACCCATCGGTTTGTCAATCAAATCAATAGTTGGTTGCAAATCTAATCCAAAATCAATAAACTTCCATTCAATTCCTTCCCTTTGATATTCTTCTTGTTCCAAAATGAACATGGTATGGTTGAATAATTGTTGTAACTTCTCGTTAGTATAATTAATGCATAACTGTTCGAAACTGTTCAACTCGAATATTTCAAAACCAGCCATATCTAAGATACCGATAAAACTTGCTCCTTGTCTTTTTGTCCGATCCAATGATCGGTTGATTCGGTTTACAAGCCACCTAAACATTCTCTCATAGCAAGCTTTTGAAATTGCTTCTACAGCAAATTCAACTTGCTCTTTTGTTTGTGCTTTCGTTACGAAGTCTCTACCCACTTTAATTCTTGGTTTTAAAAACGCTTTTGTCATTTCTGTTACGCTCAAACCGAGTAAATGAGAAATTTTTTGAGCAACAGTATTGTCTGGTAACGTGGCTTGATCCGAATTCCTTTCTTGACGGAACTGCATAGAACCAAATAACATTACCGCAGACACGATACGAAAGATCGAAGAAAAATCTTCATTTGTCATGCCCATGATATGCATGGACTTCACGGTTGAGAAGAACTCAGCTGAATCGTCCACTCCTGGAACTGGTAATGCGCCATTGGAAAGGAATGGATAGTGTTTCGGATCCTCCAAGATAAATTCCTCTGAAATTTTTTAAATATCGAATCATTTTTGTGTTCTTTTTTTAAATATATTAAAGGGATAATTGTAGAGCACAAAAGAGAAGATAACTGTTATTTATTATCTTTAATGAACTTAATGAACTACTATTTTCTAACTATAATGAAACATACAATATAGATAATATTTAGTATTTCCTTTTTTTGAAATATATTCATTTTGAATAACTCAGAATATAATAACTCAAAAATTTGAATTCACTCAGAATAACTTATATCATTGAAATTGATATAATAGAAGTCTACTGATTCTTTTCTCTACTTATGATTTTTTGCTCATACAGAAAGAGTTCATGCTCAAGTAAGTGCACTAAACTGACAAGAGTATTTAATCTACTGACTACAATTTTGTTGAAATAAATAAAGTTCATAAAAACGGAATTCTACTATACTTTAGTTTGCTCTTTAACAACAATAAGCATGACAAATTATTTGTCCCATGATCTTGTATAATCAAGATCCAGTATTATTGGAACTTATAGAGAATGAAATATTTAATTGCATATAATTGCATTTATTCTGAACTTATGCTAACTCGTGCTTGAACTCGTGATGAACTCGTAAACGAATAAAGATCAAAATTTAAAGCCTGAATATATACTCAAATCTGTATTTACAAAATTAATTTTTTATTTCAATTTCTCCCTTTTCTAGAAATTAGATTCTAGAATTAGAATTAGAATCTAGAAATGATTCATCAAAATATGTCATTTTCATCCTCCATCTGCAGTGTTGCTCCAAAGTGCACAATGAACGGAGTACAGCTGAGCTTTACAGAATGAACGATACACTCATAGTGAAACGCCACTGACAAGTACATATAAACGCATGTTGAATGCATAATCGAACGATCAGTTCGCATTTCTATGATACACATCGTACAAAATGAATATGGAAACGAATGCGGATAAATCAGAATTTTGATTTTTTGCAAATTAGTGAATATAATTATTATGAGTATTTGCTTATACAAAATGTTTTGCTAAGGGTAAACGAAACTTTGCAAGTTATTTTGTGGTGTTATTCTAAGTAGAAAATATCTAATAAGCATATCATTACTCCTAGTGTGCTAAAAATGCCTCTTAATGCAATAAAACTAATTATTTATCCGCAGTGCTCATTTGGAGTCTTCATCTGAAGCATTCATCCAGTGAAGTTGTGTAAATACTCTGGCTTTAATCCTTCATTTTCTCTATGGACGAATCATCGCCAGTGGTTCTCCAATGTGAAACAGTGTAAATTCGGTTTTACTACAATTTAGCCATTTGCATTTTGTCTCATACACAATTAAATTTCATAACCGTTCTATTTTATACGTGGCTTCCATATTGCATCAATTCCATTTGGGATAATATATTCTTCCAACCTTTAAGACAGAGATTTATATATGCCATTTCATAAACAGAAATTTAAACAGGAAATGGAGAACAAGGACGTTCTAAATTTGTATTTTGACGAATGAAGAAACTGATGCATTCATCATAGCGTTACGTTATTAAACGACGTCCAAAATGATTCGTTGCCTGACATTCCACGCATGAATAATTGAACTTCAAGTCAGGTAGCACAGCTGAGTCATCTATGAAGAAGGTTGTTTCAATTTGTTCGTATCCTGAAAGAACGGGCTTAATCGGAGAATAGATTCGGCTATGGATCAAAATATCCCCAACAAGTACAACACATAATGGGCGGAAACGTTCAGTGTCTCGAAGCGGGAATATCGATTCACTTCTCCGTTGCGAATAGTAATAAACAGTACGTCCTATGGGCTTGGCCTGAGTCAATAACATTTTACACGGCATAAACGTGCACAGAATAAACCTATATAAGACAAGTTGAACTGATAATGAACTGATAATGAACTGATAACATATATCATCATTTCCATGAATCTCAATCTCATATTGTTATTAAACAAATAAATTCTAAAATACTTCTTGCAATCTATTTACGAAGTTATTCGTGGAAATGAAGCTGTTCCCTCAAATATCATTTATCTTTACAGTTAACATATTAAAGCGAAAGAACTGAAAGAAATTTGTGTCATAAAAGGAAAATTATGAAAAGTGTAAATGATTTTTTTATTACCAATGACAAATCTCGACTTACTTTTTTGATCAGCGGAGGCACCCGCTAGGAGTTGATAAAATATGTGGAAGGTTCTCTCATCTTTCGCTTGTCGAATTGCTCTTGACTTTTCCAGAAGATAAGTCTCTATGTTCGCACCGGCAATGTAACCCGAGGCATCGAAGTTTATTCGAATAAATTTACCCTGTTTCATAAATTGTCAGTTATTAACATTATTAATTATCATTAAGGCAAATTGTTTGTTAGGTACAATGCACTACTTAATATTTTCTCCTTTTAGATTTTTATTTAAAAAGAATATATATAGATATACTTTAAAAATAAAATATATATTTTTATATAATATATATATTATAATTAATATAATATATAAGTATATAATTAATAAAACAACAATAACAAATAAAAAATATAATTTATATAATATATTTAATAATAAAATTTAAAAAATGATATATATATATATATATACACGTGCGTATATTTTTTCTATTTTCTGAATCACAGTAGAAAATATTAATTTCATTGTATTATATCTGTTAATAAGTACTTATAAAAAATACTTGTAATAAAAATAATTGTTTTTTATTATGTAACTTTAGAACAGTATATGCAATCAATTTATAGAAATAATTAATTAATAGTGTATTATGTTTCTTAAAGTAAATATTTTACCTGAAGAAACAAAAACGTTTTTGTCGCATAAAAGGTTTAATTGAAGACGAATATTAATTTTGAGAAAATGTTATAAGGAAAAAGAGCAATATTTGTTGAACTTACAAATCGGGATGAGTTGTCATTCTTCACTGTTTTAGCATTCCCAAAAGCTTCTAAAATTGGATTCGCTTGTAAGAGTTGCTGTTCCAATTCACCCTATCATCAAAAATTAATCACATTAGTAAACATAAAAATTGTTAATTTATCTCGCAACGTATGTATCTGTTTATGTATTGTTTTTAGCAAGATTGTATTCTCTGATTTTATATTGTCAAACGCATTTCATAATACTTTAAAAGTTCGGTGGAGAAGTTATAAAATATAGACGTATCTAATCTACGAAGTTACTGTTAACTGACATTGATAGAAATAGAAAAAAAGCATTTCCTTCAAATGGATCTGCAAATAATAGTAAAACTGTAAAATGTAAAAATGTTTTCAAAGCACTTGTAGAATTGTAGATAATTTGTAAAGATAGTCATAACTTTATTATATAAGCAATAAACGCTTCTTATAAGTTAGTAATATTTAAATAAATAATACGTCGTTAAACGAATTTACAGCACGTGCGCAAATACAATAAATTTTTAATAGAACAATAAATTCATTTATGTACACTTTAGGAAATTTGCAAAATAATTGCGATAAATAAAACATGAGCAATGCATAAAATGCAACAAGAATTATGATATAAACAGATATTTTTTAAAGAAATATTATATCATAGTTTGTTTCACTACAACTATACATGTTGCTAATTAGCTAATAATTGTCTCGTCTAAATCACCAAACAACCAAAATAATAATGATTATTTCAGAACAATTAATAACGTAAAAGCGTAATTTATTACCCATTGTATCTAAAGGATACAGAACGTTGTATATTATCTTAAATTGAAGAGTGCTTGGAAAAAATACAATGTTTGTAAGAAACAAGTATTAACGTGGACCAAATTTATGAAAAAGAAAAGCGTATCTGTAGGAAAACCTATGTGTGCCACTTTTTAGTTATAAAGAAAAATCAATGTTTGATTCAATTAGATAAATGGCATAGACAAAAGCTAAGGAACAATTAACTAATGTTTACTGGCACTATATATTTTTCTGTAAAGGAGACGTTGTGACACCATCTTCTAGCATTATGGATAATTATTTAGTAAGGGAAATTGCACCTAAATTCTATGCTATGGCTTTCTCAGTGGTACGTGGAATATTTTCCAATAAAAAATCCAAGTTTTTCAATCTTGGCACCTACAGTATTTTTTACAGGCACCTTTCAATTAAATAACAGAATTTATAAGTTTCTATTTAACTTAAGAATCAATATGAACATTTTAATAAATATAGCAATCAATAGGAAAAAATGGCATAAAGCTAATTTCTCAGCTTGATTTATCTATTTATAAAATCTATGTAATCAAATCAATAGTTGATAAAATGGCTAAATTAGTTATAATCGTGTTTAATGTTTAATATAAAGAAAACATTGATCTCCGATATTTACCATTTCCATTATTATAAAACAAAGAATATCGTTACGTTATTTAAAACTTCATACGATTAAGCGCAAAGTAAAATATGTGGCAAGCATACAGCACACGCACACACATACATAAACACGACAGCGAATATATTAATAAATAATTTAATCAATCGACTCTCACGTTAATTACCGCAAATTTATCCGAAACATTTCCGGAACCCTGAATCCAGCGAGCAGCAGTAAAAAAAAAAGAAAAAAAAAAGAGTAAGAAGAACATGTTAGAACTTCGAAATACTTTGTTTCTTAATCGACTAAAAAGCTATCGTGTTAAAGACAATATTTTGAAATTAATTTTTAATTAACTCTCCATTTTATTAGTACGTAGAATAAAATACGAAGGAGGAGAGAAGGACGAAAGGGAAGAGAAGGTGAAAGAGAGAACAAGCCAGATTACGTTTCTATTAAGATTGGTAATATTAAATATAGTTAATTTACATATATCATTAGGTAGAAATAAGTATCAAAAATACCCGATAGATGAAACGAAGACGCAATAACATATATATATTTTTACGTGCATAGAATATACGAAGAAGTTAACAAAGTAATGGGAACAAAACTTCCAAAACCTGGGAATACAAACTGTTAGTGTTAACCAAAGCTAAAAACAAATAGATATTACAAAACAGAAAGCAAAAAGAAAAATAAGAAGGAAATATAAAGAAGGCAGACAGTAGCGTATATATCGCGTGAGCGGAATGTTGATCATTTTGTTGTTGACTTACTATGATTAATGCCGGACTTGGTGTCTAGGTATGTTGTAGCCGCCGAAAGTCAGCACCGGGAATGAAAGAATTTATAAAATTAAATTCACGAGCCTTAGTTCACGAATCTAATTTTCATTCGAAGTTTTGGCAAACTCAAACAACTGAAACACCAGCAAATGTATATCCAGAATCGCTCGGAGTGAATCAGTGAAATCCGAGTAAAATTCAAAATATTTGAAAGTTCGTCACGAGTAAGACTACGCAAAAAAGAAAAAAAAAAGAAAGAAGGAAAAATCCTGTTTCCATTTGTAATTACTTGTTTGATACGTGTCATTGAAGGTAACTCGAGTTTGATTCACAACAAGTATAACGTGGATTTTTTTTTCTACGTTCGTAGAAAGATAATGTTTCCATCTAAACGCCATACACAAGCTATTTTGAACATAATTTACGTTAAATGAGGATATTCAATTCTTCAACTAAATATTCTGACTGTGGCGTGTCACGCATTATAAAAGCTCTCGGGACTCCTTCTTAATGATTTTGCAGTTTAAACGAGATTCGTGCCGTTGTTAATGTCGAATTATGAAACACGTGAAAAGGGAACGACGATAGTTTTTTCCTATATAAGAACACAAGTTTCGAAGCATACGGTGACTCAGAACAGTCCGACGAGAATGAGTCAAAGCCGAGTTAGGCCGATAAGTGGATCGTTTCACTGAAAAAGGAAAGATCCTTCGAGAGCCAGTGATCTACGATGGCCTATCATTATCTATCGCGATCGCAAAACAGTCGTATAGTATTCGATGATCGAGTTTTTAAATAGTTCACGTAACCCTTGCACAATCAACATTTACTGTACGTATTTGTCCTTTGTTTCGTTTTCTTTTTTTTTTTTTTTTTTTTCTTTACTATATCACGTGTAACAACACGTTGACGACATTTTCAGTAAATCACGTTCGTTTGATTATACAATTATTAGTATGTAAATACAACTATGTATATACTGAATTCTTAGTACTATATATAATACATTCTTATTATATGTAAGATTATTTTGAACGAAACATATCTCTGAGTAAATATTGTTTATGAAAGTTGTTTACATTATGTAATCAGACTGGTCAATGTTTTATTTTCTACAATTCATTAATCAGTTTTTCAATAAAGATAACTTCCAATTTAATCGAGAGTACTAAAAATATATCTCTCCATATACCAAAATATCACAGTGCTTTCCTTGCTTTAGGAAGTTCGGTATATTTTATCTTCGTAGTCAAATTTTATCTACTACAACTGCGGAAACTGAGGCTGAATTTCCTTCCTGTGTCATTGTTCACGATATCGTACATGTATTAATTTGCACAAAATTCTAAGATTATTACGATTACATTGATATTTTTTAATATTAAAAAAATGTACAAAATACGATTATTGGAGAAAATTTTATCGACAAAATTTTTGATATTTACATTTTTATTTACTGGAAAAATTCAATAATTCATCATTAAAGGTCAATTTTAAAATAACTTTTTATATTATTTTAAAATAAATGTTTGAGATAAATAACAATTTTTTGAATAATTGAGAAAAGCTTCACCTATTTATTAACACATGGATTCATATAATTTTTATTTCAATTGCTTAATAATAATTTAATTGAGCTGAGAGATTTCAAACTTCTATATATATGTAAATATTATTTTCGTATTATATAAATTTCCTTTTGTATAATTTGGTTTGATATGTGCATTACGTATTTGTTTATATTCGTATGAAATTTACGAAGCATCATGCACGAAAAAAGAAAAGGAAGAGTATTTACAGAAACTTTCATGCACCGGGTGAAATTTACAATGCTCTCAATTACTATGTAAATAAACTCTTTCTAAATTTGAGTCCTTTTGAAAAACATTCATTGGAATATATGGAAGTCAGCTACTTTCCTATATAATCCAAACAATTGTATAACAAATTTCAAAATAAACCGTCTATCTAATATAGAATCATTATTCCAGGATATATATTCGAATTATGAAACTGAAAGTAAAATTATTACTGAAATATTCACCTATAAAACCAAGATAAGAGTTCCATACATGATATAAATTTTATAATTACAAGTACTGAATGGAGCAAACAACTGACATGGACAATAGATTATTTGTAATCATTTGCTATTGATATATCTTTTATAACTAATTTTAACATTATGATTTTTGTTTTAAAAGAAAAGATATAACAATGTATTTGCATGTTCTCGATAATTAGTTTCAATGAAAATAAATGTGAGAATATTTATATCATATACACAATAAACAATATGTTTATAAAATAATAATTACATACTACTTATATATATATATATATATATATATATATATATATATGTGAAATCTTTTATCTCAATAAACTCTCTTTCATGGAACATTTCATACTTTTCAATTGATATAAAGAATTTGATTATATTACTATCTATTTCTAAATAAGATGTAAACATCATATAAAGATATGACATAAATCCCAATAAGCTTATAAAACAATTTTCACTATCCACGATATTAAAGATTAAATAAAAAAAATAAGCAGATTGACTTTGTAATATCAAGTGTATTGTCGATTGTGATGTCATAAAGTTAAACGTGTATACATGTATATTATTAATGAATAATTCATAACATCTATTACACATCAATTAAAATTGCGGAAAAGACACTAAAAAGTAAAGATTATGTTGTTTGTTGAATGAAATAGTATTTAAACGTAACAAGAAGATTCACAAGTCTATCAGTTTATCAATTCTTAAATTACAAGAAGTTATTTAGAATGATAGATATAAACATATCTGTTTCTTCTAAGACTATAAAGATATCATTGAAGACAAAAATATATAATCTAAGATATAAAATATAATAACATGAGCGATAATATGTACTTTGAAATATCTTTTTGAGAGTTTTCATAATCACTAATATTTTTGTACAAACTCAACTAAATAAAAAATAATCCTAGTAGAAAAAACATATCAGTTTATACTTATAACGTATAATTTAATTAATATAAAATTAAGGCTACAATATTTTGCTCGATATTACGCACTGAAGTTCTTTAAATTTTTAAGGATGTAAAAAAGAGGAAATATATAATTTCATTTAAGAAGAATCGAATAATTTATGAGAGTTGCGAACTAAACGAGTATCTGTAAACGATTTCCCTCCAATACCTATTCCCTTTTATCACCAACAAAACAGTATATATTCTTACAGCAACAAAAATATCTAACATCTTAATGCTAACATTGAAATGCTGTACATTGCAATAGGTTTCGTTTATTCTACATAAACATAATAAAAAAAGATCAGTGTACAGAGAAGAATGTATCCCTTCTATCAGTATACAACATATATACAGTTATTTATTTTATCTTGTCAATGATTCCTTTTCTTTACTGGAATATTTTAAGTGCTGAAAAATTCTTTTCACATCGAATCTCACCAAACATCGAGATATTTAGTTATTAACTTACCGCATTTGATTTTGGTTTCGAAGCAGCGACGTATGCCAGGTATTGAATTACTTTTTTCGTGTTCTCAGTTTTACCAGCGCCGGATTCACCGGTGCATAGAATGGACTGGTCTTCGCGATCTATAAACAAAAATACGTACAAAAGATCTGGTATTTCGAAGTAATAATACACAAATACGCCTTACCTTCAAATTCAATAACAAAGCATAATCAATTACATACATTTTATTTTACGAGTTGGCCAGTAAAAACATTTAAAAGATCATAAAATAATATAGAATTACCGATTAATTACAAACAATTAAATAGAAGACTAAATGAAATATCAAACAACCAGATGTCTCGATAACGCTTAATGACCAAATAAATTAATGGATGACTGGTCAAATAAGAAAACTAATTACCTTGAAGCATAGAACGATATGCAGTGTCCGTAATAGCAAAAACATGAGGTGGGACCTCGTGTCTCTTGATACCCTTATACCTCTCCATTATCTTTTCCGTGTAAATTGGCAGCCTCTTGTATGGATTTACCACCACGCAGAATAGTCCTGAGTATGTCTGCAATCATACCAACGAATCGATGAGTGGCCTGGCTACGAATCACAGAAAACGAATTTCAATCACGTTGATTTCTACCTCGAATATCTTGAAAATCGAATAGCACCGTTCCAACAATATATTTCACAGACAAAAGTTACAGACAGCAGCATGAGTGCAATTTGTAACTGAATAATTGATTTTTGTTCTTTTTTTTACAGCCTAAAGGAATTTATAAAATTTAAAATAATATATTTATAATTCCAATGAAAACTTTTTAACGTTTTCTACGAGAGTTATATTTTTGTAGTACGTATTTGTATTACGTACGTAAAAAACTAGGCTATTGAGTGAACTATATCGATAGAAACGAAGCTGGACAAAAATTTAATCGGTTAAATTTGTAAATAAAAGCTACCAATGAGTAATACTTTCTGCTGTGTAATTCGCGTAAGAAATTTCTTTATACATCACATTTAACGCGATGGTTTAAGGTAAAAGTGATTTGGTGCGTTGGTGAATTATAAAATGAAACTGCAGTTATACTGTTCCTCCCTCAGCCAGACATTTCTGTATAATTCCAAGCGAGTAGCATTTCTCTTGCATTTTTCACGTAACGAGTTCAAGGTTAACAAGCAGGCACATATAAATTATTACTTAGAGAATATACTATAAAAAAGAATATTTCTTTTTTTCTCTTTCAAGTTTTTAACGTGATCTAAAATATACAATGAAAATTAAGAGCTTCAGTACTTTTTCTGTGCGTCGTTTATCGTGAGAATATTCTCCCTGCGCGAAAATATTTCTCACGCCTTTTAAACAGCAGTGTTTAGTCGTTATTTATACAAAAAATGGACAAAATCGCTATTGTGATTTTTTGTTTAACGTATCAGACGAAAGAAACTGACGATCGAGGAATCGACGAAACGTAAAAATAAAATAGCGCGAGGGGAAGAAACCAGTTGCAACTAGTTTAACGAGAATAGTATCGCGTTAAAGTTTATTTGGAATTCGATTATCAATTAACGAGAAAATCACACGCAATGAGCTAATCAATAGATTCCACTGGCGTTAATAATTCACGTAACAAACGTAATATATAAATCGCAGTTATACCGCAGGCTAACGTATAATCAATATCAGAAGAATTCCACTAATCCAATGATATCGACGTCTCAGTCTAATTTTCATCAAATATTAGCTCTTTTGTTTCAACAACTGCTTAAGCGTTCAATTACAATGCATGTAATTCATGCGCCAGACACTTATAGAACTTACGTAGCGTACAAACTTGAAGCGATTTGCTACGCACGTGTTGTACTTTAACCATCAATAACCCCATAAATTGATAAACGGCTATACTATGTAAGCAGATAAACGAACGGAAGATCGATTTACATATATTTTGTTGAAAAATCTGAGCAGGCTAGTGTAGCGGAAAATGTGACTCGTATTTGTTGTTATTTCTATATTCAGAGATAAGATCACAATAGTTATTATTTTATTCCTTGGATAAATCTACCACTCCGTTCTGAGCCAAAAAATCCTTTATTGCACATTCTTACATGGACTAGGGATAAAAACAAAAGACCATCTTAAACCTATCGATTAAATCTATTGATTGTAACTAGAACTATCTTCTAGTTACTATTTCTTGTAACTAACGCATCTGCATGCGAATGGCGAGCACGAACTCACGTTGTCGTTTTCAACAGTATTCGATAAAGGGCTGAATTATAAGCCACATTTTGCAGTACGTTCATGTATTTGGTAATAGTTTCCTTTTGATAAATAATTTACAAGTTAAACGGAACGAGAAGCTGAAGGTATGCGTCACCATTCGGGAAAGATGAGCAAGCGGGTCGGTTTACACTTTCCACAAGTTCATACCGATGTGTAATCATGAAAAAATGTCAAGTAGGAAAGAATCTTGGAGATTTTTGTAGCCAGACTTAAAATTGTAACTTTCTATATGTTGCCGGTTCATTTTTCCATTACTGTCGTATAATAGAGCTACATAGAGCGTAAGAAATATATTCGAATGAAGTCTATGTTAACGAAAATGTTGCAACAACTCATTTTACGATATAATAGTACCGGTAGTTGTTCGATAAGAGGTTAAATAACTTTGCTCTGTTTTAGTATCGTTGATAAGAGGATGGCGGTGGATTTGCGGTACATTCACTGAAATAATGAGACGATGACCTAATAATCGATACAAACAATCGTATTGTTATGTAATATGAGTCAGACAAAAAATCATATAATAAAAATCGCAGGCTTGAAAGATTTTCGAGAAAAGAAATTAAGAAGTTTGAGCTAAGAACATATACATTGTCAATACATTGTATTAAAATAAATTTTTAATTTAAATTCTACAGATTTCCAATTTAAATTTTTCTATTGAAGAAGGAAGAAAAAAATGATTCCAAATGTTTAAAATCATAATAAAGAAAGGCATATCCTTTTTTTAAATATTTTATGATATTTAAATATATAATATATCTGTATTATAAAAACCTAGACTTTGTCTCATCATTATTTATTCATTAAATGTTGAAAGTAAAACGTTCATCGGACATTAATGAATTAATAGCAAGAGCAATGTTAATAATAACATCCACTTCGTTAGAACGTTAGCAATCCTTAATTCTGTTCAACAAATGTAAAGCTTTTCGCGCATAAAACATTGTACATTAAAATTTATTATCCTCTTCTTTATTGTTGAAATTGTATCGTCATAAATTCACTACTTTCTGGTCTTCACATTTTTTATAACAATTTCGCAGTCTACAAGTTGCAACTTCATATTTATATTGTTCGTTAAGGTCAATTGCAGAAAAACATTTACAGTCTTCCCTTTTTTTCAAAACAGATGAATCTAAACTAAAGAAAGATGAACAAAGTCTCAATGCAAAGTAAGGATCCACGGCTATTTTGTTCCCTTTTTTTTTTAAACAGAACTCTCTCCTCGAAGGTCTCCAAAACCGGTCTTTGAGAGTGTCGTGTCGTCGACCTGCCTAACATTCCTGGTTATCGCTCACTAACAACCACTGACTCTAACTCCCTCTAAAGGAAAATTGCATGTCTTTCTTGACTTGGTGACGTAGGATAAAGCTAACATCAGTTTTCATATCAATTCAGAAGAAATGAATCATTCACATTGATCTTCTTTGAAGCAGCACAAGGTGATCACGCTGTTTCACTTTGTCTTTCGTTTAATAGCTGACTTTTTTACTTTTCTCGTTTTTAATAAAAAAAATTTGCCAAAAAAGAAAATAAAGAACAAGAAACCAAACAAATATGAAGACTGAAAAAATCACGATAATTGCACGACTAATAAAAAGGGAATGTTCTTTGTTATGCTCTTTCATGCGCGGTATATATATTATTTAATTATAATTATTACGATATTTATAAACGAACATGTTTATAAAAATACAAAAGGCATATATCATGGAAATAATTCTGCATTCATTTTGTTGATGCATATAAGAAAACATAATAGTGCTGTGTTTTCATATAATTAATAGTCATCAAGCTCTCAAGTTGTTGACTATTAAAATTGGTTGCGCGTGCAGAAATCTGTAGTAATTGAAGCATATTAAAGTGCGCCGTTTTCTGCACAATTTATCACGAGTTTTAGACACACGCATCAAGATCACGACACGATGCTATTATACGCGTATACAGATTGTCACGAGAAAAAGAAACGTATTTATTATATTTTCGCTGTTACGTGTCACTTTTACTATCAGAATCATCGACGAACATATCATGTACTTTCTATTTCCTAAAGCTTCGCAGAACTGTAACGCACAATAAGCATTTATGCTTATAATTATAATGACGCATAATAACAATACATAATATGTTTCATACCCAGTCGTACGAAAATCGGGTATTAAAATCAGACTCGTACATATTTCAAAACAATATTTCCAACCATTCTTCGCTTTAAACCCGTTAGAGTTCAGAATAGAAGAAAGAATTGGAGTTAAAGTTCAGATAAAAATAAAAATAAAAAAAAAGAAAATAGAAGAAACGATACTGTTCACGTGAAATAAAATAAAAATCAATTTAATGTTACATTATACGAACTTCCATTATACAAAGTTGTCTGTATGAAAATAAAGTATCCCGGTTTTCAATACGCTCCGAATTAGTAGACACGTAGGCATTTTTTTGGTATGACTTTCCGATTTATATTCGAGTAGAAGAGAGTGAAAAAGAAGAGGGAAACAGACGAAAATCAGAGAGAGGGAAAGAAAGATATAAAGGAGCGCGGTCATAAAAAAGAAGAAGGAGAAAGAGCAGGAGGAAGAGAAGGAGAAGGAGAAGGAGAAGGAGAAAGAGGAGGAGGAGGAGGAGGAGGAGGAGGAGAAGGAAGAGAGGAGGACAAGGGTATATGACGAAGCGACATGTTTAATCAATCCCGGAATCTGTACGGTTTCATCAGAGTTCGGTTTCTTTCCTAAGAAGACCGAAACTGCGTCTTGACTATAAAAGGCACGAAATCTTCAGCGAAACTGGCTCTTTCTCTTTTCCTCTTTAACTCGTCACTGGTATATTACATCGGGACGTTTACGGTACCGCGAGGAAGCAGGTTAAGGACACTCGTCCTTATAAGGACTCCTCCCTGATCGTTCTCTTTCTCTTTTCTCCTTTCCTAAATTCGATAGAGAAGAAACGCCAATACTTCATATATAAATTTCCTTTCTCGCTCGGTCCTATGTTAATAGCTTTTATCACGGTATACTTCAATTTACTATCCTTTTATGGCAATTGCATGAAAATATAATCAAAGCACATATAAACAGGATCGAATGTTCCAACAGCGAACGAATGTTTGCAATAGCACTAACAAGTATTTAAGAACCAGACGAAATTACGGCTCAGTTTGGTATATGGATTCATTCGAATTCTTATAATATACCATAGATGTTGATAACAGATTTTATTTATTGCGCAAGGAATAGAATTTCTTGTTTTAGTAGCAGTACGACGATTACGATCGATTGTGAGCTGAAAGATTTTGATGATTTTCGGAACGTTGCACGGAATGTAATATACCGCGGATTGAAAGAAGAAAAATCAGCACGTACGAGGCACATGCATGACGTCATTCTCTCGTGTCCTAGAATGCTTGCCATACGTAAGCAGATATTTCTATATCGTAAGGCCCAATAAAAACCGCAATTCTTTTAATTAATATCGACCGATAAAAGCCAGCACGATCTTCAGTTACGATTCCGTTGAACTGTTTATCGAATTATTAACGAAGAGAAAATTTGAGCGAAAATGCCTACAATTTTCATACGTTTACGTCTATGTCATCTATGGGGAAACAATTTTTGAAATTTACTTGCCGAATTTTTATTGAAATATAAAACGCAAAATGTTTCTTGTCTTTTGCTTCATTTTTTTGTTCTAATTATTCGAAAATTTCCTATTTGTCAATACTGCGAATGACAAGTAATTAATGTTACATCTTAGCAAGCGAAAACATTCGTAACATAAAATTAAAAGATCATATTATCCATTAATTTGTATGAATCGGTCCACATTTTTCTTGTTTTGATTTTACAACTTGGTTTCACAAAATTTTGAACGCAACCTTCAAAGTATGCTAAAAATTACGGTGAGTCAATGTGCCACACGTACGTGGAAATGAGGTATGGCTGTTATCAGCTTCAGATAAGAGTCAAGAATGAACTACAGTTGTGCTATCTATTAACATTGGAGTTCCAGCCTTCTTTGAAGTTTCGAGATCCTATAGCTCTCTCTGTGTCGATTAAATTATTGTTTTCCAATTTTATTGAGTTTATTCTTTATTTCTATATAATACCAAAATGAATAAAACCACGTATAGGGATTATTTTTTCTTCCATATTAATAATTTGATAATGACAGTAAATAAAGAAATATTATTTACACTGGTTCAATAAACGTTAATCATATATGGATAAAATTCAATGTAAAATAAAACGATTATTCTTCTAATTTTTTATGTATTAGAATATCGTCCATTTTATATTATAAATGATATAATGTACGAAACGACGGTATGTTTTACCATAAAACGATAATAAGTTATTAAATAAATAAATGTATCTTTAATTATACTGTTTATAATTTCTTCTGATTTACTTTCATAAAAGATTTTATTGTGATAAATATTCTCACACAAATACTTTTCACTCTCTTGAAAAGCAAATTATGCAATCATTTATACAGCGGAATATTTATAAAATATTTCAATTTAGATATACATCAATTACGAATAAAGAAATAATGTTTAAAGATTTTCGACAGAGATAATTATCAGCTCAATACCATTTTTTAATTATTCTGTTTTTATATCATGTGTTCCTTTACAATTAAGTTTTTCTAAAATAGTAATGTTAATTCATATATGTTTATTATTTTGAGTAGGAAATTTGAGAGAAAAGTAAATGCAACGGTTCAATGAGAGTAATCTCAGAAATAGAATACTTTTGTTTATTGTTAGAAACGTACGAGAAAAAGCTTGATCACAACACTGTGAGATAATCAAATTCAGCGAGAGCCTTGGGTTAGGTCAGTGTTACGTTTACAAATCCTTTTGATTTATTTTGGATGTTTAGCTCGTAATACAACAACAAAAAAACAAAACAATCGAATGTAACATTAAAATTTAATAATAACAATTGCTCGCGTTAACTTTCAATCAAAATGAATGTTTGGATTGATTTACTTTCTGTATTCTTCCGGTTCATGCAAGAAATTTGTTAACTGATTTGTACTAACTAAATTAGATAGCAAAAACATAATTAAAAGAAGCTTTAGCCATTTATAGCTTATAAATATTTGTTAAAGATATTTTTCGAATTCGAAAGACAAAAATATTGTAAAAAAATAAATATTTGGTATAAAGAAATTAAATTTTGATATTTTGATAATTATGTAATTAATATTTGTATAACTGTTTATGGTAGTATTAGTATACATATAATGGCATTACATGATTTATATTAAAATAATCACAATTTTTAGTATAGACTGCATATTATTAATTCAGTATACTGTTTCCAGGTAATATTTCATTATAGTTCAATGCATACAATCTATATTATATACTAAATATTTGCATATATATAAGAATATTATAATATTTAAACAAAAGGAAGACTAGAATTACTTTAGACATAAAGTACTATATATCCAACTGTATAAATGACATAAAAAGTTTGGGCCACACCTTAAAATTAATTACACAATTAATATTAAAAAACCCCAATTTATGCATATGAAAATACATAAATTAATATGATTGTTATTTATATCAGATAATGCTAAATGTATATGACTGTTGCACAGGCCATAGTCTTACAAATTTCTGTCCAATAATCCATACACAAATTTGTGTGTGTGTTTGTGAAATATATTAATATTTATAATTTATTTATATACTTATATACAACAAAATGAAAATTATGCATTCTTATTATTTGCCTTAGCTGTACATTCCAGTTCAATCTTTTTAAATCAAAGCAGAAAAATCTTACAAAAATCACTTCTAGTTTAAATTTAAAAGTATTATGCTAACTTTATACTTTGTATGCATGTATATGTGTGTACATATATATATATATATATGCTCAGTTCTTTGTTTACAATATAATTTTCCATCTAAGTGATAAAGAAAAAATACTTTTTTAATTTAAATAAAATCTACTGAATAGTATCAAGATAATGATAACTTAATTTTGATATCTGATACAATTAATTTTTCTTTTTTCCCATTGATATTAATCTAATGAACAAGTAGATTGATAAGATATTTATAAAAAGAAATATAAAAATTAATTAATATCAGAAGCAAATCATAAAGAATTAATTATGAGCATATTTGCATTTGGAAAGAATGTTACTTACCATACAATTCAGAATAATTATACTTTTTATATTATTGTTATAAACAACAAATATATATTTATAAATTAAATAAATAATTTGTAAACAAATAAAGATTGCATAATGATAAAATAAAATTTTACTAAAAGCGTTTATACGCTGACAGACTGCATGCAAAAAAATAAATATAGCATTTATAGTAACTCTACAATTAGTACACAGTAGTTTAATAGTAAAAAATTAATGTTATCAATAATTATAGAATTGGTTTCTTTGTAATTGATCTTAATTTCTGCTCCATTTGAAATAAAAGGATGAGAAAGAAAACTTTATCACTAAGGCTTATCATCAATCTTTTATGATCTATTTGTTATATCCCCCTCAAGAAAACTAATCAAAAAATGAATCATTGGCTTTTATTTGACAGTATTAGTAATGGAAAAAGATAAAATCTATCAAACTCACGTAAATGAGGCCGGAGTAGTATCTGTCTTTGAGGTTATGCAGTACCGAAGCTTCATTTAGGCACGTTAATTCAGCCATGTCTTCAACTTTATCAAATTTCGGTGGATTCATCTTCTGAATATCATCTTTCGCGACAAGGACCCGTTTTCCAGTTTCGGCAATCTCCACTTCGACCTCATCACCCCGTTCACCCTTTATCCCGGCTGCAACGAAACCCTGAGTTTCGTGAGGCACCCAAACCAGCTTTTTCTGCGTCCATTCCGCCTGAGTTGCAGGATCATTGAAATTATTCCTGTCAACGGAAAGGAACCGCAATTCGGGATCCGAATGATCCACCCTCGAGTCGACGTCCGCCATTTTTGTTTTCGAGATCACTAGCTCCTCGAGCCGGCTTCAGGGACGAGCGATTCCAAGGACGATCCTCGACAGACTGACCTCTTCGTAACAAGGACACACATGTAACTATTCAACACTCGTTTTCCCGTACTTTTCGAGTGTCTATTGTCTAGTGGTGGTTAAGACAATCTGAAGTTGGAGAGTTTTGGACGATTCGTAGTTCGTTCTCCTTCGAGGCACCGTGTTCTTCTACCACCTTTAACGCTCTTCGAGATTGTTTTCTTTCTCGCTCCTCGCGGCCATCTTCTTTTCTCCTTACCATAAAATGATGGTGGGGTTCTGTTTTCAAGGTAGACTGCGTAGTAGCGCTCATGTCGCTATATGACGCGTCTCAATAGAAAATTGATTGGTTAGCAGGTAAATATATTAATGCAGCAACCAATCAGAAATATTTCGTATACCATGAAAAAGAGTATTGGTTTAGACCATAGGTGAGGTATCCTTATTTCATTCTTTTCTATGTCCTGATTTTAAATATACACCTGACGATTCTTAACCGACAACTCATAGTAGCGCAATTGAAATGAAATATAAATATATCGATGATACACAATTTAATTATTCCCAAAATGTTTTTATAGAAATTTCACTATTCGTTTGTTATGTAAATTATATTTTTATTTCCTAAGTTTACAACATAAAGACGTCTAATTATATCATATAATATATTAATTTACAGTGTTTTCCAAATTAAATGATATTTTACTTTTTATGTAAGATCCGTATTTAATATAAAAATAATAATGGTGAAATAATACATTGTTTTTTACATATAAAATTTCTATTCGAAAGTTACAATAAAACAATGTAATATTTTAATAGAATCAGTTGATAATTGATTTAATTGTTAGGGATTCTCTATTATACGTATTTAGTATAAAGGAATCTTGTTCATTTAAAATTATGTAGATATATTTTTGATGACATTTTTTATATACGCCTATATATATATGTACGTAAAATGTAAATTTATTAAAATTCTTTGAAAAATTATTTACTTTCCATGAAATTTAGACCGTAATTAGATATTTTTCAAAGATATATGATTTACATATATTTTTAATATTTAATAGCAAAAATAATTTAAAGAGATGACGATTTTTAAGATTGAATTTCTTTTCTTTATAGTCTTCTTTAATATATTAACAGTAAATATTCTTTTTATTTCTACTTTATAAAGTGACTTATGAAGAAATATATTAAATTAATAAATTATGTAACTAACTTTATTTATTGCAATAGATAGACTTCTTGCATGTTTTGTTTATAAATTATATACATATATACACAAATAATTTGTATAAATTTAAAGAAACTATAAACAAATAAACAAAATTTGTTTATTAAACACAGGTATATAATACTTTTTCAATTTAAAAGTTCCTATAATTTATCTAACGAGACAAGGGAATAAACGTAAACAAAATGAGATTACTACGGCTGCAACTATTGGTCAGACTGATGACTCTCGATTGTCACTAGTTGGCGACCAATAGTTGCAACCGTAGGAATTACATTTTGTTTATAGTTGCTGCCTTGTCTGGTCGGAGCAACTGTAGAATATTCCTTATTAATTTTTTTTTGTATGTTAATAGGAATACAAAAGAAGGCACGATCGGAATGGGATCGCACGATAAAATATCGCCTGTGTGCGTTCAGGGTAACGTTATCGGTAATAGTCAAATATAAATGAATTCATGAAGTCATAAAAATAAACATATTTAATTTTATGTTTTACATAATGCAATATGTAATCTTGTGATAAATATTCTTTAACTTTTCTAGCAGGAAGGTAAAGTGCCAAAAGTGTAATAAAGTATTCTACGCAGAAACATTGTGTAATAGAACGTGAAACGTGCACGATCAAATTTTTGGCTAGTATAAAACGATATTAATAATATCAACGATAGATGTAATACGTTAAAGTAAGGATATCATAGTGGTTTTTATTGTTCTGTATTTTTTGTTGTAAATTTAATTTTCTTTCATATCTAATTTTCAATTTGCAATTAAATTGTGTTAACTTATAAAATTTCTTCAATATAATAATTTACACAGCAATATATATCTATTTGAAAAAGTATATAATTTTATAGTTGAAACATGTATTATGATAAAGGTTATTCATATGCAACTTATGACAAAGATAAGGTAAGAATAAGTATGTATATAAAATTGAATCAAACTTTAGGGGATCAAAAATTATTGATTTCTTTTATATGCAATCCTATAGTTTTTGATGCATAGAATCTACTGAAATGTAGATTTAAAATTATGGAATAAAGTGGTCCAAAAGCTAGGAATCTATAAAACTAAGTATTTTAGGCTATCTTAAACGTTACTTTGATGCTATATTGAGCTATATATCTGTTTTCTCCAATGAGTGAAATCTATTGAGGCACTGAGTGAACGTGGTTGAGTTAAATCATATGTGTTTGGCTACACGTATTTTGAATATGTTTGGTTTTTTGCTCTGACATGACTCAAGGCAAGCGCATAATAGTTTTTAAATGTGTCCAAAGTATTCACTTTTTCTTTTTGTATTGTTACGTTTCATCTGGTTTAATTTCTTTTTCCTGCCATTTTGAAATTTTTCTTGTTTTATTTTTTATTACTCTTTATTCCATATAGAATAGTCAATCACACCATGGAATTTATAGGTAAGTGAGGTTGATTATGATTTGCGATAGTATCTATTTTCTAACTATTGCGGCCAGTTACGTTAATACAAAATAATTCTTCGCGAATTTAATTACAACAAATACCCTAAAAAGTTTTTAGTTATAATTTTTGATCTAGTGGATTCTGCAATTTAAGACTTGCATTTTCAGATTCCATGCATTGAGAACTATAAGATTACAGACAAAGAGGTCAATAATTTTTGGTTTCCTAAAGAACAACCTACGATTCTTTCAATTTTCTGTTTGATAAAATATAATAATCAAATCTTTTCCAGGTAGTAGTTGTTGATCTTCGGAGTGATACTTTAACAAAACCAACCCAAAAGATGAGAGAAGCACTATCCAGTGCTGAAGTTGGTGATGATGCTTTTCAGGAAGATCCAACAGTGAAAGGTATGAAAATGTTGTTCTGAAATATTATGTTTAGTATTAACACATACACATACATATATATGATTTTTTATTTATAAATTAAATATTTTAATTGCTTTGTAAAGTAACTGTAAGATAATACATTAAATAACCAAGAAAGTTTATGCCATTTTAATTAATAGAGATAAACCTAAAAGTGGCATAAACTTTTTTGCCTACATGATATAATTATTAATATCAACAATATAATTGTTACATACAATATTATTAACAGTAAATAGGTTTTGTAAAGAAGTTTTTGGTTTTCAGTATTACAAGAAACAGCTGCCAAAATGGTTGGAATGGAAGATGCATTATTTGTATGCTCTGGAACTATGGCAAATTTAATTGCAAGTAGGTATAGCAGATTATATGCACATTAAGTTGTACTTTTATTCAAAGTAGTACAAGTTTTATTAATTTCATTACTTAGCTTAAAAGGATATTAATTCATAAACAATACTGTTAATTCAAATTGTTATGTCTTTAATGTAGATTTAAACTTTATTAATAAATAAGAAACATTGAGTGGTATCTAATTGTACTTTCTTAAGTATCTAACATAAAGAAGATTTTATATTTAATTTTATCAATCAATTTTAATTTAATGATTATTTTATATTTAATATTTTTCCATTTATATTTTATTTCAATTTTATATTTAATGATTATTTGTAAAAATATAAATATTTCCAACTCTTTAAATGATAGGTATATCATTGAATATGGAGCTATAGATCATGGATGCATATAATATGCATGTAAACACTGGGAATGTTTGAAATTTTATTTGATTTTTATATAGTAATATAGTATTATAAAAAGCTAAAATTATAATTTAAGTATAAACTTTAGATATAATTTATACCTTACAAATATAAGGAATAGAAATTTATGTTCTACATGCTGTGTTAGAATCTACAATGTTTAGCAATTAAAGAATTCCCTATATTGCAACATAAATATTCTCTTTAATAACAGTAGCTAACAAATTAATTTTGGTAAATATATATCACATACATACACATTGCATGTATATTATAATCATGTTGATAGTAATAATTGTCTACTATATTTTTTACTATTTTCTATGCAAATTAATATTTAGATTATATACTCATCTCAGTCTCTGTGTTGTATCTATTATTTCCTCCACTTAATTAACAGTCTAATTAAACTTTAATCTAATTGTAATTTCTCCAAGAATGTTTTTATCTTTAATTGCAATGAATACTTTTGTTTTCATACAAGATGCTTTATTTATATCTTATAAAGGTGTTGGTATGTAGCTATATTGGTAGAATGAAAAAAAGAGAAAAGGGCTAGGATTGTATATTATACTTTTTCTTTTCAAAAAAAGCATTATATTTTACACTACTTTTAAGCTACGTATGATATATTTCCAAGACTATTCAAATAATCTTTCTATTTTCATATTGATATATAAAAATCATCACTTTTTGTTTTACAACATGGTGTTAGTATCAGTTATATAATTCATGACAATTACATATATAATAAACATATTATAATAAAGATAATAAATGAACAATAAGTAAAGATTTCTTTTATTTTATTAGAGATTTTATCAGAAATATTGTAATTAGATACATATGTAATTTTTTATTCCAAACGTATATTTTTTAATTATGAATCTTAATTAGAATTAATTAGAAGATTACTACAACTTTTTAAATTGTAATATGCAGAAGTTAATTACAAATAATTGTTACAAGTATTTGAAAAACTCTAATAATGAGATATCATTGTAATACTTGATCTCACAACAGTTCTTAGGGAAAGATTTATATTTCAGAAGATAAATGGAGAAACTTTACTCTTAAACTATTTATCATCTATTCCTGAAACTAGATATAATTAATGTTTTTCAATCAATACTACTGTGCAGTTCTATCAAAATGTTAAAACTATACTTTGAGAGTTCTTCTTAGGAAAACAGTTTTTACCTTATGACCAAATTCGTTCTCAATATTTTGTTGTTAAATATTTGATTAATATATATAATCGAGTTTAAGAGAAATTGGAATCTTTATCCTTTTATTCATGTTAATTTTTCATAGAATATAAGTGCAATATTTATAATACAAATAGAACTACAAACATAATAGAAATACAAAAAGATACATAATAAATATAATAGTTAATTTAGAAAAAATATATGAGGCAATATAAATAGGTTTGATGAGTACTCACGTATTGATCAACCCATAAATTATACTAGATAGCATATATTTTCATAAAGTATAAGATGATATGAGAAACCCGATAAGCTTCGAGTAAAGCATTCAAGGCAATGAAGCATGAATCAACAGCCGTTTGTAGTGACTCAGAAATGCAATTTTTTCATAGTAAAACATAGTCAAAGCAGATAGTGTGAACAAAAAAGGCACGATACGCAATTACGTGCTATTGAATTAATACTAAACATTGTTGATTCGAAGATTAAGTTCGTTGAGGACGAGACAGTTATGCCAATTGCAATATTTTCAATATTTTTTTTGCATGTCATCTAATAATCTAATGTTTCGAACTTTTCGAAAAATTCAAGTCGTTCAGACCAATTTTAAAGCGATTATTCTATTTTAAGGCTTGTTCGAATATTGTTACATGAGCCACTGTAAGTCTAATTGTTCTTAATCGGTGATCAAGATGGTGTGATATATACAGGCTGAATATACAGGGTGATTCGATTTACATGATTGTCACTATTTTCAGCGATAAATGTTTGGATAGATGTTGAATGGTTTCGAAGGGTACATATTCTGATACTATTAGATTTTTTGTAGATGGACGCATTAAGGACCTATAAAGAACAACTTTGATTTTTTAACACGTTGATTGCCATGCGTGTTTTCAAAGAAATCTCCGCCAGGCCACGCGTACAGCAGTACCAAGCGTTCTCTGCTAGGTGCTCCCATCGATATTTTAGTAATGCGAATCGCTCAAGTGTTGGTCTCAAGAATGATCTTTCGTTTCATTTGTTCGCAATATTAAAACCACTAGCTGTTGTTGAATATAATGAAGGAAAGTGTGGTATAGATTGTTCCGACCAAATGGTTTCTTATGCCACCACAATTAGAAAAGGAAAATCAAATGGTACAGAAAACTTGGCATTTAATGCTTTCTGGGAATTTCTGTTGTAAACGCTTTGACGGTTTACAAAATTGCAACAAGAAAACATATAAATATTAGAATATTTAGACAATTGTTAGTTGCAAAATTATTAGGGTTGTCTGAAAATACAAAAAATCCTTGTCTTTGACGGAGTCAGCATAATATCGTTCGGAAAAATGATTCTGGAAGAAGCATTTGACGCGCATGCAAACTATGTTATGCAAATAAAAGACGTCGAATGGACCGAACAAAGACACAAAAGAATTTGAAGAAAACAACTTTGCTGACACCCGAATACGGGTGTCGTGGCAGAGTCAACGTATTAAATGGTATTATGCATTTTTTTAATGCACTAATATATGCAGCTTGTCATTTCCTATACGAAAGTATTAGCCTATTTGTATCGAAAAGTTATTAGTTTACCAGATATTTTAACCTCAGGTTGTTAAATTTAATGCGTGTGTATATCGCTTACATTGCTTTATCAGAAGAATATTTAAAACGGACAAAAATGTTGCTTGAGACTTTTGCATATGCTTGAGAATGTATAAAATAGTGATCAACACAATTAAATGCTATTTTGTAAATTAGTGGTAAAATTTTTTGGTTATTTGATGGTATGCAAATACTACTTAAGAAGCAATTAGGACATCATCAACATGGACAAAAAATATAGCTTCTGTATGTAAGAATTATCAGTTAAAATCTTAAATCGTTCCATGATTCTTATAATTACATCAAGATTATAGTCTAATTATTACTACTAATTTGAAAAATATCTTAACTGTGATTTTATCAAATTTAGTGTATGAAAGATAGGAAGCACATAAATAAAAAGTATTGCCTTGCATTTTTCCCTATAAGGTTCAAAATCATAGAAACATACTTTTAACAAAAATATGCTTTTAAAATTACTGATTACAATTTTTTGCAATTTAATAATTATAAATAAATTTTCAATCTCAAACTCCACCTTTTGTGTGAAACATCTTTCATAATAAAAGTCAGAAAAAACTTTAACATATTCTCAAAAAGAATGCTGTTAATATATAGGTTTTTATATGCGATGTATTTAGAAATTAATGCTGTATGTAATGAATCATACATGAGTTTCTGCAGTTAAGGTGAAAGATCAGTTGTTTTATTTGAACAGTTTTATTTGAATATAATATATTTTTTTTATTTTGGCTTCAAAGCCAAGAAAGGAGTTGGTTTATAATACTTTTTGCAATGTTACAAATATCTCGTCCATTCATTCTTTCCTTCTTCTACAAATTATTTCTTATTATTGTCTTACCGTTATTTGTTCCATTTCTTTATGTTTCCACATCTAATCTGCGCTATTAACTTTAGCCTTTCGCTCCTAACTTCTTTATTCAGGTACTCCGGTATCACTAACATCCTAAATATATTTGTATTTTTTGTTAGTACAGTAAAACCTTGGTAATCCTAATCTTAAGGGAAGAATTTAAATCTTCTATGAAGATTTCCACTTACCAAAATTTTGATAGAAGCATATTGCCTTTTGCAATGAAGAAGAGAATGACATTGGTGATTTTCCCTGCTCTCTTGCCTCCTTTTAAAAAAGTATGCATTTTTGCGCTTGAGTTTGATAAAATTTTAGTTTTTGTTACTAAAAAAGAAAAACTTCTATGATGTAGTATGCATCCATGAGGAGCGTAAGAGGATATAACTTCATAATTTTTAAATGTCTTGGTTTTAACTTTGTTTGGTAAAATGATTCTTCAGGAAGACCAGTGTCTTAATAACGTCTTAATACTCAATCGGCTGCAAATTTTTGTAATAGTGTTTCCTAAAACAGAAAAACTCTTTTGCAAGATATTGATGTTGGTCTATATAGTCAATAAAGCATTGCATAAAATATCCATATTGTTACTTCTCTTTCCTTCCTTTCCTTCAACACTTTAAAACTCTTTGTCTATATCGAATCTTCTGCATTTGATTTGTTTTAATTCATTTTAACTTTTGATGCTGTTTTGTAAGTTTTCATATTCTTTTATTTCATCTGTTTTTATTTCACTCTCTGATTCTGAATCACAATTAACAATTTGATCTTCATTTCTTTCTTTCTCAATGAACAATCTTTTAAATAGCTGTTTTGCACAATTTTTCACTACATGTTTGGATGAATAACTCAAAATTCATTTGTATGGAGATATAATCACCAATGTAAAAATACAAAGAATGATAAAATGTTTTTATTTCTCCGTTTCTCAATTTCACTTTTTACTACTTCTAATAAATTTAGTGGCAGTTTAGTATTTATGTATTTTAATTTATTGAAAACATAGAATTGTTCCTTCTGTAGTCATTAAATTAGCACTTTCTTTACTTAGTTCCTGAACTGTTAACACTGTTGGCTCTAGAACAATTAATATATGATTCTACATACAATATAATTACAGTTAATATAATAAGAACAGTAATGTAATTTTTGGCAAAACATTGCAAACGAAGATCGATTAATTTTTTATTTATGCAATCAATTAATTTTGAAAATCTATTTATAGTTGATGCAAATGTATTCCAACGAGTTCTTACATTTAAAATTAGTCTTAAATTTTTTTCTTCCTTTTTGTCTTACCATTTTTAACATGTTTTGAAATGTTTAACGGCCGCTGTCCCGTATACATGACTTCGCTGTGTCATCTGTTGTTGGTCGCTGTTACCTTTTCGTGACCCCAGGTTTTTTATCCTTTTAGTTTGTTTAATCGATACTTACACCTTAGACAAATGATTCCTATATTCGAAAGTGTTCTATTGAAGTGAAATGATTTCTAAATGCACTGAGAAGCGGCAGTTTGCGAGTCTAATGTTCTAGTAATAACGAATAGTCAGAAAATGATTATAATATCTGTAACTGTATGGATCAATCAGAACATAAATAAATAAACTCATATATGCATAAGTGCACAAAATAAATTAGGGCAACACGGCAAAAATTCAATAATGATGATGCATTCAATGCAATTTTCTTAAAAAGTGTCATAATTATACTAATAAATATAATAATAATAATGATATACTAAGCGAAAAATGCCGACGATTGGCAATAAGATCTACGCGAAACGTGTGGTTGAAGTATTAACAGGATTTCAGGTCGAACTGATAAATTTAAAAAAAATTTGGTTAATTTTCGCATTGCGTTTAATGCAGGTTTTATATAGCAAAGTAATGCATAATTATCAGAATTTTCTTTGTCTATTAGATTTTCGACTTTATTGTTTAGGACAAGAATTGTTAAGGCGTTCTAATTTTGGAAGAATTTACATATAAGAACTATATCGGGGTTTTTGCCTCAGTTCTTTTGTTTTCGGTTTTTTTCTTGCGTTTGTTTTTCTAATATACTGGTGGTAGCCAACGGCTTCGTTCGGCAATTTTCGGCTTTGTTGACTCCGGTGTTATCGCCCAATCGGCAAACTTCGCACGGCCATTGTTCTTCTACGGGGCGTCTCTCTATCATAGCGAACAACGGCGGCTGCTAATTGTTTACGCTTCTATGTCCGCCGTTAACCTTCTGTACATTAGCCGTTCAAACGGTTTTGACCTCTGTGTTCAAAACAATCACAGATGCACGCAGTATAAATCGACGAGCCGCGTTCGGCTGCGTCATTGTTAAATTACTCAGCCTTTCGGCAAATTACTCGGTTTTCGCAAATTTACTTAAGAAGATTTAAGTGCGTGTTCGCCTTCATTCTTTTGTATTCTATAATACCTTAACTTTGAACCGTAAGTCTTGCTTGATTCACCATTATTTCTAATTTCATGGTTTTGTTGATATTTCCCGGTAACGAGCACGATTTTTTCTCGTTTATAATATTTTCTGGTGTAAAAAATCGGCACTCGCTGAAGTTACCGGAATACATAGAAACTAGAAGCTTTCTGGCTAATTGCGAAAATTTTGAAAGTTATTACTTCGTCACGATTGCTACCAATTTACGTGGTCAAGATTATGTCCAATTCCTGATTTATCTCCAACTCGGTAAGTGATGTATCTTCAGTATTCTGTGTTGAGTGTTGAGTAACAAAATCTAAAGCTGTTTCTCTTAAATTTGTTTCATTTTGCGAAGAAACCGCTGTATCATGTAGCATCTTATTTACTTCTTACCGTATTTCATATCGACATACAGTTACTCATATTACTATACTATCTTTATAATTATTTCTATCTTTAAAATTATAGGTATCTAAAATTATAGGTATTAAAAATTTATAATTATTGCTGCCTGTAAGAGGAAATTTAGATATTATACACTAGACTACTATATAAAGCGAATTCCTATTTGCTATGTGCTAAATAGCAATATACAGGATTTAGGAATTAAATTTGCTTTATCTCAACATTAGATTGTTTTCTTCATCATCACCAGCTACTTATGTGTTTTCTTAAGTACATACCGGTTATCTTGTTGGTGGCGTGGTTGCTATTAATATTGTATTTGATAAAAAGGATGAGTGAAAGTTGGCTTACCAATGATCACGTTACGAAAAATTAAGATATTAATATTTTATCGCATGCCCGTTTTGTTTAACGACCTGAAATAACAATTTGGGCATATTAAAAATAATTTTTTGTAGATATTCTGAAGAACTAGTTGCCCATTCTTCTTTTAGTCTCGTTCGCAATTCAAATTTTGAATTTATTGGAAATTCTCTAGCTTCTCCTCTGGTCTAATGGAACCCATAGATTCTCTATGGGATTCAAGTCCGGAGATTACAGAGGTGGATGTAAAACTTTAGGACAATTGTATAACAAATATTCCTGTACTATTCTCGCTTTATGTTTTATATCGTTGTCCTCATAAAATTTGAAAGTACTTTGTATTCTCATATTGTTTGTACTTTTTAGCAGATTGTTTTTTAGAAGGTCTAAATATTTATTCTTATCTAATATATGTTGGATAAACACCAGTTCAGCCACACCGGCGTTCGAAATCCGCCCCATATTCTTCTTGCTACACGACAATTTAAGCTATTGCATCTGATTATTCCGCGTGCTGTTTCAGCACTGACTCTTTTTCCTAATTCCATGACAAATTTCTGAGACCAATTGTGTTTCGCTACAATGCGAATTTTATTTAACTCTCCATATTATTCTTCTTACCACCTCTGCATAAAAAATTCGATTTGTTTCTTTCTGTTTCTTAACTTCAGCACGGTCTTCTTCTTTATATCTCTTACCTCTTTGTGATGGCTCTAATTGTGCAATTTCATAATAACTTTTACTTTTTTCTCTATGAAAAATAACAAGTTGTCTATTATTAAAACTGCTATTCTGTACTTTTCGTAGCGTATCAGATTTTGAATATTAGCACTGAAATATAGCTCTGTATTGAGATAGAGTTATATTGTAGCAGTTTGTATATAAAACAAATCTATTTTGCACTTTACCTTTTTCTGAGGACTACTAGATTACACAACATACAATACAAACATTAATGTAACATGAAAATGTGACAATTTTTATTGTTTAAAAAGTAATATATAATTAAATGTTATTGTTAGATTGGAATAGTTTATATATTTTTAATCTACAATAGTTTATTCTTTCGTAAAATAAACAACATAATATTTGAATCATTCCCGCTTACACACGGCAATAATTACAAAAATAATATGGTGTCCATTATTAATGTGTGTAACTGTATAAAATCTAAAGCTGCTTCTCTTAAATTTGTTTTATTTTGCGAAGAAGTCGCTGTATCATGTAGCATCTTATTTACTTTCTCTCGTATTTCATATCGACATATTTCTATTTTAAAGTCGAAGTTCTTACAGTGAGACATAAATACAGTATTTTTTGCATAATCGATAGAAAATCGAGGTTGTAAAAATCGATTATCGTGTATGATTGCATGTAATAAATACGGTTCGCCATTTTGGTGGACTCAGAAAAATACAGCGCGAGTAAAAGAGAAAAATGTTCGGGAATGGGCTTGATGAAAAGAAACATGTCGGCTAAGCAATGTTTCCAACAACGGAACTTGTTTATTTCCAAGTTTTATTGAATAAAACTTTGACCAATGTAATTATGAAGCTTTTCTGATTAAAACAAGACCAAACACAATGTAATTAAAGAGCATATTTTCTTATTTAATGATATAAACTTACTTACATAATGACATAGTAGCAATAATTAAAGAATTAGAAATTTAAAGATTGTTATCATTTTGAAAAAATCTAATATATACATTGGTAAAAGTACGGTTTCAAGGAAATAAAAAATAAAGAAATATCATTATTGTTTCACGAATAATCAATATTTTCATGTTAATGTTACGAACATGTTAGCTTTTGTGTTACAAAATATGCGAATTAACCCGAGTACTCAATTTAATTATCCGATTAATTTTATTTACTATTATCTACTATTTACTATTATTTAGTAAATTAATTTAAAACTCGGATAAATAACTTACTTGTCGGATAGTCGAGTATATGAGTATTCGGGTTGGAGAACTTACGTATAACGTAATTTTTTCCTGGAAGCATCTGAATATCCTAAAATGTATGGAAAATACGAGAAGAAAACTGTCAAAGCACAGTTTATTATAAGTAAGTAGTCATCTATGAATTGAAAAGCTATAGCTGTTCATTCTCATAGCAGAAATGATAATTATAATTTTAACACTTAATATGTATTAATTTGATCTTTAATTTCATTTTAGTTTTTAAAATACAGCAAAAGTAAATTTTCAGTTATTCAGAAAATTTAAATTTTCAGTTATTGTTATTTACATATATACAGGTTTTCACTCATAAGAAAATCACTGAAATCAACCATCACACTTCATTATTTTTAGCAGATTTTGCCAAATGAATTAATTTCTTAGAAATAATAAAGTGTGTAGCCGATGAATGTGTGAATTTTCCTTTTGTCAAAGGAACTCCATTCATCGACGGATTTTGTAACTGATCTTTTATTTTAGTTTTATTTATTTTTATTGCTGGATGCTGGTGGCTGCTGATAAATGAGGTAGGCATAATAAAGCTTTAACTAATTTTTTTTACATTGGCAAATATTTGTTTTTGTTTTATATTTTTCATTTTAAAAACGTTACTGCAAAAAGCCACGAGTTCTTGATCATTCTCTAATGTTTCTGTGGCTTTGAATATTTATTCGCATTGTCCTTCAAACTTTCTTCCAAAGTTTTCAAATATTTCATCTTATTCAAAACCCCATCGATTGATACGAGATTTCCAACGTTATTCGCCTGCCATGTAATCCGATGCCATCGTTGATCTACCACCATATTTTACCGTGGCACATAGATTCTTTGAATTTAATTCTGTATTTCATTCCTCTATACAGATTTACGAACGTAGCTTTCAAAAATGTCAAATTTATTTTCATACAACAACAGATACTGTGGAGAAAAATACCATACTCCAGTGAGTATTATCTTTGTTAGTAGATTCATTAGCATATTCTAAATGTAATATTTTATTCTTCTTACTGTTATGCCGCGGCTTCTCAGCAGAGGTAGTTTGAAAAATGTGAAGATTCTTCGTAAGAAATTTACGACATTTCTTAGAGACAGAGTCCCTTCTGGTCAAAGTGGTTCAGAATTTCGAAGACAAATGTTAAGAACTTGGGTTTTCGGATGTGTATTCTTAACAAACTTGGTACGGATGAATGAACGAACGAATTATCGCATTTACGAACTAACGAACTCCTGGCGACCTCACTAGTGGTAACTTTATATCAACGTTCGCTATCTGTTTTTGGGACAACAGCTGGTAACAGAGTTGGTGTTTTGCTAGCCTTGCGAAACGCTACTAACTCCAGTGCTTTGGAACTAGGTTAAAAATGTGCCGATACTGTGGTATAAGGTGTTTCCAGGTTAGCGATTCTTTCCAGCATTACATAACATTATTAATAAACGGTCTTTTTCTCACAAGTCGTACATTTAAATCGCGTTTTCTTAATAATCTCCGATACAATTCTGTATGTACTTCTTTATCGTACTTCTCGTATTATTATTATTATTATTCTGTATTATTCTCGTACCTCTGAATTTCGCAAATTATTCATATATATCATCCAGGACGACCTTCTTCCCTAGAATATAATAAATTGTAGAAATGTTCCTCTCTAGGAGCTTTGCAGTTTCGCTTGTAGATTTTCTTTCCTCGTACCACTATACTAATAATTTTCTTTCTGTTTTATTCGCTTCCAATTTCTTCTAAAATTTCATTATATGGGCACTCGATCTTGGGGAAACTACAGCGTGAATTCTACGCAGTATTTCTTGCAGACTAGCTGTCTGTAAACTAGCCAACCTTTGTTTACGTTCTCTGACCCACCGAAACGAAATTATTATGAAGATCCTATACAGATTTTCAACACTTTTGCGATTGATGTTCTGCTACTAATTGCAATAAATCATTCTATTTTAGATGTGCGTTTCCCAATTTGAATGAAACTTATACATAGATTATCCTCACATTTATACCCATGCATTATACATACGGAAATTTCAAAATATTTATTATCCTTGTTGGATTCCAGGATCGTATGGATCGAAGAATTGGACGGTTTTGATACGATTTCACGTGTATCTAAAATATACGCGTACACGTGTAATTAATATATCCGCGTTTTAATCCATGTACTTCTCAATACACGGGTACACGTGTATTAAAATACAGGAACGCACGGATCATATCTATACATGTAGTTGTACATGTACTAAGGTTCACGAATACACATATCGAAATGTATAGTTTCACGTGTATTAATACGTACTTTATGTTCTATTTTATAATTAAATATCAAAATATTTAGATATGTAAATTGTTTATGAGATTTCATTTTTTGGTTTGCAGGTGAAAATAAGAAACATTATGGTTTTGGTTAATAAAGTTTAATTTATTAATTTTCTGCTTCGAGATAAGGAAGCTAAAATATTATCATTTTGTGCAAGTAAATGGTTTATTTTTTTTGTTACAATATTTTCAGCACATGAAAATATTCGCAAGTTCGGAAATTACTGGGTATTTGTTTGCGCTAGTCTTCCATCATTCAACTTAATTTAATTAAGTCAAAGCGTTACTGTGGCTCGGTCATATATGTTTCTTTTTGAATATAAACGTTATTCTTATCGCTGATTTCGTCATATAAAAATTCAAGAGCAGATTTTTCGTGCGTCTTCCTTACATTTACTGTGTATATTGCGTTTATTATATTCGAGTTTTGGAGAAAACGTTTGACTTCTGTACGAATTATTTCTTTTACTGTTCACTCAAGTTTGAAACGTCTCGTAATATCCGAAATTATAGCTTCTTTAAATGTATGTGTTCGCTGTTATCGACTGTCGGACACCTTGAGATTTTAAGACAGTGCATAATAGACCTCAGTAGTAAATATGTATCTATTGTTTTTCTTAACATGTTGACGCCGGTGCGACCCATCGGCAGGTCACACGTGTCTGTCTATATTATTTTATCTCAACATTATAAGCAGACATACAATAGTAAAAACATAACAATTCAATATTATAAACTTAACATAACTACATAACTTCCTTTCTTCATACAATTTTTTAAAACAAGTTAGGCGGAGTACCGGCTGGCTCTTACAACGATTACAATATATTTTTTGATTCCTTTCACGGTATACTCTCTACCTTTTATTCTACAAATGCGTTTACAACTTTCTTTACACCGCCGTTTCGTTTTGCTCGCAGGCCCTTGGTATGACTGCAGAAAATGTGATCGTTTTTTTGGCAGTACTTCATTGTCACTTGGCATTTTTTCTTTGTGGGGATTCACTATATTTAAAAGGTGATAAATAATTTCTCCGAAATTTAAAAATTTGTATACTTTTAGTATCCCATTTTCTATGTGCCATTGCCACGCATTTATGAGGCAAGTCCCACATATTAATTCTATTACAATTTTTTTATACCATTTTATGGTTCTGCGCAAACAACTATAATAGGATGACGTTTGATCGGACAGATCAACCCCCCCTTTTTAGCATTATTATAAAAAAACAGTGTCTGGCTTTAATTTACTATTTTTCCCATGAACAATAACACACCTATGATTTTTGGAACTAGCTAGCATACATACTGGCTTTTTGTCAGTCCATTTTGCGTAATCTAACGCTATTTTCGTTGTTCATGTTCCTTACGCGCGCCGTTGTTCTCCGACGGACATGCATGACTATTGTTTTTTCCTGTACGGAATTGAAAAATTTTTTGATTCGCGCAATGAACGTTTTTTATAGAAAAATGTACACAAAATTACGTGCGATGGTCAGAATTCACGTCACATCTCTACTTTTTAAGAAAATTCGGAAAGAGTACAGAATTAGGGCCAAAGCTGGTCCCGTCAGCTTTACTTAACATTTATAGATATATGCAAATTGATATTGACAAACTATTGTATATTAATGTATTAGTTGAAGTCCACGGAATTCAATGAACCCAACAGGAATCATATAACTTTCTTAAATGTCGTATAAATTGAGGTCAAGGTTGAAAAATTGCAGTCGTGTCGACAGGTTAATGTGACCCAGCGCGGCCCCACGAAGCAGACAGTGAATTCATCAATGTGTCAACAGGATTAGAATGCCCCGTTCTCACACACATATCACACACGATATTACAAATAAATATATACATATGCAACCATGACTCAAACCTATGTACACATACTGCCATAACTCAAACACACATATAATATTTCCTACCCTAAACCTGTATTAACCAAACATTATCTCTACCTCTATCTTTTATTGCCTTCACCTAATCCCAATCCGTGTTTTAATTCTACCATACTTATAGTTAGGACATTACTAATCAACTATGCTATTTTTTTGGTCTAACCACGTCAGTTTCCAACGCTTCATCCACTCACTACGCCTTCTTCCTCCAGATTCTCTAGCTATTTTTCCTAGACCTTACTGGTACTCAGTAGAATGTAAAGACGACCGAGTTAGATGTAGAAGCGGGTATTTAGGGAAACGAAGAGAAAAGGGCAATATTTCGCATAGTTTGAATTGTGGTCTCAACTAACGGGATTTCGATGCTGAATATTAGGATATTGTTGTTATAGGCGATTATTTAATTTATACAATTTAATCGTATTTGTGCATGCCGGATATGATAATGGAATGGACCAACTCAGCCCCCTCCTGGAGAACGATATCGCTTAAGTCGTTGAAAAGGATTCGGGAAGATACTATCTGCGTGTTCGAAGCGAGTCTTGTCAAAGTAATGGAAGATATAAATAACAGTATTTATCTGGTTCCGAGAACATCTGTGACAGGGGCAATACTTCTTCGGAGATAAGATATCGTTTGAAGATTTCGTTCAGGTAGTTAGTAACAGTAATGGAGTTTGTAAGACTATTACACGCTTCTATATTTTCCTTAAGTTTATCCTCGTCCTCTCGCAGAGACTACGGATGGGCGAGCTAAAATTTTGAATTGCATCTTTAGTGATTGCAATTTGTTGTCTCATTGGTATTTGAACATTCCTATCTTTGAAGAGAGTCGAGTCGATCGTCTTCTTATGAAATTTAGCGTCTTCGGTATCGGGGGAATAACCAAAGCAAAACGTACGATGCGCCGTCAAACGCGCCCTCTTTTATTTATTTTATTTCCCTTGTTCGATTTATGTGGCTGTCTTGTATTTGATAAGTTTGATTCTATTCACAGTTGCGTGAGAACGTTCAGATGCGTGACTGTATATTTCGAAGACAGCTCTGACCAAAATAGACGTTGTTACCGTATACCGCATGTTCGATCTTGTGTGTACACATATTTACGGATCTTGAGTGGCATTTGGATAATCGGTCGAGTTTTTCGCCTGCGATGGTGAGATCGAGGTAGGTTAGTAGAATTTCCAGTTTCGCGTTGCCTAATTGGTTGTGATGTAATCCTACTTGATTGTTTAAGCGGGAGATTTTGTAACAGGATTCGATAATTTTATGAGCATGGTTAAGGATGGTTGAGACGAATGTTATTAGGACAAACCGGAATCTATTATCTTTGTGTTAATAATGTCTATTACTCGTTATTGTCGCCTAAAACAAAGGGTTTCAGAAAACTGGCGTGATAGGCTGTTAACTTTCCGTTCTTCAAAATTTGCACGGTATTATTGGAATTGATTTTGATTATTTTGTAAAGAACCTTTGTCGTTTGGTGGCAGTATTTTTATTTAATCTCGGCGTATTCTGTTTGTTTAGGATATATACTAAATCATCGCCTTAGTTGTAAGTAAATTTTTAATCGAATTAGGTTATCTCTAACTATTTTTTCCGTATAGCTTAGTTTCCTTTTCAAGTTGATTCTATAGTCCTCATAATAATAAGTTGTTGTAAGACCCTTGAATTATATTACTAGATATGCTTTAGTTCCGAAAAGCATTTCATATTTAAGATTATTTCAATTTAAACACGCGTACGTAGGCTAACGACGCAGAGGTTATGAATTCTAGTAGTTATCGTTACCTCATGCACCTTATCGATCTCGACGATTTTCGAATATGTTGTAGAAATCTATATTACCAACAGCTTTTCCCTATTCGTGTAACCACCGTTCGGCATTAGTTTCCGAGATATTGAGAAAAAGTTGTCAGTATTGCTATAAAATTCCGAATTCTGCTTGTAATGGTGCGTCTGTGACAGCGCATGTGCTGGAGTATTGGTTAACATTAGACAAAATATCCAAACTTATATAAATTATGAACGAAAGATAATAAATAGGTTTGGATTAATCTCTTAGCTATTAATGCCACTGTAGTGCCTTTCGTGTAGATGATCTTTTCGACAATCTATATAGTGACTTTCGCTTATGGCATCTTTTTGAACGAGACGTCACTACAGTGGCTCACCCTGTCTGTAGATATGTGTAAATTATCGCACGACCGTTATTTGTTTAGTTTCGCATTTTTTCGCTCAATACACGTTTCTTAACGGTATATAAGCGAATGTAAAAAAGTACTTCTGCTAGAGATGTCAACAGGCCATACAGTATTTACTTTTGAAGACACCAGTTATGAGTACTGTTTTTTTATTTTGTTATGTGTACCATTAGTCGATAACCTTTTTAACATTCCGCTTCGTATATTTATAATTTTGTAGAATTCTTAACCTCTAAATTCTTGAGTATATCAATACAAAACAGAAAGCAGGGAGCAATTAGTGATGGTCTCGAAGTGGACTCAGGATTTAGAAAGGCGTCGAACAAAAATATAAACGATAGGAAACGTGTAAGAAAATTGCAAAGAAAGATACTGAGTTCAAATACGTAGATTTAACTCGATTAATTCTGGAATGAAAATACAAATTAGTCGATTTGCTACTCCGTTACGATTACTTTGAACTATTCTATTTCTGAAGTATTAATATCGTTTATTGTGGAATAAATAAATCGGTATTGTAAATACAAAAGGGAAAATTCTATGTGCTCTTTTGTAAAACCTCACGAAGGAGAAACAACTCTGAGTGAGATGTATTGCTTTTTTGCAATCAAGTCACTTACGTCGCCAGTAAAAGAGTTACATTATTCCGAATATCGAACAAAGGTTAAATTTTTGCGTACTGATATTTTCGGACGCATAATGAATAGAGATAGATATCCTTTTTTTGTTACGAATGCTTTATTTTAACGAAATTACGACAGCTAATTCTGATTGGCTAGTAGAAGCAAGAGAATTCTGTAGTAAGTTTCGTTTTTCATTTGAAAATTATTTTAGCCCATTTAGTAACTTATGCATAAATGAAGGTTTATCATTACATAAGGCGAGATTATCATTCAAACAGTATATTCCATCCAAACGGAGTAATAGATTTGGCATCAAATCTTTTATACCGTGTGACTGTAAAAGTGGATACGTATTACGTTTTCTTGTGTATACAGGAAACAAAAATAAATGAGAAGCCTCTGGGAAAGTCAGGCGAAATTGTAATTTCATTATTAGAATGATATTTAGCATTAGGAAAATGCCACACTTTGTTGATATTTGGTATACCAACCTGGCTTTACCAACCAGCACTTATCTCCAAAAAAACCTCATGTGGTAAATTGTCAGAGGAAAGGTATTCCTATCACGAGTGAAAAATTAATTGGATGTGAAATGTATTTCGATCTTCGCCAAATATGTTCGCAGTCAAATGGCAAGACAAACGCAAAGTGTATATGCCGTTCACTTGTCCCTCTGCGGATTTTATAAATACAAGAAGACTAAATTAGTGAACGAAAGAGGTTATCCAAAAATCGTCTTGAACAGTAAATTATATTGCAAACATGGGTGCGGCAGATAATCTGTCCCTATTCATTATGTCGTAGATATAGCAGTACACAAAATATTTTTTCCATCTACTTGATGCAGTCATTCAGAATGCGTTTTGTTTGTACAAAAAAAAAGAACATTTTAGCTTCAATTAATTAAGGAAATCGTAAAGAAGTATAGAGAGAAAAATAACGATTTTAACAATCGGCATAAATCTATCGCAGGCCAACTTTGCTGGAAGACATTTCCTGTCTTTTTGTAAAACAATAAATGCACAAAAAGAAAAAAAAAGAAAACGTTGAGAAATTATGTTATACGCACAAAAAACGATATAAGGCGAAGGTCACGCTACGAATGTTAAAGTTGTGACGCTGGACTCCGCGTAGTTCCTTGCTTCAAAATATGTCATACAATATTGTATTGATTTTTTAAAAATTTGTGTTACTACTTAATAAAGTATACGTGCCCATATTATCTTACTATGTTTTCTTCAAACTCTTTGCTTGAAAATATCTAAATAAATTATAATCTGTTCATCTATAATTTTATTCGTATGTAATTTCATAGTTACATACACGTACAGAATTTTGCAACTTTCAATGAGCGATTCTTGTAGAGCTAAACATTTTACGAGTTAAACACGAATCTGCCAACCGTCCTTTCCTAGAACCTACAGTTTTTGAAAAAATCAGTTTGAAAAAAGATGTGAAATTTTCAGCTTTCGAGATGTTTTTTGATTTTTACTGTAGTAGCTATCGAGTTGCTGCCAGTTTGTTTCAAAAACTATAGTAAAAAGCATAATACGCGATACAGCAGACAGTTTTATTGAGAAATACCGAGAAAAACTAGAAAATTATGTTTTGATTTTGATGTAAAAGCGATATAGTTTGACAGAACACGTGGCAAACTTGTTGCATTTGTTTTAACACAACAGTGTTATGGGCAGAATTCATTGTAGTAACATCGATAGCTTTTCTCAAAAACTAAGACCGAGTGGCGATTATATGTGTAATAAAAAGCATGCTCGATGGATAACGAAATCATAAATCATCAAGATCGGTGAAGTGGCTGAGATATCGATAATTACCTGAATTCGTCACAATCCATCTGTTTTTCACTAATGTAATGTTTTAGTTAATGCTGTAACCTTAGGCGACCTCTCCATTTGTTTGAAGCTGATAAGGGAAAAATAACACATGTTTGGTGTTGAGTAGTTCCGTTCAATCAGTTATGCATTAACTTTGACATAAAATCGATTCTTTGATCGCTGAACGATCTTGTCATATTTTATTCACTACGTACGAAAATTACGTACGGTTAATTTTACGAAAGTTCAATTTTTAAAGTAATAATCTTTATGATTCCAAGAATTGGTAATGATAACGACGATGCAACACTGATTTGAGTAATTCGATATTTGAACATTTTTTTACTAATTATGTAAATGAATTCTGGAAACAAAAATAATAGACACGTCTCCTTTTTTTAAATATTAGTAATAAAAGTGTTATGAGCAGTTCGAAATGAAAGAAGTCGAATGTTTCCGACCGCGCACCGAATGTACACGAAGTTCACGTGACGTCACAAGTCTGCAAGGGCGCTACATACTTTTTCTTAACTCGCTATATAAACCCGATAACCGACGCGTTCACATCAAAATACGATCGTGTATCTACAGTGGATCACATAGGAATTCACACTTCAGAACAGAATAATTTTGATAAAACTGGACCAGGCGATTTTGACTTTTTTTGAGAAGTTAGAAGGACTTATTGACATTGTGTAGAAAAAATTTCGCATTAATTATAGCTGGTCGGAATCGCGAAGAAAATGGTAAAGTTTATGTTTTATAACATTTTTATCTGGGCCTGTAATGAAAATTTAAACAACATGTTTTTAAGTTATACCAGGTATACACATGCTGAAAATTTCATTGAAATTTGATGCAGAAACAGACAACAGACACCAAAAAATAGAAAATCGTAGAAAACTGTTATTTTCATCACTTTCAACTTTCGTGGCTCATAGCAATGTTAAACGATTTCAGTGAAATTGAACGAAGTTGGAAGAACTGACCTTTACTTCTTTCTTGACGATTCTGATCAGTTGCATTTTCTTCAAAATTATTTTTTACATGTCATCTAGCCAACTGATCCAGCTAACGTGTCAAAATAGCTTGAGTCGTTTGCGCCAATTTTAATTTTAATACAGTTATTCTATTTTGAAGTTCGAATATCTTCGTAAGTCACTGTGCATCGGAGAGACAGAGCTATGACGTCACAAAGATGGCGGCTAAGAAACGCGTGTTTCTACGCCGCTCAAATATCAGCGACGTTTTGATTTAATTATTTCGATTAATAAGCAAACGTATGTAACGGAAATATTAATTAACAGTCTCTAATACACCGAACTTTTGTTTCCAGTAATTTTTCTATTTATAAAAAGATGTTCTAATACCGAATTGACACCCTCCTGTATATATTTTTGAGGATGTTTCATTCGTTGCAGCGGTCCACAATAATCGATATGAAGTACACCAAAGAGATATCTATCTCTTAACCTGATTCGCCATGGTTGTAAATGTTATGCATTTGAGACAATTTGAAATATTCTTCTGTATTTTATCTTTCGTAAATGGAAACCGATATACTTGACTTATATATTCCATTGTCTTATTAATCTCTTGATAAGCGAATCTCTTCGTGGCTTGCGCATATAACATTTTCCGTCGTTGACGAAACATAAAACAATATTTTCTCAGTTGCATTACGATGTACTAAACCATTGCTTAAATCCAGTATTATTCTCATTATATTTATTCTCATTATATTTATTCTCATTTTGTTCCAATTTCGCTTCAATTCGACAAATATTCGCATCTAAACTTCGTAATATTTTTACGATTTAAAAATTTTTAGATTCTATTCAAAGCTTTTTTTGATGGCAATTAATGTACTATGTATTTTATCAAATTCGCTACTTGGATGTTCCAACACATAATTATAACGAGTAACTAACTAAATATAATCGCCTTTCTATTAACCACGTGTTTCTATACTGAACTTCTACACAAACATATGTAGAGAAAAAAATTGATAATATAGCTATTGCTAATTTTTTTAAACGAGCGAAGGATTGGGGAGTTGCATTCCAAATTCACATTTCCTCTTCCACATTCTTTTTAATTTGCGCTCAATAATGGACCATTTCCACTTATTGGGTTGTTCGGAAAGTACTTTTGTTATTTTTTGATTTAGATGTCGTTAGTCGTATCTTTAAGCAGCGATCTTCATGCTAAAGTTATTGAACAAGTCATGACACGTCTATAAAATCGTTATACGCTTTGATACTTGATATTTCAAGCTTCATTTAAAAAAGAATTATGTCTGAATCTATCAAGATATGTTTGTTTGTTGTCATATCGACGATGGAAATCAGGGTAAACATTTTTATGGTTTGCTCTTTTATTACTGTAAGGGTAAACTTCACTAATCCTTATATAGTTCAGCTGAACGATCCTGTCTTGTGGAATTAGTATTACGACCTGTATAGTTTTTACTATTCCGGCATTCTTAAATAAATAAATTAGTAGATGTAGAGATGTCTCAGATAGATAAAGTCTTCACCGCGATATGCTGCGATTTTTGCTTGTCCTTCTGATGTTAAGGTTTTGTCTTGTGATATTTACGTTTCACAGGAATTATTTTAAATATCACTGTATATATTTAACCCTTTGCGGACTACCGCGTAAACCATCAATTTGGCCGAGGAATTCATATATGCGTTCGGTGGAAACAACTGATAGAACTAAAAGATTCACATGTATGTCCTTTTATTTATCCTGTTGAGAATTTGTGCATGTACATATGTCTACAATTTGACATCTTAGAGTGCCCCACAGTACGACTTCGAACTGTCCTGTCCGTAAAGGGTTAACAAATACGATATTATAGCAATGACAATACCGATTCTCTTGAATGTCTGTCGCATAGAGGTTCAGACGGAACTAAGTAAATAACATCCTTCTTATAGAATATACGAAATGACCGCAGCCTACAAGCAACCTTTCTATAGATAACATCAGAAGACACGAAGCTTTGCTTATACAAACTGTTCCACAACAAAGAGATTTTAGTGTTCGTAAGGTTCCAGACCTGCAACTATTACAATTTTCGTTCACTTCAGCGCACACCGTTACAACCACGGTTGCCAACTCCAGCGAACTTGATGATTCTCCCTAACATTCCCAAAGAGGACTGGTGTGCATTTTAACTGTGTTTTTTGTGGGAAAGGGTGACGGGGTAAATCAACTCGGACACTTTTTCTATATATTACTTAATATCTTATTAATGCTATAATATTACAATTTAATGTCAATATACAAGGTCATCCACTTAACTTACGCAAAATCTTGAACCCGCGCTCGCGAGAACATGAGAATGGTAACAGTATAACACATATGCTTATTACTACGCTCATAGGATTCAGGCTATTCACTGCTATGCAAGTGCTAAATTAAAGCAGTATTGCCAAATTAATTTCTATTTTTTCAAACTGGTCTGTCTTGTTTCGTTTCAATTGTCTTGCTTGTTTCTCATTCTTACATTCGAAGCATTCACAACAAAGCGATAATAGAAATCAGCTAATAGCGATCAATTTGCAAAAAGTTATCGTTTATACATTTTGAAGTACGACGTAGAAAATAACATTCAATGCCTTAGAAATGAAAATTACCAAATATAGAAAAAGAGAATTTTTTTTTATGTATTATGCACAATTTTATTGTAATTCGTTGATAACTGGCAGTTGAATACAATTTTAAATAAAGAAAAAGTTACATAGTAATTACATTTAGGCGGGCCTAACCTCAAGAAAGGGAAATGAAGTTACATGTAGAAACAGAATAATTGGCTGCGCTTGTTTCCTTCGAAGCTTCGGGAGCACGCAAGAACATGAAGTCGTTGCACGAAAATCCGAAGCTGGCCTTCTCAGTCATCGTCTTCTCAGTCTTGTAACGTACAATGTAAAACATTCGGTGACTATCAAACTGCTTTATGTCCTCGCTCTATATTTCTAGCAACAGCTCATAGTTGGCCAGCAACGTTTGATTGTGGTAGTATATGGTAGGTCATATGTTCTCACCAGCGCGGGTTTCGAGTTGTGTGGATAAGCCTGTATAGACCTCTATGTACACGTAACATTCGTCTCAACTCTCAGCCATATTCCGTCATTTTCACATGAGTTCATACATTTTTGAGATGCATTCTCAATAAACACAATAGCACACTTCTTTCATATATTTCCCATCACTGGAAGACTCCACGTGTTTGGTAATTACATTTGAAGCAACTATTGGCGTGGCGATTCGCACATACATTACCGCGGCTATGGAAACGCATCTGCAAAGCTGTCCACCTCTACATTTCGTTTGCTTATAGTCATCCCTGCCTCAATGGCGTGAGATTATGTGTCGGAAAATCGGCAGATTCTCTGCCATGCCTTTCTGCTTGCTAACTCATGAAGAGCGAGCTAACTCATTTCAAGCCTTCGTACGATCTATACCTAGGCATAAAATAGATAAGAAATTAAACGTCATTTCTGTAAGAATATTGACACGAGAGACACTGCTCGAAGCGTATTAGCGGGACATCAAGTGCTCGGTAAGAAAGGAGTTCAATCCGAACAAGGAAAGATCGTGCTGTTTCAATTTTGATAGGTGGAATACCTGCTGTGACTGTATTGTGGTGACACATTACTCGATGACACTAGATGAAGGTTAACATGGTTATCAGTGTGGGCGATTTGCACATACACTTCCACGGTGTGCGGCTATTCCGTGGCATCCGCGATTCTGTATTTCTTTGCATGTTGTATGCTTACAGTCAAGTTCGTTCAGGGGATGGCTGATTATCGGCAGATTCATCTATCTTGGAGGAGAGGAGGTTAGCTCCCAGGCGATTTTAGGTGTACACAGCTCCCGCACGAAGATCTCCATTATCTGATAAACGTGCCTTAGGAGCGAAGTCATACTCGTTGGAATTAACTGTCCAACTTGTTCATTGTGCAGTTCAAAGTGCAAGGTGTCAATTTCATCCACATAGTTGCGGAATTTGTGGAGGAATAATATATTAAATTATCACGAAAAACGTAGAAATTATAATATTAAGAACATGTAGTTCTACCATTACGTTTAATCACTTTGAATATTCGATTCTCCATACTATAAATTAAATTCTATAATCTTTTGGTCTCGATTTTGCTCCATTCAGTTCTTATTGCCTATCCGATCACCTTCCCATAGCAAGCACTTTCTAATATTGCTTATCGTGCATTACTGGTGATAAATCGTAAATGCTTTTGTCAAATTCACGGGACTGTCATTTTTTGAAGTGTGAATTGTCGCGTTGTGTCGATAAATGGCTTTTTCTTTCTGAGTTTCTTTGACAAATGTAATGAAGTAATCTTCTAATAAGTCTGCGTATTGTTCCGAATGCATTCATGTAGAAATGTTACAAATTGGTGTTTTTAAGAAACAACTAAATGCTACTCATAATATCAAACTTCTTCCATAGAAATTTCCATTTATGATATTGTGTCTATTGATATTCTATCTGCGCGTATGTCGTATCAGTGATAGTTAAATCTGCCTAGATGGACCTTTTCCATTTCTTACGCTGAAACATGCTATCTCGTGCGAATTCCAATCTTGTCCTTTTATGCTCCTGCATATGTTTCCACGAGGTTTTGTTCTGTGTACCTCTACACTTTGTTTGTTCAAAGTGTACAACTGAATTCACACGTCCTTAACGAATCATTGTCCTGCATTCCTCGATGGGTACACGTACCCTTGTGGGCGAAGTCATTCTCGCTACAATTGACTGCCCACCTTCTTTGCCGTGATGTAGATGGCGTTCCGATCTTTTCAATGTCTCAAATCCTCAAAAGTGTCCTATAGTATAGGTCCGTTTTTTTCAGGCTCACGGATGAATCTTGATAGTTCAGGGTGTCAACTTCATTATGGGCTTCAAATTAGCGACGTCCAGATTCGCACGAAGTTCTTCTTCGTCACGTGGTTGTGCCAAACAGAGCGGCGGCTTTGCCTGTGTTTTCTTTTTTATTATTTAATTTATACTTTACAATTTGTCTATTTGGTAAATTGCCTGTGTTGATGACAAGCTTTGTACAGCCTTGTTGCGTTAGGTTTTCTTTTCGTGGCGTCGCATCGATATGCTTTGGGTATTTCGGCCCAATACTGCGTTTGGAGTCGAAAAGGTGTTTCGCCTAGTGAAGGTTTTCTACATTTTTCGTAATTGAACACTTTGTACAATTACCTCTGTTCCACGGTTTTTCCACAGTATCAGGATGAGGTCATTCGATATTGACGGGGCGATCAGTTTCTTCAAGTCCTTCTAGAACTGGGGCGGTTTCCGGTGTCTCATCTCTCGTGCTGTGCGAATTGGCCAGTTTTTTTATTACTTCATTTTTCAGCTTCTCATATCGTCCTGTCGCCCGCGGTTTTACTACTATGTTCCCGACTAGATTTACGTATTGATACCCGATGTTCGCGGCGAGGGTATTAAATTTCGCATTGTCCGGTCGGAAGATCAGTTCGAGTTGGCGCGCATCAGAAGCGTTCAAGCGCTTGACCTTCCGACTAGACGAACCACAGCAATATTTTTTGCGGCTCTAGTGGAGGTACGCGGAAGATTTGATTAACTATATCTTCGCCGTCAATGGCGTTCGTTGCACGCACTTCCTCGTTAGCGTTTCCAATGATGTCGATTTTTAATATGCAGATACGGCGTCTATGTGACCCAAACACCTTCATCTCTTTCGCTCAGATCACGTCGGGGCCATCAATTTGAGGTGGTAAGGACGTGTTGGGTGATATCAAATTACTCCGGTGTAGAGCTATAACAATGTTTATTTTGGCGTTAATTGTGCGTCGTTTTAGGTCGTAACGGACGTGCGTTGAGCTCGGATGAGCATGACACAGAAGTGATACAAACACGCTATGTCTATCTTCCCGATGGACCAAAAATGTAGTTACCAACAACTACTGTAAACTGTTATGTACTATCAACTATGACGGGCTAAAACCGACTATCGAAGCCTGCTGTTCCTCATTCCCCTTTTTATAGGATGCCAAGGTCCTCGGAACAGAGAGTTTTCATCCGAGGTGGGGATGGAAAAATCCGTAGGCGATAAAACGATAAATTTTCCTTTCTAAGGCACATGGGTTTTTTTACTGAGTCCTAGGATTTATTCTTTTACGTCCTGTCCTAGGACGTCGTTTCGCGGGCCACGTGGCCCGGGCCATGTGCTTTTCTAATCCAAACTCATCGTCACGGTTTAAAACTGGAATGTACTTAATTGCCATCTTTTGCTGATAACATAGTCTGGTATCGCGGTTCATTGTAGTCTTGATATTCGCATCAAGGTCAAATATCGTTTCGGCTGCGCTTGCTACAGGTGCACGATCCCTATTTCTTGATTTCGCGATTTTTTTTTGTGGTGTTAGTTACAAATTCAAAATCTTTGGTCATAATTGTTTCTTGGCTTTCTATAGCTAGCTTTAGTTCGGCAACTGTTTTTCTTGCAGTTCGATTTCTTTAGCGAGGCTTTCTCTTCGCTTGTTTGTTTGGTTAGTATTTGAATTCGTTGTAGAATTTTGGCGGTAGTTCTCGCGTGAATTTCGTTTGTTTCTATATTGCTTCTAATACCTGCTTTAGACTAATTTCCCTGTTTTCACTTGTTGATACTTTAGACATTTTCTTTCGAAAATTGCTACTTCGTCTGAGTCTTTGCTGTCAAAGCTAGAACGTCTATATTGAACAAAAGAATCAAACTTTACCTGGTTGTGAGTTTGTCGTTGAGGATGACCCGAAACCCAAGTTGAATCCTTTTCTACGTACGTAGGATATCTCGTTTTCCTAACGAGTACTTTTCACAGTCCGGGCAATGATCGGCAAAATGTCACGTAAAATTTACGATAAATTTATCTTGACCGTGTTTTTATAATTTTCTGGGCTTTTATTAAGTACCATATTACAATGAAGTTCAAATCACGGCCAAACTGTACACAAGATTAGACTCAAGACTAAAAAGACTGTTCTTGGTCGAATGCTTGCATCTTTTATAGGTTGAGTTTGTAGGCGTTGAGGGGAAGGGGCGAATCCTAATTGCCCTTCGTAATGGGGAAAATGTAATGTTAGGCCATATGCAGAGGTCAAGTCAAAACCTAACGGTCCGCTGTTAGGTAGTGTGGAATGACGTGGATTTGAATATAGTTGTGGTCACACCTAGGACGTCGTTTCGCGGGCTACGTGACCAACACATGTGCTTCAACCCTGGAACTTCCTCTACGGCCATGGGCCGCTGTAACATTATCTACAACGTAGCGTATGATTTTGTTGACATCCGAATCAATTGAATTTTTATAAATGTTTAAAGTTAACTTTTGTCAGTGAAAGTAAGATCTTGTCCTTAACGGCACCTTCAATGTTCTTATTTTCCAAAATTATCGGAAAACCGTACCTACGGTCGAAGATAATCTATTTTTGTATAAGTTGGCATAAAAACTTTCTACTTTGCAAAATCCAATCACATTTGCCACCATCCCACTATTTTGAAATTTTATATAAGAAAAAAAAAGATATGAACACAGAGTCAAGATGTTGCTGAAAGGTCTCTACAAATATCTTTATCCTTCTCCGAAAATTTGTAGGCAAACAAAATGTTAGACTTATCGTAATGTTCTAGGCCTCGAGAGTTGCATATTTATTTAAATCTTACTTTGCATGTTAATTTTCAAGAAAACTTGTTTGATTATTTTCTAAATTTTCAGTAATGAACCATTGCAACGATCGTGGATGTGAGGCATATTGTGGCGATTCTGTTCATATTTTGTTACATGAACAATGCGGCGCTGTTCAAATCGGAGGAGTGAGTCTTAGATCGTTACGCAATAATGACGATGGCACTTTCGATCTTTCTGAACTGCGATCAAAGCTGCGCCATGACAGAAATTACGAGCCCATTTCTAAGCTGGTAATTGTGGAAAATACAATTAATGGAAAAATTGTTCCTCTAAGCTGGATTAAGGAATTAGTATCACTGTGCAAAGAACATAACTTGAAGTTGCACATGGACGGATCCAGGCTATGGAATGCAAGCGTGGGATCAGGAATATCCGGGAAGGAAATTGTTTCGGGCTTCGATTCAGTAACATTCTGTCTCAGCAAAGGCCTAGGTATATATTCTTTTACTATTTCTATGTTTAGAACGATATTTTCTATGTGTTTCTTTAACAACAATTCTCTTTTCTCACATATTTCATTTAACATCCTTTAACAATTTGAATGTTAATTATGTCTCACATAAATTGATTGGAATACGATTACATTTTTTAGATATATTTTACTTTCTTATTTTTTTTTTTTTTTACAAAAACTAACATAACTTAAGAAAGCATATCTATATTATCTTAACAACTATGGACTAATTAGCATTGCAAAAAAGCAAATTTGGGCCAGTGGTTCCTCAATTGTTCAGTTGTAGTATTTAATGATGTATATTTTCTTTGGACGAAGTAAAAACGCGTTTACTCATAATCTTAATTTGCTCTTAATGTTAATCGAACAAAACGTGTGCTATTTGAATCTGCACACCTTTCTCAACCCTACGATATCGTTAATTTTACACTTCTGTATTTTCTACAATTTGCAAGAAACATACCTTCTGCCACTTCTTCTTTGGGATATTTATTTTTCAAAGGATTATATGTACACGATATATATGTCGAGTCACGATTCGAGTCCGGGCTCGAGTCGCTATCACTGTGAGGGCTTGGGATAGGCAATGATTCTTCACTGAAGCTATCCATTTTCTTACAGCACGGGAGTGATTTTTATTGACACAAATAAAAAGATTACAAAGTTGACGCAAACCCACAGCGGTCACACACTCGCGACACTAGTGACAATGGCCTCAGGGTTCGATAACGAATCCACGGTCAATGGGATGCTAGATATACTCGCTCAACAAGCGGACTCAAATGTGTAATACTCCCAGGTCGTAGGGCACATATATACAACACGAATTCGTTCTAAAACAGCGTGAGAATTGGGGAAGTCCCGTACAACGAATTGGTGAAATTGGAGAAATCCATACACAAAGCAACGTAGCAAGAATTTTTATGCGCGAGTCTTGTCATTCGATATTTCTTAATCGACCAGCGTGATGTGTCGCTTCAGATTTCCGTGTGGAATTTTTCAACATCGAAATTTTGTATCCGTTTTTATATCTTGGGGCATCAATCGTTTGCTCTCGATCATTTTTTCGCTGTGGGGTAGTAGCAACTTCAATCTTTTCAGATAAAAAGTTGGTGACATTTTTGTAACGCGAATAATATTAATATCGAATAATTTAAATTAATTATCGATTATTTTAATCAACATATTTCTGTTAGTTACGAAAAAAACAGCATATGTACTTTTCTTAACTGCTATAATTTAACCACCGTTTTTCCATTAATTTTTCGTTTCATATAACGCGGTTCCGCGTGACATTTTTTCGTAACTTAATTACCCTGTTCTGCGCGGGAGATATTTGTATATAATTATACGCTATAGAGGTGAAAAGATCTGACATTTCTAGACATGCTAATGAGCATTTCTAGGGCCGGCACTACCCAGCGCCCTCTTCCTGGAGGGCGCAGAGCGTCTATGAAGGTTTCCTCCACGAAAAAAACAAAACGGCCACCAATCCAATAGAGTCCGAGGCTCCATCAGATGAGTCATTTCATATCTGTCCCCATTATACGATGACTCATCCATATTAGTCATTGATAAAGTATTATATCAGTGAGATTTCGGATTGTAATCGCAGAATTGTGATAGCTCCGCTAATTAAATTGCAGGGGAAAGTAAAGTAAAAACGAAATTATTTTCAAGTTTGAGGTGAAGCAAAAAATGAATATTTTATAACTTGGACAATTAACATATTAAAATGTATTAACTATGGATAATTAATCAAATAAAAATAAAGTAGAATAATAAATTAATATGTTATAACCATGAAAACATTATCGGTTTTTGGGGTTAATTTCTGCTTTCAGTGTATTAACACGTTCACTGTTCTGTGCACTGTACATGTATGATCACATGCATATGCATCATATTTGATGCACGCACGCGATCTATGTTCAGTGAGTTGAATTATTTCGCATATGTCAAATGAGATAAATTATTTCGCATATTTTCTTTCCAAGCATTGTAAACGTATGAGGCTTTTTACAAATTGATTAAGTACTCTTGTTTAACTCTCTTCTCTTTCCTTTTTACATGCGTTTTCATCATATTTTGTCAAATTACCAAACTGCAGAATGTACTGGAACAAACTGCAACTGCAGAACCGTACTATGTCGTTAATTCAGTTTTGACCAAAATGGATTAGACGCTTATTCTCAGTTGGTATTCAAGTAAACAAAGATAGGAGCGACAAAAAGAAAAATGAAACAAGGAGCAGTAATAGTTACATAATATACAATACAAAAGCTAAATTTAATGCAATTACAAAAGTTCTATAATTAAAAACACGACTGAAACAGCACGTAAAGCTCTATATAAAGATGTCTTGACACAAAATAAGTAAATTACAGAATAAATCGATCTTATTCGTAAATGTATTGGCTAGTTTCAATATTCGATTAATTGGATCATTTGAACTATATTTAGATTTTACGGCAGTGGGCATAAAATATGTGACTTTTTCTAAAAGTTTCTGAACGAAAATACAAATAAATTAGTTATAATAATTGCAGAAGATGGGACTTTGCTATTTATAATTTGAAATAAAAAAGGAAGACCATTGACAATTCTGCGTTCAAGTAATGAGATCAAATTAAGCATATTTAACAATGGTTTATAGTTGCATAGATAGCATAAAGTTGTTTAAGCGAAAAGCTATTTTTCTAAGAAATTTATGCTGCACTCCCTCAATCATCAGGTTGTGTTTTAACAATTGAAAAAGCCATTAACAATTGAGAAGCATACTCTAATTGACTATACTATATACTATAATTAAAGGAACTAGCTAAAAATACAATGACTCAATAGCAGCAATGTATTTAAAATTAGTAGAAAAATGAACGATAAAACCTAACAATTTAAGAATAGTGCACACAATGTTATAACAATTTATTCGGTCTTTACCAGCCTCAACCGGCCTTTCAGAACGTGGCACATTTGTAACGACGAAATTACCTTTTAATTTCTGCATTTTCTTATTGGCACTGCATTTACGTCTTTACGGTAATGAAGAGCACACGATGAAAACGCTCACTTTGGTTTTCCATTTTTAATACAACGAAACAAACAAAAACGACTTGGCACACGCAAAATCAATTCTGTTTTTAAATGAAGTTTGAAGTATTATTTGTGAAAACGTGTAATGATTTTATAGGTTAGGACGAAGTTGGCTGCTTAAAGATATGACTAGAGACATCCAGCGACATTTCCGAACAATGCAATATTTCACGTATCCTTGAACAGTCATATTGTCGGTATCTTCAGCTCGGCGACTTCGAGTCTGATATCGACTTTCCAAACATTCATACACGCACGCTCAGTGATAAATTATTGTAAGGCTAAATAGCGGCAAGCTATTCGCCATAATAACATTACGAAAATGCGTTGCCACTAAGACATTGCTTTTTCGCATGGATACAACATAGAAATATACTGATTGTAGATTTACATTACTTCCAATTCAAGGTGCTGGTCTTTCTTATAAACGCAAGATTGACACGTATAGAAAATTGAATATATTCCAACATGAACTACATTGAATTTTTTACAGATACCAATTTTGTGTTTATTTATAATTCTAACTTCATTACATTATTACGAATTACTTACTAATTCCCCTTAATTTTAACGCATGCATTATGAATGCTTTGTATTAATTTTTAGAACATACATTAATCCCTTAAAAATGGGGTGAGAAGTCGTTCGAACAATATACGAACTGTGTGCACATACATACTTATCGTTTATCAACAGCAGATAATGCAATAATAACGACGTGTAAATTTGATAAAAGTAAATTTGGATGAAATTTTATAAATGGCACGTTCAATCTTTCACCGATTCCCCGCCTCTTGATTAAAGTTGACCGGCCGACCTCGATCAGATATTCTTCTTGTTTATCCTGTGTGTATTGTCTCCTGAGCGCGTCAAAACTCTTCTTAAATGATTATTTTTTCTCCCGCAGCCTGGCCTTAATAGCTATGGGCATACTGCCCGTCACAACACATAGGGCCGCGTGTGACACTTTATCTTAGCTATTGTCTTGATAGCTCAGCGCAGATGCACATATTGGTGCAGCGTAAAACACCACCGACTCTCATACTCCATAATGCAACTTCCTAATGGAGTTTACGTTTACGTCCGTTTACGTTCGGCAACAGGTTTCTAATGGGGCCAACGAACGCCCTTACCTTGCCACACACCTGCACCATATGAGGAGAGTACTTCCTAGCGTTGACCAATAAAACATCCAAATATTTCACTGTATTAATGCTGAAATTGAAGGAACGGAAAAATAAATCTAAAGGCACATTTTCGGGACGCGCTTCCCTGTCAACAGTATAATTTCAGTATTACCTTGGGCCCGATAAGGGCCCGTGTCTGCGCACCATTCTGTGATGACCTTCGCGGCTTCCCAAATCCTATCATCGATGTCTTCCAGCTTTCTCATCGTAATAACTAGGACCAAGTCATCGAAAGCTATGCCGCCCAAGTCCTTTATATGGTGCAGGCCGTCGTAAAAGTTATTCAGCAGCAGTGGGCTCACGGTCGATCCCTTTGGGACTCCTGTGTGTATATGTGTTCTGACTATATTGTCGCCGCAATAAGCTAAAATTCTTCTGTCCGAAGGTAGTCATGTAATAAAATGCATGGATTACTTATATAATCTTTTTTCATCTTAAAGTGTTGAAGGCGTTTCTGACGTCCATGGCGTCAAGAACGCACATCAGGCTCCGTTTCCTATATGAATCCCCAATCCAACAAAACTCTACCAAGGACGTCTCAATCGTGCTCCTCTTTTCTCTGTATCCAAACTGCTCCACATGGAAGGAGTCTCCAGAGACGCCCCCTTCCTTTCGATGGGCATCATAAAGGTGTGTTTTCACATCTTGCACAATGCTGGTAAGATACTAATGGGTCTGTAGGATGATGGGAGTAACGGGTCCTTTCCCGGTTTCGCTAGTAGACCACCCTCGCCACCTCCATACGGCCAGAAGTTTTCCAGATCTATTGATTTTATCGGACAGAGCTGCCTGGGTTGCTGCTCCGCTAGGATCTTCGTAGTGTATCAGGGTCACCAGATGACGCTAACCGTTTTCCTCAAGTCAATCCTTCTCATGGCATTCATCAGTTCTTCTTCAGTGATTTATAGTCCTAGCCCTTTCTTCATCGTCAGTCTGCGAGATTAGCTTTCGTGTGGTAACCTACTTCTGCATAGTATACATAAGTCATTGAGTCCGAGACACCTACATGTATGCATCGTGCATGAACCCTTTCCATTCACTCGTCTCATTTTCGTTCAATCTCATCGGGATTCTACTTGTGGCGGCACTCGACAGCAACTATCATTTGTTATGTCACATGCGATTCCAAGGAGCGAGTGTCAGTTATTGAGCATAATCTTCAACGTATGTCCACCTGCTGTCCTCCATCTTCCACGGTAGCCTATCCATCATCAGATGAATGGTTTCAGATGAATGGATGACAGATGGACTCTTGAGGATATCCACACTCTACCTTTTTCCAAACAGCCCCTCTCATTCTGATCATACATGAGGTCCTCTGCTGAGAGTAGCTTTTTCACAGAGCAATCTCGTCGCACCTTATTTCATTCAATTTCTCAATCACCCTAGGCAATTCCAGGTTGCCAACGTCTTCCTGAAGTCAAGAAAAATCCCCAATGCATACTTGCATTCACTCAGACGAAGGTAGCCTTTTGCTCTTATCCATGAATTCTCAGTCGAACTATCGCGATGAAATCCACGTTGAGCATCATTAATTCTACCTTCCACCTTCCGTTCAATCTTTTTCATTATCACTCTCTCAAACGCCTTGTTCATCAGGGATATTTTGTCGAGGCTCCACGATACGCCAAGACGTTTAGACTAAAAGAAGAATACTTAACAATGCGTATTGTAACAATGTTGAACTTTACTTAAACAAAAACTCAACGACAGTACACAGCACGAAATTTAGTCTACTTTATATTTCATTAGTTCATTGTTCATTGATTCCTTCCAAGAGTAGGTGTTTGTGACGTTGAAATCAATGTAGCGGTAGATACCGCAGGCAATTCCTTCAGCTTACACGATTACAGAGCATCGCGTTTCCTTCGTTGCTTGTATTTGATATTCTTAATTGTTCCGATTAAGTGAAGTTATTTTACTGTTTTCGTTTTCCATCAATGCTTCACAATGCTCCCACGATTACTTCTTTTTACATTGATAGGTTAACAGGTTGCAGTAGATTTATCGGGCCTTACCCACCAACTTTCTAGCAGGTTCTGTGGCGCCTGGACTCTAACGTTGGTACCTGCAGGGTCAACCGCACCAAACAGACTCATGACACCGCAGGGCAGCTCGAACGGGGGAAACCCCGCCAGCACCGCCGCTGCTGTCACATAAAATCACGTCACTATCGTCCCATGCAACTTCCTGCACAGCAGGAGGCTGCGGCGGTTGGTCTTCTAGTCCACCACTCAGATCGGAGCCCCGTAAAGGAAGTTTAACCGCACTATCCCGGCATACAACCGGCGCCCCCAGCCTCCGGGTTCGCCAATCCGTGGCAGCAAACATCCTAAGGCATTCGCTGTGTTCTCGATATACGGTACCAGACGCACGAAGTGGTCACCGAAGGCCCAATGGCTGTCGAGGATGAGAACCAGATATTTCATCTGACATTACTGATTCCGGCCCAACCTAACCCCAGCCTCAGACAGTACCCCGCTGGAGGCGTCGCGTCATCTGCCCTGAAACAAGAACCTCAGGGCTTCGGTCTTCTCAAGGGACACCTCCAATCCCAATCCCATAATGAAGACAACCAAACAGGCTACCGTCGCTTCCGGGTGACAGATAGTCCGTCCCCACATCAAGCCTCAGACCAGCACCAACGTGTCGTTTGCTGGTCACGTCAGTGTCGATTCCGGGCGCAATTTGTTGTCCAAAACACAACGTCGTACGTGAGGTTCCAGAAGACTGGTTCTAAGACCGACCCTTGCGGTTCTCCACGGTCTCTCCAACTTCTTCTACTTCAGCTCAGCGACTTCGAGTCTGATATGGACTTTCCAAACATTTATACACGCACGCTCAGTGATAAATTATTGTAAGGCTAAATAGCGGCAAGCTATTCGCCATAATATTATTATGAAAATGCGTTGCCACTAAGAGATTACCTCTTCGCATGGATATAACGTAGAAATATACTGATTGTAGATTTACATTACTTCCAATTCAAGGTGTTGGTCTTTCTTATAAACGCAAGATTGACACGTATAGGAAATTGAATATATTTCAACTTGAACTACATTGAATTTTTTACAGATACCAATCTTGTGTTTATTTATAATTCTAACTTCATTACATTATTACGAATTACTTACTAATTCCCCTTAATTTTAACGCATGCATTATGAATGCTTTGTATTAATTTTTAGAACATACATTAATCCCTTAAAAATGGGGTGAGAAGTCGTTCGAACAATATACGAACTGTGTGCACATACATACTTATCGTTTATCAACAGCAGATAATGCAATAATAACGACGTGTAAATTTGATAAAAGTAAATTTGGATGAAATTTTATAAATGGCACGTTCAATCTTTCACCGATTCCCCGCCTCTTGATTAAAGTTGACCGGCCGACCTCGATCAGATATTCTTCTTGTTTATCCTGTGTGTATTGTCTCCTGAGCGCGTCAAAACTCTTCTTAAATGATTATTTTTTCTCCCGCAGCCTGGCCTTAATAGCTATGGGCGTACTGCCCGTCACAACACATAGGGCCGCGTGTGACACTTTATCTTAGCTATTGTCTTGATAGCTCAGCGCAGATGCACATATTGGTGCAGCGTAAAGTACCACCGACTCCCATCCCCATACTACCCATAGTACAGCATCCTAATGGAGCTGTTCGGACCGTTTACGTTCGACAACAGGTTTCTAATGGCGCTAACGAACGCCTCTGCCTTGCCGCACACCTGTTCGGAATGAGGAGAATACGTCCTAGCGTTGTCCGATGAAACATCAAAATATTTCACTGTACTTTTGGTTTGTTTTTCCGTTTAATAAATTTCAGTATTTTCGGGACGTGCTTCCTCGTCATCATATCAAACATCAAAATATTTCACTGTACTTTTGGTTTGTTTTTCCGTTTAATAAATTTCAGTATTTTCGGGACGTGCTTCCTCGTCATCATATCAAACATCAAAATATTTCACTGTACTTTTGGTTTGTTTTTCCGTTTAATAAATTTCAGTATTTTCGGGACGTGCTTCTTCGTCATCATATCAAACATCAAAATATTTCACTGTACTTTTGGTTTGTTTTTCCGTTTAATAAATTTCAGTATTTTCGGGACGTGCTTCCTCGTCATCATATCAAACATCAAAATATTTCACTGTACTTTTGGTTTGTTTTTCCGTTCAATCAATTTTAGCATTTTCGAGACGTGCTTCCCCGTCAACAGTATCATTTCAGTCTTATCTGGTGCCAGATGAAGGCCCGTGTCCACGCACCATTCTGTGATGACCTTCGTGGTTTCCCGAACCCTATCGCCGATGTTTTGCAGCTTTCTGATCGCAATAACTCGGGCCAAGTCATCGAAAGCTACGGCGTCCAAACCCTTTACATGGTCCAGGCCTTTGTAAATGTTATTTCGCGGGAGTGGGCCCACGTAGTCCCATTTTTCTTTCCACGATTCTTAAGTTAGAAGAAAAAGCAGCAGTACCTCCCAGAGCCATCTACAACAGCAGTAGCGCTATTATCACCTGCCCCTCACCTCACTTGTATTTGGTATTCTTAATTGTTGCGATTAAGTGAAGTTATTTTACTCTTTTCGTTTTCCATCAATGCTTCATAATGCTGCTACGATTACTTCTTTTTACATGGATATGTTAACAGGTTGTTGTACATTTACGTTTCTCGTTACATATCGTATCGTCTTATAACGTCAGCTACACTTTTTATGTATAGATCTAGCACTGTCTCTTCTTCATTTCGAAGTACTGTCTATGCAGTGCAAATGTACATATTCTTGCTCGTGGGATGGTGTTCTTCGCTGTAGGGATTTGTAAGATCCCCTTTAAAGATTCAAGCTTTCAATCGAGCTCTCGTGATGAATTAAATCATCAGTCGACCCACTCGCCGCTTTTGCCATCTCCCTTACAGTTGTTTCATTACGTTCCTTGTGACTTCTCACTAACCTCGGAATTGTCCTTCTTCTTGTTGAACGACGCTGTTGCATTCCTTTCACTCAGTCATCAGTTATCGAATGATTGTGTTGAATATAACACTATCTCTTGTTTCTCGGTATCTCATGTGATGTAACCGATGAACATCGACAGACTATGCTTTGAGACTTTAAGGCATTTTATGGTTAAAAACTGCGGGGTCCGGTTGAGTCGATATGTGGAGGATAGGTCTATTCAAGTATCGCGAAATAAAATGGACAAACTGCTGTCGTATGCAATTTGTTATATATATTTCGTATATGAAAATTAGTTCAGCACAAATTACAAGTCCTGGTACGATATAATGCTTCTGCAGCGATCGATGAACTTCACGCTCGTGATTTCGTCTGTTTACTTATACTGGTCTGGGGACAGTCGGAAAATTTGAACTCGACTGCGTTTGACGGTTGAAAGTAGCGGTAACATTGTTTTGTTTGGAGTTCATTACTCCTTGCAATACCCGTGACCTAACGGTCATGATACTCCGAAACAAAACAATAACAGGATTTGAATTGTCCTGCTCGCGTGCCGCTACATTACCCCCCTTCCAGTGATAACGTTTACGTTAAAATTTTTTTAGGATATCTACGAAGTTTGTCTTGTCGTCGCTATCTTACTATCTTTACACCTATCCGACATATTAAGGCGTCTAGTCGAGACCTGCCTGGAACCGAGCGGGAAAACGAACTCTACGTCCATACCTCATAACATACCTATTACTAGTGCTTTTTGGCGTTGTTTTGCCACTGTCTGCGCTGTTTTCATCGTGCGCATTCGCTTGCTTCACCGGAATAAGTATAGCGCGAGGTTCGGCGGTCTTTTCTTCAATATCGTCTGGGACACCGAACGCCTGTTTTAGACGATCTATGGAAACCGTTACGTCGCGATCGTTTATTCTAATAATATGATTTTTTCGAGGCGTTTGATAACCTTGTACGGTCCGTCGAACTGAGGCTGTAAAGGACTTCCTATGGTGTCATGACGCAAGAAAACATATGGCGACGATTCTAATTCCTTAAAAACGAAGATCTTTCTTTCGCCATGACGCGTAGCCGGATGCGGTCTGACCTTCCCCATCTGTTCTTTAAGCCGTTTCGCATACTCCGTGTTGGCTTGCTGCTTAGTTGCGCTGAAAAATTCCGCCGGCAATCGTATGTCGGCGCCGTAGATCATTTCGGCGGCCGTTGCGTTTAAGTCTTTATGCTTTATCGCGGTTCGGATGCCTAACAATACCATTGGCAGAACCTCGACCCAGTTGCTCGTGCCGTGGCACTTTATCGCCGCTTTTAACTGTCTGTGTAGCCGCTCTACCATCCCGTTGGTCGCGGGATGATAGGCGGTCGTGCGTATATGCTTGGCGCCGAGCAACTGGCACAACTCTTCGACCAACCGTGATTCAAATTGGCGTCCTTGGTTGGTCGTGATTCTTAAAGGTACGCTAAAACGTGCTATCCAAGTATTAAGGAGGGCCGAAGCAACGGTTGCCGCTTCCATGCCGACAATGGGAATAGCCAACGCGTGAAACGATCGATACACGTTAGGCAATATCGATACCCTTGTGAATATGGCATGACAAAATTGTCTAAGTGTATATGCTCGAACGGGCCCGCTACCGTTTTGAACGTTCCGACCTGCGAGGATACGTACCTGGTGACTTTGCAGCGTTGACATGGTATACACCGTCGCGTCCAATTTCGATAATCTTTATTGGTGGACGACCACACGAAACGTGTTGTCACCAATTTCTGCGTAGCACGTATTCCGGGATGGAAAAGACCATGCAACGACTGAAATACAGTGCAACGCAACGGCTCCGGTACATACGGTCGCGGGGTTTCGTTTGTAAGATCACAATAAATTCCAACGTCCTGATCGGGAAATTGTATTTTTTTCAATTTCAGCTCACTAGAGCCTGACTTAATAATTTGATGAGGCTCTGCGGCATCCGCTTGCGCTTCTGCTAATGTTTGGTGATCGACGGATTTCCCGATCGCCTCCATTCGTGATACGGTATCGGCTACTGTATTATCAATTCCCTTAATATGTCGGATATTTGTCGTAAATTATCCCACATAGTCGAGCTGACGGAATTGTCTTGGCGAACATTTATCAGGATTTTGCTCAAATATCAGGGGTGTGTATGATCCGTGTAAATCGCGAAATCTCTCCCTTCAACAGTGTGTTTGAATCGCTTTACCGCCGTGTACATCGCGAGTAATTCACGGTCGTACGCGCTCTGCTTTCGTTGCGCGAGGGATAAGGATTTCGTCATGAAACCTAAAGGTTGCCAGGTATCATTGACGCGTTATTGGAGTACCGCTCCTATTGCGTAATCGGAAGCATCGACCACGAGGCTAACGGGCGCGCCAGGAGTCGGATGCGCTAACATTGTCGCGTTAACTAAGGTGCGCTTCGACTCGTGGAAGCTCTTTTCGGATTGCTCGAATCTCTCAATAGTCGCATTGTATTTCGTAGTGCCTTTTAACAAATCGTTGAGCGGTTGCAGTATTTGCGCGACCCTCGGTATGAAACGTCGATAAAAGTTAATCATGCCGAGGTATCTTCGTAGTTCTTTAATAGTAGTGGGACGCGGTACTTTCATAATCGCTCCAACGCGTTCAGCCAGAGCTTTTATTCCCTCCGCGGTAACGGTATAGCCAAGGAATTGAATTTCGAATTCCGCCTTTGCCGGCTTGAGTCGATCGGAGGCTAGGCGGCGTGGTTTCGCGTGGACGGGGGTACCAGGTATCGTGCAGATATGATGCTGCACTCCGTGCTTTATCGTACTTCGCCTGAAGATGGATGGACGAGTCAACGCCGGAAATTCTGTTAATAATCGATGGTACGGGGATTCCTTGTCGATGGTCCTAATGGATCCTACGTCGGTCTCAGCTGCGGATCCCCTTGTAAACAGCTGGATTGTCTTGTCCAGGAGTCGCCTGTTTCGCGGGTCGACAAGTAACCCGTAATAGCCCAAAAAGTCGACACCGATGATGAGCGTTTTCACGTCGGCTATCAGAAAACGCCACTTAAAATCTCGACGCAAGCTAGATCGAGGGACAAGGTGATAGCCCCATATGTCGCGATACGGGTTCCGGTTTTTCCATAGAGTAAGGATGAACTTCTCCGAGGCCAAGGGACTGGCCAGCTTCCTCAGATCATGGTACAATTGAGATGGCCTACTGTCACCCATCAGCTCTTTTTTTACTAGCTTCTTTACCTTTTCGCTGTCGGATTCTGCTAGACTCCGTATCAGCTCCTCCCTTAACCGGTCATACTGACTGCCGACCGAGGAATCCAAATCAACATTATCCAGTCGCTCCAAGTACTCTGGTTCGAGGCACCCGAGCAGAATGGTGGCTTTATCTGTCTCTTTCTTGACTTCCGCTACCTCGAGCTGTATCTCCAATAAGGAGAACCAAAATGATATCTTCTGCGGCTTCATCGGAGACACGCGGATTGGTAGCGGAGCTATAAGTGTAGCGTTTTGCTTCGCTATCTTCGATCGCGTCGGGGTCACCAATGTGGAGGATAGGTCTATTCCAGTATCGCGAAATGATATAGACGAATTATTGTCGTATGCAATTCGTGAAATATATTTTGTATGTGAGAATTAGTTCCGCACAAATTGCAAGTCCTGGTACAATACACTGTCACGGAATAAATACACGTTATCTCCGAGAAACTGAATCCGACATATTAAGACCTGCTTGAAACCGGTCTGGAAAACGAACTCTACGTCCATACCGCGTAACATACCTATTTCTTGTACTTCTTTTTTATGTTTTGTCGTTGTCTGCGCTGTTTTCATCGTGCGCATTCGCTTGCTTCACCGGAATAAGTATAGCGCGAGGTTCGGCGGTCTTTTCTTCAATATCGTCTGGGACACCGAACGCCTGTTTTAGACGATCTATGGAAACCGTTACGTCGCGATCGTTTATTCTAATAATATAATTTTTCTCTAGGTGTTTTATGACCTTGTACGGTCCGTCGAACTGAGGCTGTAAAGGGCCTCCTATGGCGTCATGACGCAAGAAAACATAAGGCGACGTTTCCAATTCCTTAAAAACGAAGATGTTTCTTTCGCCATGACGCGTAGCCTGATGCGACCTGACCTTCTCCAGCCGTTCCTTGAGCCGGTTCGCATACTCTGTGTTGAAATGTACTTATGTAGAAGTAATGTAGAAGATGTATCTTGTCAAATATCACGAATTACTGTCTGTATGTTTCTGAGCAATTTATTACAGATAATAAATAAATAAATTGTGTTTGACACAAAACACAAGTCCAGGTATAATAAGTTTACGAAATAAATACGCGTGTCAAGAGACTCCGTATACACGCATGATACGTCGGTATGCTTATGCTGCGATCGCTGCACTCTGTCGCTCGTCATTTCGTTTGTTTATTTATAATGGTCGGGGTACAGTTGGAAAGTTTGAACTCGACTGCGTTTGACGGTTGAAAGTAGCGGCGACATTGTTTTGCTCGGAGTTCGTTACTCCTTGCAATACCTGTGACCTAACGGTCATGATACTCCGAAACAAAACCATAACAGGATTTGAATTGTCCTGCTCGCGTGCCGCTACAGATAAGACACATACGAGTGTATGGTGATTGCAGGCAAGAAATTCTGAAAAAATGAAGATTAAAGTAATAATAAAATGGAAGTAGAGCGTTCTCCGACTGTGATTATCTGGTTCCATAGTCTACACTTCCCGTCACATTAACCCATTACAACCTATTAGAATCACACCGAAACTCAAACACTCCTACGTCCTCGTACATACACACAGCTAGCGGAAGCAAGCCGTCAACACGTCCGCTCTCCAACTCGTTCCAAGTGAGAATCACCAGGAGCGGCCCTGGAACCGCGAGAACATACTCACGAGCCTCCCCCCACCCCCGCCTAGCACTATGACAATCCTCTCTCTTCGATGGTACGAAGTGCAACTAAACGCCCAGTTTGGCAGGATAATCTCGACAACTCTATGTCCGTACGCGGCCGCTGTCTTATTGGGGCTTACCCAACAACTTTCTGGCAGGTTCTGTCGCGCCCGGACTCTAACGTCGGTACCTGCAAGGTCAACCGCACCCAACAGACTCATGACACCGCAGGGCAGCTCGAACGGGGGAAACCCCGCCAGCACCGCCGCCGCTGTCACATAAAATCACGTCACAACTCAGATTATATAAAAACAAGAAGGTTGAGCCGAAACACAATTATCAACTTTCTTTTTGTTGCACATTATTATGCACCTAATAGTCACAATAGAGTATACACTGAGCTGACACGTACAAATTACTTTACTCTGACAACTTTATCTAAATTAAGGAGGCGACTGATCTAAGATGGAAAATCAGTCAAGTTCAGTGACGATATTGTGGCGGAAGGAAGGCTGATGAGTGGGTCTAAAGAAAGGAATAAAACTGATTTGTTAAGGACAAATTTTCATTAGGAGAGTAAAGGAAATAGACTTCGCTGTCAATTGGCTAATTTTCTAGGTTGGTGGGTGAGGAAGGGTGCTAACCGCCCTTGAGAGAAAGTTGCTAACGGAAGATACCAAACTTGAGAAAACTAACTTTTCCCTATCTTTTCGTAATAGAGACACCCGAAATAACACTCGAAATGAAAGATGCTTGTTTTTGGTCTGAAGGACTTTAACCATCAAAATGCTAAGATTTATGGTGACTCCTTAAGAATATTGAGGGTACGCAGTCAGGATATGAAGACTATTCGTTAAGTTCACTGCTTAGATCGAAGCCCCGTAAAGGAACTTCGACCGCACCACCCCGCCGTACAACCGATGCCCCCTACCTCCGGCCTCGTCAATCCGAGGAAGCAAACATCCTAAGGCGTTCGCCGTGTTCTGGACAGTCGCAATGGACACAGAAGGCCCAGTGGCTGTCGAGGATGGGAGCCAGATATTGCATCTGATATTCCAGGCTCAGACTCAACCTAACTCGAGCCTCAGACAGTACCCCGCTGGAGTCTTCCCGTCATCTGCTCTGCAATAAGAACCTCAGGGCTTCGGTCTTCTCAAGGGACACCTCCAATCCCAATCCCATGATGAAGGCACCCACACAGGCCACCGCTGCCTTCGGGAAACAAATAGTCGGTCCCCACATCAAGCCTCAGACCAGCACCAACGTGTCGTCTGCGTAACATGTCAGTGCTGATTCCGGGCGCGATTTGTTGTCCAAAACACAACGTCGTACGTGAGGTTCCAGAAGACTGGTTCTAAGACCGACCCTTGCGGTTCTCCACGGTCTCTCCAACTTCTTCTACTTCAGCTCAGCGACTTCGAGTCTGATATGGACTTTCCAAACATTTATACACGCACGCTCAGTGATAAATTATTGTAAGGCTAAATAGCGGCGAGCTATTACCTCTTCGCATGGATATAACGTAGAAATATACTGATTGTAAATTTACATTACTTCCAACTCAAGGTGTTGGTCTTTCTTATAAACGCAAGATTGACACGTATAGAAAATTGAATATATTCCAACATGAACTACATTGAATTTTTTACAGATACCAATCTTGTGTTTATTTATAATTCTAACTTCATTACATTATTACGAATTACTTACTAATTCCCCTTAATTTTAACGCATGCATTACGAATGCTTTGTATTAATTTCTAGAACATACATTAATCCCTTATAAATGGGGTGAGAAGTCGTTCGAACAATGTACGAACTGTGTGCATATGCATATTTATCATTTATCAACAGTAGATAATACAAGAATAACGACGTGCAAATTTAACAAAAGTTAATTTAAATGAAATTTTATATAAGGCACATTCAGTTCTCCACCAATTCCCCGCCTCTTGATTAAAGTTGACACGGCCGACTTCAATCAGATATTCTTCTTATTTACCCTGTGTATATTGTCTCCTGTGCGCGGCAAAACTCTTCTTAAGGGGGGGGGGGTAAGGTTTAAAAATCTTTTTTGCATTCTTTTTTATTTTTTTTTTTAATTGAATGCATAACATCTTAAAAATCCTGTGCCATAATTTCAAGTCGATTGGAGCAAAATTGACGAAGTTACGAGTATTTTTATACATGTCGGATGATATTACCTACCCGACCCGAGCATGCTATTGTTACTTCGCAGACATTTTTTTCTCTATATAATACCTCATCTTACACCCAGATCTATTTATAGTACTTAACGACTTAAGTACAAACCTCCTTATACCTGTACTGTATATTTTGTCAGTGTAGAGTAAAAAATTTAGTGTAGGAGTAAATATTCCATTTTCATTACGTTTTGTGTTAAATTATTACTAAAATGCCTAAAAAAGTTACTAGATCTGATAGACAATCAACTGGTTCGAGATTATATCGATCTAGAAAAATTGTACCTCCGCATAAACGTAAATACGAAGGCACTTCCACAAGTAGCGCGTCAACGAAAAAAATAAAAATGACCGTTGAAGATCAAGTTACGAAGGATTGTGAAAAATATTGTATGATAATTTACTTTTTATTAGTTTTTTCAACAATTGCTACGCTAGTGAAGAAGTAAGCCGATAAAATTTGCTTATGAACGTTGTATACCAGATTTTTTAGTGTTCAAAATTTTAAAGCGTTTTCCCCACAACTCACGTTTTCAAAGTCGGTGCCCTCGATTACTTCAAAACTACTCCACTGATCCTTTTGAAATTTTGAAGACTATTTCTATACATGACTTACAAGGTAACGCTGTTTTTTATTTTAAAATAACAAATTAGCCGCAAATTTTCGCACAAAATCGCGTTTTTCCCTTCAAAGTGTTCCAAAAAAGTGAAAGATTGAAATTTCGAAAAAGCCTTCGCAGCGTTACCTGGGGAAAGCTATTGCCTAACGAATGAACTTTAACTTTTTGATTTCTGATAATCCTGCACCAAGTTTTGAGGGGCACCGCAATTATACTTTTTTCCGAGACATGTCCGAATAATTGCTGCCATTGCCGTATTTTTTAATATTTCTTCGTGAAAATTTTACACAATATTCTTCGGATGTCATACTTTAATGTACTATTGGTTTTAAAAAAGAAATTTTAACTGTATCGTCATAAAAAATTCACAAATACATGCCTTTTTTTGTTCGAATTAACCTTACCCCCCCTTAAATGGTTATTTTTTCTCCCGCAGCCTGGCCTTAATAGCTATGGGCATACTGCCGCTCACCACGCATAGGACCGCGTGTGTCACTTTATGTTAGCTATTTTCTTGATAGCTCAGCGCAGATGCCCATATTGGTGCAGCGTAAAGTACCACCGACTCCCATACCCATACCACCTATAGTACAGCATCCCAATGGAGCTGTTGGGACCGTTTACGTTCGACAACAGGTTTCTAATGACCCTAACGAACGCCTCTGCCTTGCCGCACACCTGCCCAGAATGAAGAGAATACGTCCTAGCGTTGTCCAATGAAACATCAGAATATTTCACTGCGCTTTTGGTTTGTTTTCGTCGTCAAATTATTTCATCATTCTCGGGACGCGCTTCCCTGTCAACAGTATAATTTCAGTATTACCTTGGGCCCGATAAGGGCCCGTGTCCGCGCACCATTCTGTGATGACCTTCGTGGCTTTCCAAATCCTATCATCGATGTCTTGTAGCTTTCTCATCGTAATAACTACGGCCAAGTCATCGAAAGCTATGCCGCCCAAGTCCTTTATATGGTGCAGGCCGTCGTAAAAGTTATTCAGCAGCAATGGGCCCTGTACGATCGATCCCTGTGGGACTCCTGTGTGTATATTTGTTCTGACTATACTGTCGCCGCAATAAGCTAAAATTCTTCTGTCCGAAAGGTAGTCATGTAATAAAATGCATCGATTACTTATATAATCTTCTTTCATCTTAAAGTGTAGAAGGCGTTTCAGACGTCCTGGGCGACAAGAACGCACATCAGGCTCCGTTTCCGACATGAATCCGCAATCCAACAAAACTCTACCAAGGACGTCTCAATCGTGCTCCTTTTTTCTCTGTATCCAAACTGTTCCACATGGTAGGAGTCTCTAGATACGTCTCTCCCTGTTCCTTTCGATGGGCATCATAAAGGTGTGTTTCCACATCTTGCTCAATGCTGGTAAGATACTAATGGGTCTGTAGGATGACGGAAGTAACGGATTCTTTCCCGGTTCCGCTAGTAGACCACCCTCGCCACCTTCCATACGGCCGGAAGATTTCCAGATCTATTGATTTTATTGGATAGTGCTGTCTGAGTCGCTGCTCCGCTAGGACCTTCGTAGTATATCAGGGTCACTAGATGACGCTATCTTCTTTCCTTGAGTCAATCCTTTTCATGGCGTTCATCAGTTCTTCAGCGATTTATAGTCCTAGCCCTTTTTTCGTCGTCGGACTGCTGGATCAGCTTTTGTTTGGTAACTTACTTCTGCATAGTATGCACAAGTCATCGAGTCCGATACACCTACATGTTTGCATCGTGCATGAAACGTTTCCATCCTCTCACCTCATTTTTGCTCAATCTCATCGCGATTCTACTGGTGGAAGCATTCGGCAGCAACTATTACCGGACGACGGCAGTGTCACGTAAATTCACAAGTCACAACTCAGATTATAGGGAAAACGGGAAGGTTGAGACGTAACAGAACTATTAACTTTCTTTTTATTACAGTGTATTATGCACTTAATAGTCATACTTGGGTATGCACTGAATTAACACGTACTAATTACATTTTACTCTGACAACTTTATATTGATTAAGGAGGCGACTGATCTAAGAATAGGAACCCGGTAAAGAGATTTTAATTGTTTGAAAGATGGAAAATCTGTGAAGTGTAGTGAAGTTACTTTACTGTTTTCGTTTTCAATCAATGCTTCGTAATGCTCCTACGATTACCTTCTTTTTACATTGACATGTTAACACTAAACCTACCGACATTTCGTATTACCTATTCCTATATAAAATGATGATCTGTCAGGAAATTTCGTCCAAATTTACTTTTAATTAATTTCAATTCTAGGCTTAAATAAAATTACACTTTAATTTATATAGAGATATCTTATTCATCTCCGCTGCATTTTTTACAAATTATCTTATTATCAAATGTACATTTGCCGCATACATATTTCCCTCATGTTGGACAGATTTTCGTAGTTTTGTAACCTTTACAATTTCTCACTTGTCAAGTTTTTCGTGATAATGTATCTGAACTTGTTGATAGTTTTATAGCATGATTTTCTTCCCACGATTCTGTATACTCAACAGCGAGCTCTGTAGCTAATTGGAATAAAAATTCCTGTCTTGAAATATTTTCACCTGTTGTTTCTTTATACAAAATCCAGGCATTTATTCCAGCTAGGTCCAAAATGTTAAAAAATACTTGGAGGGGCCACCTACAAGATTTTGACTTCACGATGTGTTTCCTTGTCATCTGATTTACAACTTCCATTCCAAATTTCGTATCATTATAAAATCTAATCGTTTCCGGTATACGTTTATTGCTTTTTTTCAATTTCTATCGCTTTATGCATGGAATTCAGCATAAACACTTTTTTTGTTGGTTTGCATTTATACACCGCAAAAGAAATTTGATTCGAAATATAAAATTTGCTTGAAAACAGAGTCATTTTGTCCTTTCGATCTTTGACTATCTTTGGCAGTTCCCGTTTATTTTCACGGATTGTTCCAACGATTGTAGTTTTTCTTGCGAGTAGCTTTGTAGCCAGTGATGCACTCGTAAAAAAATTATCTGTTGTTAGGTTCCTTCCACATCCTGAATGGTTCCATCAGCTTCACAGCAACGAATTCTTCAAATGGAATTGAATTTTCTCTCTTCTCATCCTTTCCCAAATAGGGAAATCCATTTATTATACACTTACTATTGTGCTATACACTTACTATTGTGATCGTGCTTCGGGGGTGTGTTGCCATCGTGTGCCCTCGAATCGTTCCTCTACGGTCCTGAGAATGGAGGGTCCTAGTTCTCGGACTACTCTTTCCAGGGCGTCTAGACGCGTCCTGTCGTTTCTGCCTTCCCGCGGAGGACGGTCGTATTCGGGCGTCGCGTCGGTGCATCGCGGGCACTCGTGGTCGCGAGCAGCCAGTCTCCTCAGTTCCTGGCGGAGGGCTGCGTTCTCCTCTTCCAGCACGGACAGTCTCGTGTCTACGTTGTCGGTGTCTCGCGCTGGCCTCGTCCTCCTCGAGGATTCCGTGTTCCAGGCGGCGGTGATGTAACTCGTCGCGTTCTTCAGGGATCTGATGTAGGTCCCCTTGAGGTTTGGCGACGTTGTCGCAACGTGCATTATCTCGGACACGTGCATCGTCAGGCCCGCGCTGATGTCCGCCGGGGAGCTCGTCCTCATCTGCGCCTCTAACTCTTCGGACACCTCCGGGGTTGTGGCTGCTATTCTCCTCTTCTTTCCCCTGGATGCCGCCGAAGCCGAGTGCGAGGTGATCGAGGCGACCGACTCCTCGTCGTCGGACCTCGCTCGCGCCCGCGATCCCCCCGCCATCGGTGACGTGCCATCGTCCAACATGGCCGGTGCGAGAAAGACGCACTCCGACCTGTCCGCGGCTCTCAGCGAACGTCTCGTCACCCTCCTCGGAGACTCCTCCGCGGTCTCCATCCTGCTGTCCTCCGGTTGTCCTCCTGTTGTCCTCCTGTTGTCCTCCTGTTGTCCTCCGGTTGTCCTCCTGTTGTTCTTCTTCTGTCTCCTGTACCATCGCCAGGCGTGGAAACGCGTCCGGGGGCCTGGTGGTCCACCCTCGAACGGCCGTGGTCGCGAGATGTCGACGCAGTGGGTTCAGTGAGATAAATTCATTAATGTAGTATCGTGATATAATATATTTACAAGGAATGGATGATACAGATGTTAATCGGATGTTAATTGTTGTTCAACCTGAACTATTCACACCAAACGTACAGAAAACAGCACAACTAAATAATTAGATAACGACTCGACCTTCACAAAATGCAATCAACACTTTCTCGGCAACGCCACTCGCAAACTCTGCTTCTCGACCAACACTCATTGTTAATTCGTCTTTTTCCCTTAGCGTTCCTTTGTCTATTTTCTTAGACCCACCACGCACGTGCTCCGCAACCGCTCGTGGCCAGAGTCACGTAGGCCTTTTCGGCGTAACTATTCGATCGAAGGACCGACGATACATCGTTGGGCCTGTCGGTACTTCGACTTTCTCGCGACATTGTTTATAGTTCGCCCGATATCTCTTAGGCTTTTCGTCCACGATACTACATTAATGATGATTATACATCATAACATACCTCTTGTAGGTAATATTTCAGCATTATATGTATCGGATAATAAAATATTCATCGTGGCGCCACGGCCAAACTCTTGTAAAACTGGCATGGCATTCAAAGTGTTAAATAAATCAAATCACTATATGTAGTGTAGTATAAAACGCGTTTCCATGAAATACATCACATATCACAAACGAAAATTGAGGTTATATTATATTATATTATATCATATTATAATGAAATTATATTATATATTATTGCATTAAGATAAGCAAAATTTGAATTATAAACAAAATCGTAAAGCTATTTTTAATTTAAAACATATTTATTTTAATTCAGGTGCTCCTGTAGGTTCTCTTCTGTGTGGAACTAAAGATTTTATCACTAGTGCAAGGAGAATCAGGAAAGTACTTGGTGGGGATATGAGACAAGTTGGTATTCTTGCTGCAGCTGGGCTTGTTGCTCTTGAAAATATCCCCAAATTAGTTCACGATCATAGAAGGGCTTACGCTTTTGCATCTGCGCTAAATGAAATCCAGTCGTCTATATTTTCGATTGATTTGAGTACTGTACAGACAAATATTGTTTTCCTGAACATCGAATCTGATACCATTGACACAACGAAGTTCATTCATTGTTTGCTAGAATTTGATGATGCCGAGAACGAACACGTTGTCGTCAAGTGTTTGGGATTGGCCGATTCACTTATCAGGTTTGTATTTTCTTTCGAAATTACAGACGATGATTTGATGTTAGCTATTAAAAAGGTTACATCCGTTATTAAAAAGTTAGATCCTAAATTCTAATTATTATAGTCAAGGGTGCCTAATTGTTATCTAAAATATATTTATTGGGATACGCATAATTCCTTTTTGTTATATCAAACCTTTTTCAATCAGCCTCCCCCTCTCCTCATGATAAATGATTTTCCAAATCGACCAAATCTAATCTGAGAAAAACATCTAAAAGAATAAATCTGAAAACAAAAATTCCCTATTATTTGGCCTACACGCTTTAGAAGCAGATATTTTATTATATTCCCTTTTCCAAAGATTTCATCATTCGTTTTAAAGAATGTAAAACGCTCAGTTGGGAGATGTTTGCGCAGCCCATGGCGTGCCATCCGAAGGTCAAAAATCTAACACCAGATATGCTCATCGCTGTGCTAACACATTTCGAAAATACTAGTTTTTGAGACAGAGACATTCTTTTGCAACAAAACGCAATAGGTTACAACGTCTTTTTAACCGACTGAAGGATAGAAAAGCATCAGATCTACTCAGTTCGATTCGGTTGATGCCACGAAAGTTTGCGAAGATGTTTGCCAGAAAGGCCCGTCTGCCAGACGTGCGTGACCTAGTGGACCAATTGCTGAGACATCATGTCGCCCAGCGGATTATATTGAGGTGGGCAGGATGTCTAGTGAACGTCGGCCCGTCCCCAAGAGAAACAGTAATCGTGAAGTTGCCGTTGGATCGCTAGCCGGCCGGAGAATCCTCGTGAGATGTGGGAATTCTACCTTCTGCCACCAACAATTTTTACGTTGCAATCTCGTTATGAGGTCGTTAAGTATTGAAATACCTTTTTTTATTTTATTTCATTTCTATTCAAATTTAAAGTACAAAAGGCATTCAGCCGCTGCTGTCAACAATTATTTGTATTACAAGCTAAGCTGCGATTTGATTTATTCTCGAGCTAAATTCTAATCTCCTCGTGGCTTTTATTCTCCATATTTTCAAGGGAGAAATTGACGTCTCCTTCCAACACATCCTTCGAATATATCTTATCAAAAATTCTGTCCTATTCGAAATCGACAGCTCTTCACAAACAGACGGTATACTGGGTCGCCTGGTAAGTTCTGCGGAGGATAAGTCTGTTTCTGATGTAGCGAAATAACGAAGACAATCCGTTAAATATATTTTCAATTGAATAATTAATTACGGATAAATTGCGAGTTCGCTGGTACAATTTTAAGACACGGAATAAATGCTCGTTAGACACTCAGAGAAGCTTCGTAGATCACTGCGATGCTTGTTTATGCGTCAAAATGCTTCGACTCTGTTCGATGAACTCCATCGCTCGTGATTGCGTCTGTTTATTTCTACTGTTTATTTATAACTCGACTGCGTTTGACGGCTGTAAGTAGCGGCGACATTGTTTTACTCGGAGTTCGTTACTCCTTGCAATACTTGTGACCTAACGGTCTTGATACTCCGAAGCAAAACAACAACAGGATTTGAATTGTCTCAATTCAGGAATTGAATTGAACAGCTCGTTTCGATTAACATTTCATTTTATGTTCGTTTCTTACATGTGTTTCTTGAGTTATGTAGGCGCCATTTTGCTGCACCTTTCTCCATATGAGTATAATTTGAGTATTTCATCTTCACAGAATTTCCCAACATTCATTGACCAATTACTATCGTCTGTAATTTGTAAGTGTCAACAGCGAAGCAAAGAAGAAATTATCGTCTATCCTCGTCGCTCTTATACGAGAAGCTATCGTTTATCAACGCTGTATAAAAATATGAAACTGAACTTCCTGGTATGAAAGAACCAAGGTTTCCTTCAGAAAATTAGCGTGCCTCAACGTGAATCAAAACTTATCAGATTTTAACCAGCTCCGCTTTAATTTCTGTTTTAATTATATCTTCGTTGGCAAAGAAGGTTTTTTTCTTTTTTTTTTTGTTTATTTATTTGCATTTTACAATTTGTCCAGTGGGACATTTGGTAAAATATTATAGCTTAGTGATATAGCAATATAGCATGTGGATGGCTACCCCCAGTGGAATACCATCTTCGATTTTGATTGATTTATTTCTTTAGTGTGGTGAGTGATTATCTGTTAGGTTACGTCCTTTGTGAGATCTGTTGGGTGTTTCCTTTCTTTTTTTTTTTTTTTTTTATTTATTTATTTGCATTTTACAATTTGTCCAGTGGGACATTTGGTAAAATATTATAGCTTAGTGATATAGTATTATAACATGTGGGTGGCTACCCCCTGTGGGATACCATCTTCGAATTTGATTGATTTATTTCTTTAATCATCTCTGATAGTACGTGTTTGTTAGGTTATGTCCTTTGTGAGATCTGTTGGGTGTTTCCTTGTTAGTCTTCTTTTTATCCTAGGACGCTTCCTTGCGGAACTCCTGCCTTGATTTCTTTAACTTCAGAGTATGTGTCTTTGATTTTTACTATGAAGGTGCTGCTGCTTAAGTATGATTTGATTAATTGGTATATCTGCTCCGGGAACTGTTTCCTGATTGATTGGAGTAGGCTAGTGTGGTTTATTTTATCGAATGCTTTTTCGATGTCCATAAAGAGTGCCGTGCAGTATTGTTTTGTTTGCAGCTCCTGTATGATTTCATTGACGAGTCTGTGCGTTTGTTCTGTTATGGAGTGTTTGTTTCTGAATCCGAATTGGTGATCCGGTATTAGTTGATTCGTCTCTGTTATAGATTTTATTCGGTCGTAAATTACTTTCTCTAGTATCTTAGAGAACACCGGAAGTAATGAGATTGGTCGGTAGGATTTGATCTCGTGTAGGTCCTTGCCTGGTTTGGGTATCATTATGATTTGTGCCAGTTTCCAAGTTTTTGGAAAGTATTGTATTCTTAGTATTGCGTTAACTATTATTGTGATTTGTCTTATCGCTTTTGGTGGAAGGTTTTTCAAGATTTTGCCGTTAATTAGGTCGATTCCTGGTGCTTTATTATTTTTTGTTTTCTCAATTATGTTTCTGATTTCTTGTGCTGTTACTTTGGGTATGGTGTAGTGATTGTCAGTTGGTGTACTAGTGGTTAGCGCATCCTCGTCCGTATGACTATTGTGGTTGCTGTTGTTGATGTTATGTGGGGTAAATGTGTTGCATAGGTGGTTGGAAAATTCTTCAGCTTGCTCTTCGTTGCTTCTTGCCCATGTGTTATCTGCTCTTCTGATTGCTGGTACCATTTTTATTGTCTTCTTTATTTTTTATGTGGCTTTCCATAGGGAGTAGTTGTAGTTTTCGTGAGGAGATAGTGACTCGATGAACTTTGTGAACTCGTTGTTGTTGTGCTCTTTTATTTTGTTTTTTATTTCTTTTGCGAGTTTGTTTAGGTGTTTTTTGTTTTCTTTTGTTCTGTGTCTTTGCCATTTTGCTTTCGCTTTTCTTTTTTCTCTTATTTTTTCGAGGATGTCTAGTGGGACTGTTTCTGTTTGTCTGTTGGTTGTTTCAGGTATAGTGGTTGCCCTTGCTGCTTCTTGGATAGTTTCTGTGTGCGTTGTTACTGTTTGATCGATGTTTTCAGGTGTTTTCAGTGGGATGTTGCAGCTGATTTTGCTCTCTATTATTTCTTTGAATATTTGCCATTTAGTGGTTTTATTGCATCGCGTCTCTGTGCTGCTGTAATGGTTTGTTTCCGTATGTAATTATTATGAGCGTATGGTCGGAAGTAAGCTCGAGGCTGGGTGCTATGTTTAGTTTATTTGCGTTTAGTCCCTTTGTAACTGCAAAATCTAGCAGGTCAGGTATTTTGCTCAGGTCTGTCGGCCAGTATGTCGGTCTTCCTGTGGATAATATATTGAGGTTATTATTTCTAATGTATTTTTCCAAGGTTCTGCCTCGAGGTGTGGTGATTCTTGATCCCCATAGTGTGTGCTTTGAGTTATAGTCTCCAGCTGCACTTGTCACCTAAGTGTGGAAAGTACTCTTCCCACATTTGCGATGTAATTTTGTGTCGCGGCGGTACGTATACTGCTGACAACTGCAGTTGGTTGCTGCTAGTCTGTACAGTAACGGTGGGTGCTTGTATATGTTCCTTACTGACCTGGCTGTGTAGGCGATGTTTAATGTCGTTTTTTATTACTACTGCCGTCCCTCCATGTGCTTTCCCTGAGGGATGCTTGGTGTCGTATATGGTGTAGTGCGGTATTTTTATATAGCTTTTTATTGTGAGGTGTGTTTCTGAAACGAGTAGTATATCGATGTTATTGCGATACAGGAATGTTTTAGTTTCTAGGGTCCTTTGTTGTAGGCCATTAGAGTTCCAGGCTGCTATTTTAAGCGTGTCTATTTTTATTTTTTGTCCATCATGTTAGTAAGTAATTGTAACATGACTGTTATCTGCTGTTTGCTGTCTGAGGAGTTCGTTTTGTTCGCTTATAATTTTTATGAGTATTTCGGTGTTTTTTATGGAATGTTTTATTAACTCTTTGATTTCTGTACCGTTGCTGTGGTTGTTCTGTTCTTGACTGTCTAAGGGTGACGACCGGTTGACTACTTGCGCGTAGCTTCGATTTCTAACGGTGTTGGTGTTAGTGTGGTTATTATTCATTACATGCTGTGTATTTGGTGTTGACATAGATTCTGTGTTATCCTGTTGCGTGTGGAAATTGTTGTGTGTCCTGTTTCGAATCGGCGGGAAAAGTTTGCTTTGTAGTTGTTTTCTGACTACGCAGCCTTTGTAGCCGGCTGGGTGATTTCCACCGCAATTGTGACATTTTACGTCATTTATTTTTCCCGTGTGTGGGCAGTTTACTGTTAGGTGCTTACCTGCGCATTTGACCCACGCCGTGTTTCTGTTGCAGGAGTTTTTTGTGTGTCCATATTGTTGACACCGCATGCATTGTGGTATGTCTTTTTTATGTCTGGGTGGCTCAATTGTGATTATTGTTTTGAGATTTTTTTAATTGCAAATATTTCTTTGTTGTTACTTTTCGGTTCTAGCTCTATTAGGAATAGCGGTAGTGGTTGCTTAGTGTCAAATCTGGTTATATTGTTGATCGTTCTTACCTGATGTCCGATCTTGGCCAATTCCTCGCATATTTTGTTTGTATTTGTTTTAGGGTGTAGACCTCTGATTACTGCTTTGTAGCTTTTGTCGGATTTGGGTTGGTAAGTGTGATACCCAGCGTTTTTTCCCTTTAGCGCTTTTGTTACTTTCCTGTGGATTTCTGGGTTATTAGTTTGTACTTTCACCTGATCCAGTTTGAGCTGTTTGATAGTATAGTTTTCTTTTCCTGCCGTGCTGTTTAGCAGATCAATGAGGGGGTCTATTATTTTAGCGTCTATGTAGATTGGTGGTGGCTTGGGAGTGTGTGTTCTTGGTTTTTCTGTAGGTTCTGTGTCCATCTCTTCTGTCAGTGAGCTGAAGGAGTTTTGTGTAGGAATTTCTTGTAGCCATTGTTGTCTTTCTGTTTCTGTGGTCCTCCTATCGTTTGTGTTTGTGTTTATTTTTCTTTTTTTGCTGGGAGTTGCAGTCTTCCAGCTTTCGTTATGTTGTGGTAGATCCTTGTTGGTATTGCTCTTTACGTCGTCTTTTTGTATTATTTCCATCTCTATTTCTTTTGTATTTGAGCAGTCCTGTACTTCACTTGTCGTTTTATTTGGGCTCTGTTGGTCTACTGCCCTGTTTATAGCGTATGTTTCTCCTTTGTTTAGTATTCCTATCGATGGTATTTTTTCCATCCTTGATTGGTTCTGTTGCTCTACTCTTGTCGCACAATGTCGGAGTCACTAGATTTCACGTCCGCATAGCTCGACTGCTCGAGCAGAACTCGTTTTTGTCGGTGAAGTGGGTTTCCGATACCAGCATTACGTCGATTTGCTGGTGTTTTAGGAAGAGTTCAAATTTGTGTTGCGCTAGACCGTTGGCATTCCAAAGAGCTATGCGCCTTGTTTTTATTTTGCGTCGGGGCGTATTAATTTATCCATGATGAGTGTTAGTAGCGATAGTAAATTATTTATTTGCTCTGATTCGTTTCTCTATTAGCTTTTCACGCCTAGAGACGTTGTCTGTGTTAGGTGAATTGGGGACGCTATTTTTAGAAAGATCCCTTTGGCTATTCGGATTATTTTGGATGCCTTGTACTGCTTGGGCATAGGAGGTTGAGGTGGTAATGAATTTGGTAGGACTGGGTGTTTGGTTGGTTGAGGGGATTGGGGTAGTCGTGAATTTCGGCGGGCTGGGTGTTTGGTTGGTTACCTCTTTTGCTCTGAGTTTAGGGTACCTGTTTGTGTATAGGGTTTTATAGGCTGAACAGCCTTTGTAGTTGGCAGGATGGTCACCTTGACAGTGGATGCATTTCGCTGGGGTTTCCGGTGATTTGGCGCACTGGTCAGTGGAGTGAGTGCCTGCACATTTAACGCAGCAGAAAGTATGGTTGTAGTATTTCTGCGTATGACCGTACCTTTGGCACCTCTTGCATTGCACTATTTCTTTTTCACAAGCGGTGGTTCGAATTTTACTATCGCGTTCATTAGACGACTGATATTGTAGATTTCCTTATTGTTAGGCTTCACGTCTGTATGAATGTGCATTGTCGTAGACAACACGTTTGCGAAAGAAAGACATTTTCCGGGCAACCTAATATTAGGTTAAGTTTCTTTCGTTTTATGAGGAGAAGATAGACGTACAGTGTTTTTTGCTTTATATTATTTTGTCGAATTACGTACGACGTACGTAACGTGACATTTCACAGACTTGGCTTCACGTCTGTATGAAGGTGCATTGTTGTAAAAAAGCATGTTTTCGAAAGAAAGACATTTTTCGGACAAGCTAATATATAGATTAGGAGTATTCTGCCACGTAGACGACGATTTTCTTTCAGGTAGCTATAACAAAATTCCGTCTATCCTCATACTGACAGTCGTCGATCAAATGGAATCATGCAATAGCCACAATACGTAACTAGTGTAGGAATGTAGTGTAGTATCGTGAACGGATTGTTTGGGGGATATCGGGTGTGTGTTGTCAACGTTGTCATGGAGTATTTTCAGCGTATTTAAAAAAAGAACCGTTGTAATGAAGTCAGTTAGTGACAAATAGTGATTGCATAAACATAGATTGACGGAGCTTCAAACGATATTGTAACAATCATACCGTTATCAAACCTACTAGCTCTATATCATTTTTCTACACTAGTGTAAAAAAATTGGCTGGGTAGGTAACCGCTGATACATCCGCGTGAATGGACGAAGAAAATTCTAAACTTTCTATTAGATGTACCTTGGAACACGATGCAATTCATCACGATGAATTATGAAAGCACGTGGCGTGCCATTGAGCAAGTAAGCATATTGATATATACATATACATATTCAATTTAATCCAAGAAATATTAGAATTTTATAGGACACGAAGCCGCTGTTCAAATGGCAAACACGAGGCACGAAAATGAAGCAATCAAGGACTATCGTATCTTTGGAGTGTAAAGCGAAGAAATCGCTGGACCAAATCGTGAAACTGGTGAACCTGGAGGCACTGGCCGTGTCGGTAGACCACATTTTGCGTGAGATGAGATCTTGACGATATTTTCTCTGATCGACTGTGATCCTTATGCTAATTCGACGGTGTTCAGAACATCGGATAGACCAGATGGTGAAAATACCAGACGTAAGCAAATAACTGAGCCACTTTTAATTGTAATTTCTAAAATCGGAATTCTTAACTGATGGATCGTGATCTCCATTTCCATCAATCAATTCTCCAGCCATCCAATTCTTAGTGAAGCATTTTTTTTTTTTTAAGATGTTAGCAAACGGTGAAATACAAGGAGGTAGAGCGCGCCAGTTTTCTCTGGAGAAGCTGATGGAACTGGCCAAGGAGAACAAGGCTATCAATGCCCCAAACGAGTGACCTCGGATACATCTTCCCGTAGAACCTGTACAATCTCTGTGTTGCCTAACAACGACCCTGAAAGACCTAGTAATAAGAAAAAGCGTTAGATAGGTGTGGTCTTTTTTATCCGAAATTAATTTTCTGGCTATTCAGATATTCAGAAAAAGATGTCTTCGCCACTGCAGTAAATTATAATTGCAATTGTGCGTCTGTATTGCGCTTGAATTAATTTTTTCATTTCGGCTGCAAGCCATAATATACAAAATGATATTAAGTGACCGGCGATAGCAGCAAGATTGTCGTTAACTCACGCTACAATCGTTATAGTTATTAATATTAAATTAGAAATGGAAATAGGCAATATATTTGTAGTATTTTTAATTTTGCACCACTTTGGAGAAAGTTGCGATGTGTTTAGTATGTTATTTCGTAAATAAATGGTTAATATAAACTTTATTGCATACGTGCCTAAATAAAATGCAAATAGGATGAAAATTATTTCATAATTTTTGGCGCTTTCAAATCGGTCATACTTTCTTGACAAAAAATTTTTTATTTCACATTTGTTCGTGAAGCGATCAATATTAAAGAGCCAACTAAACAGTAAAATTGTTTTTGTAGTTATTAACAATTTATTTCTGTCTATTTATTATGTTACGTTCGGTGATTTTCTACCTAGACCCCTTTTGACGGCTAAGATTGCCACCAGATGTCCACACACCTTTACTTTGTATGTCCTACTGGACAAATTGTAAAATGTAAATAATTAAAAAAAAAAACCTTTACTTTGTAGCCTCAATAGTCTTAAGGATAGACTAATCTTGACATTTTCATAGTTAAGGTCCTTCAGACTAAACAAATATCTTTTATTACAAGTGTTCCTTAAAGCATTCCTTAGGCTTACTGTTCGTTTTTAAAAATCAAGAAGAAAGTTTATTATTTGTCTGCCAATTTAACCCAAATAATAGAAAATTTGCAAATGGGGAAGAATAAGAAACAATGTATTTCTGCTATCGTTTAAATGACTTTTATTTAAACACAAAATTTTACCCTTATTATAAGTGAAATTGTATACTTATTTATTATTTCGTATGTAAATAAACTTCTGACCAACACTGCCGTGAAATAATGAAACACTGTGCTCGTGCTTGTAAATTTACATTAAACAAACTTGATAACCAACGAATAATTTACAAATGAACACAAACTTGTGGCGACACTCGACAACAATGTATATCGGCGAAGCAAAATGCCTAATGAGCCATCAATATCCCAACGGTCTTTCCGTCGAATGTTCGAGAAGAAGGCGTGCGTGGTGTCACGTAAAATAAAAAAAAAAAGAAAATCTCAGATGAAAAGAAAAAATAAAATATAAAAAAATAAAAAGAGAATTTATTTTTAAACACTTGATTTACGCTAATTACGATTTGGCTCTGAACTTCAGTCGTGACTTTCCAAGATGAAGCTCTTACAATTTGACTTTCGATTGCATCTGTTTCTTTTTTTCTTCGTCATCCCACAATATCCCCACTATCCGCGACCGTTACCACGCACGCCTTCTTCTAGAATATTCGGCGGAAGGACCGTTGGGATATCGATGACTCATTAGGCACTTCGACGATGTACATTTTCGCCGAGTGCCGCCACATCTTTATCTCCATCATCATTCCATCGGGCTTGAAGTGTGCCGGACGTGACAGTGGCAACAAACGCGTGGATAGTGGGGATATTGAAGGGCGAGAGAAAGAAAGGAATCGAATCTGATCGACAGTCGAGTTCGAACCTGGAAGTGAGAAAGTCGTGTTGTAACCGCGCAGCGAGATTGACTAGCGAAACCGAGAGCGATACGCGACGCGGTGAAAAGAAGGCACTTATTAATAAATATATTGTGGACCTAAACACCGAGTGATTATTTAACGAACTACACCCAATATTACCTTAAATTTTAACGAAATAAATTTCCAAACAAGTAACTCTATCTTATTAACTAATTACAAATTGAGAAAAGATTCAAACCATTACACTTTTTGCGCTTTTAAGAAATACATCCGGATATTGAGCTTAGTCAATAAGATAGTAATAGATAATACAAGAATTGCAATCAATTCTTTTGTTTTCTTGTCGTTGCTCGTCTATTTATATCTTCTAATTTTACATAACAAAACGTGATTTATTTGTAATCTAATAAGAAAAATGTATCCTCCCTGCCTTGGCTAGCATTTCCTAATTTTAGCAAAAACTTCAAAGAGCTATTCAACGGGATAAATATCGGTTCGTTTAGCTATCGGATAGCTTTGGTAAAATACCAAATATTTGGTCTAAGATAGTTGGTCTAAGTCGCAGGTGAATGCAACAGCAATGTAGCAATGCCACGTACAATTGGAATATCACGTTTTACATTTACTTTATCCTTGATGAGAGATTTGTTGCAATGATAGAAAGTAATTAGCTTTCAATTATCTAATAGACTTATCTGAGACTTATTTTTTTATATTTTATTTTTTCTTTTCATCTGAGACAATTATCTGAGAATAATAGGTGCAGTGGGTAGTACCTTAGGTTACGAACGTTCGTGACCCGGGTTCGAATCCCGGCGCCCGTAGTTCTATCTTTTTTCCATGGCTCATAAATGAGAAGAAAGCAGCAGTAGCTTAAGGGGGGAGGGGGGTAAGGTTTTAAAATTTTTTTGCATTTTCTTTTATTTTTTTAATTGAATGCATAACATCTTACGAATATTGTGTCAAAATTTCAAGTCGATTGGAGCAAAATTGGCGAAGATACGAGTATTTTTATACATGTCGGATGATATTACCTACTCGACCCGAGCGTGCTATTGTTACTTCGCAGACATTTTTTTCTCTATATAATACCTAATCTTACCCCCAGATCTATTTATAGTACTTAACGACTTAAGTACAAACCTCCTTATACCTGTACTGTATATTTTGTCAGTGTAGAGTAAAAAATTTAGTGTAGGAGTAAATATTCCATTTTCATTAAGTTTTGTGTCAAATTATTACTCAAATGCCTAAAAAAGTTACTAGATCTGATAGACAATCAACTGGTTCGAGATTATATCGACCTAGAAAAATTGTATCTCCGCATAAACGTAAATACGAAGGCACTTCCACAAGTAGCGCGTCAACGAAAAAAATAAAAATGACCGTTGAAGATCAAGTTACGAAGGATCGTGAAAAATATTGTATGATAATTTACTTTTTATTAGTTTTTTCAACAATTGCTACGCTAGTGAAGAGGTAAGCCGATAAAATTTGCTTATGAACGTTGTAGACCAGATTTTTGAGTGTTCAAAACTTTAAAGCGTTTTCCCCACAACTCACGTTTTCAAAGTCGGTGCCCCCAATTACTTCAAAACTACTGCACCGATCCTTTTGAAATTTTGAAAACTACTTCTGTACATAATTTGCGAGGTAACGCTGTAGAGTTTTTTCAAATTTGTTAATTATTTTTATTTTAAAATAACAAATTAGCCACAAATTTTCGCACAAAATCGCGTTTTTCGCTTCAAAGTGTTCCAAAAAAGTAAAAAATTGAAATTTCGAAAAAACCTTCGCAGCGTTACCTCGCAAATTATGTACAGAAGTAGTTTATGTACAGAAGTAGTACAGTAGTCTAATATCGTGATATAATGTATTTAGAAGGAATGCACACTAGAGATGTTAATCGGACAGAAAAAGACGATTGTTGTTCAACCTGAACTATTCACACCAAACGTACAGAAAACAGCGCAACTAAATAACTGGATAACGACTCAACTTTTACAAAACGCAATCAATACTCTCTCGGCAACGCCACTCGCAAACTCTGCTTCCGCTCAACTCGCACTCGGCTCCTCGACTCGCACTCTGCTCCTCGACTGACTCTCTGGCCGTTTTAGCACTCTATTGTCTTTTCCTGGGCCCACCGCACACGTGTTCTACAGACGCTCGTAGCCAGGGTCACGTAGGTCTTTTCGGTAAAGCTATTTACCTGAAGGACCCGGTAATGCATTGATGGAGCCGACAGCGCCTCGGCTCTCCCGACATTGTCTGTAGTTAGCTTGACGTTTCCTAGGCCCTTCCCCCGATACTACAGTAGTAGTTTAATAGGGGAAAACTATTGCCTAACGAATGAACTTGAACTTTTTGATTTCTGATGATCCAGCACCAAGTTCTGAGGGGCACCGCAATTATACTTTTTTCCGAGACACGTCCGAATAATTGCTGCCATTGCCGTATTTTTTAATATTTCTCCGTGAAAATTTTATACAATATTCTTCGAATGTCATACTTTAATGTACTATTGGTTTTAAAAAAGATTGGTTTTAATTGTATCGTCAGAAAAAATTCACAAAAACATGTCTTTTTTTGTACGAATTAACCTTAACCCCAAGAGCGACGTTTTACATCAGCAGCAGCGCAGCACTATCGCGATGACTACTGTTACACCTCATTAGAATAAACCTTTGTGATTCTCGGGTAGATTGCTCAGAAGATGTATCACTCACTTTCTATCAATGTGTTAATTACATTAGTTGTAATTGTATTGGGACTGTTTTCACTGGCGAAAAAAGAAATTTTAGATAGAATGAATGCAGTACTAGTAGCAATAATTCAATAATTAATATCAATAATTGACAAATTTGCTAAATAAGATGATTTTTCTTTGTATTTTCAGCATGGAGAAATGTATAGAGCCTACACGAGCTACAGGAATGTAATTAATTGAACCATTACTAATACTTATACATAGAACAAATAAACACTCATATATTATGACCGTGAATACCATTTTGAAAGTTAATTTTTTCATTCTAGGCTTGCATCCATCTCAAAGCGTTGCAAGTACAATGTATGTGTCCTTTAATAAAATTAGAATTTAATTCTATTGTAACACAAACTTACTTAGTACTTAGATTTCTACACGGAATACTACTATACTTCTATGACATAAATGTAAATTGCAATGTAATTGATAAAATATAAAAAGTAATACATGTATAAATATAAATGTGATCTAATGTTAGCTACATGATATGTGTATGCGCAAATTAATGATATAAATATCTATATTACCTTCTTTCATTACTAACATTTATGATGTTAATAAGGAAGACAAAAACATAATTGAGTCTAGAACGGAATAATTTATCCTATACCTGTAAGTATAAATTGGTATAAGTATCGATAATTTATGCCACAATTATTATGCAATATGTAGTAAAGTAACGTATGGAAATGGTTCCCCGGCTGAGAATATATTTTTGATATTGTTGAATTATAATAAATAATAACATATAATAAATAATGAAATATAAAATAAAGAATGACGTATGGTATTGCTTACGCAAATTAATTAGAAGAATTTTTAGGATACAATGATATTCTGTAATTATTCATAAATGAGGATGTACGTCAGATTTTAGTGAAATCTAAATTTGTTGTAAAGTTCAACATTCTGAACTGTTCCCTATACATAACCGTCGCTCGGCCTTAGTTTTCGAGATATTTGCAAAAGATTGTTGCTACTATCACATTATATGCATGTCCATGGCAACGTACGTGTTCGCATTCTACGTCTACTTAACTATTGCTTCTAAAAACACATCGCTGCAGCCTGCAAACAACTCCTATAGCGCACAAACATTTCAATATTTTTTTCTTTCTTTTACTAACCTGAAACTACTTTGAAAATGGAAAAAGGATCTTTTAGACGCATAGATCTGACATGTGTTGACAGCCGCTATTAAATGGTAAACAAAAGAAAAATGAAAAATACTGACCAATCCGGCTGTCGTGAGGAAGTTGGCTATCACCGGACATTAATATCATTTTGTTCACTAAGACAGTCGAATTGTAAAAAAAATAATCCATATCCAATACAGATAATAAATATTTTCATTTTCTTGTAACAAGGTTTGGGCTTATGTAGATTGAAATAGCGGGCGTCAACCTCTGTGAGTGTCACACGCTCAGAAACAGTAACAGGGCAGACAAAACATCCTGCATGCCACAACCATAAACACAATAACCAAATAGTAACAGAATAGCCGTGTCTGATGTACACCCGACGATAATTCCTCCAGAGGGACCAAACCTTAGTGTAAGAACCCTCCCAAATCAGCACTCAGCACTTTTTTTGTTATAACACTCTGAACCGTCACTCTGTTGTATTCGTGCAATAAATTTTAGTACCATATCTGAAGTTCAAATTTTTTACCTTACTTGTGAAACGTTCGAACTAAGACGCGAGCAGATCACCGGTGATCTGTTAATTTCGCGATTTCTTGTGTCTCCTACGTAACATGAGCTTTGCGTATTCAAACAAAGTATTTCTCCACGACTTTTGAACCAATCCACATTTGATAACTTCTTATTCCTAACTGCAATCATTGCCCTTTAAAAAGTATTTCTAGTCTATCTTTTTGAAGTACCTTGTGGAAGAATTAACTTGTTATACAGACAGTTTTCCGGCGATCGCGATGTGTTAATAGAAACAATAGATAAGCGGTTGCACTATGCCGACGCAAACGTTGCCATGAACGTGCAAGTATAGACAGGATTCGATATAGTATCAGTAGCAGTAATTTATTGCAAGTACAGGAGACATTTGGTAATTGCTGTGTTATTATCTGCATTCCGAGGGAGGGGGGCTAGCTCTATGACGCACAGGAAAATTCGAAATCCCGCCGCGTAACATGCTCCAATGTCAGATACTGATGTTAATGACAGATGTCACAATGTACTGAAGTACTAATACAAAAGCAAAACTTTTTTTTATTGTTGACTTTTTAAAAATGAGACTCCTACTAACGTATTTGTGTGACATTTCTGATTAATACGAGACCAAACATGATATAATTTGAATTATAGTTACTTATTGATATGTATTTAATTATTATTTATTGTGTAAGCTAATATGCTTAAAAAAATATATATGTTTGGTGTCATTTTAATCATAAAAATATAAGGAGGAAAAATATATATTGGTAAAAGTTTCAACCATCACGAATCAAAAATAAGAAAGTTTGATCTTTTAATTAAAGAACTCAGGTTATCGCGGGCATTTAATTAATATTTACTGAATGTTTCGATATTCAGTCTCTGTTTTTCTTCGTTTCCTATATCTCGGAAACTAAGGTCGAGCGACGTGTGCATAAAAAAAGTGTTCTTCATAATGATTTTCACAACATATTTAAATTTGATCGACGTTGAACGCTTAGCCTCTTTTACGCATAACTATCTTTAATGCATTTAGCTACCAAAGTTAGACTTTAATCGTAATAGCAGAATTTTCGAAGCAATCATCACTCAAGATTAATGCCCTACACAGAGTTCACAGGGATTAGAAATAAAGAAACAGACATTACAGGAAAATGGACACAAAGAACAGATAACAACCGATGAAAAGAATATACAAAGCAGGTAATCGCTATACAATACACTTGTTGTTGAAAATGCCAACGGTGGCTGCGAGACGAAAAATAATAACCGATCGCCGTTGATTGTCTTGACAATGCGGCGAGCTGTTACTATGACCTTGAACCGTCGAACTCTGACGGAACCAGCGGGGAACCACCGCTAGAATTTTTTTCCTTTTCTATTATTTAATTTGCATTTTACAGTTTGTCCAGCTGGACATTTGGTAAACTTTTCTAACTTTTTTTTTTATATTTTACGTGGACGAAATCCGCACGGACGCCAGGCCGCTTCTGGGAAAAGCGGCATGGTAGTGTCGGACTCCAACCGACTAAAACCTCCACGATAACCCTCCCGGCTGCGATCGAGAGGCCCGGGAACCGCTGTGAGCGTCGCACGGGGCCTCCCCCACGTGCCTAATACCACCGCTGTTGGAGCGGTGTGTGACCATTGTCACACCGCGCCTCGTCGCCAGAGCCGCCGTGCCAGGTAGTCCGGTTCCCCTACCGGACTGCTTGGCGGCCCCGAGGCGCTGGACCGCCAAGCGCCCAAGCTCGAACCCTGGCAGCGCGTTTCGCCAACGCCACACGGAGACCCAGGCGATAAATTTTTCTAACTTAATTGCTAAATAACTGTGGCGGCACTCGACCACGGAACGTTGCAACGGCTTCGCGACACAAAGCGCTATACCTTCAAAGCGTAAGGCCGATATGCCTAATGTATATCCCTACGGTTTGTTGACTGCTGATGGTTAATAGTTTAATAACCTTTTTTGTTGAACATCAAGAGTATTTCTTGTGGGCACCTTCATCAACAACCACCTCATAACATGTGGATGCCTACCCTCAGCGGGATACCATCTTCGAATTTGACTATTTTATTTCTTTCAGTGGGGTGTTTTCTTTTAGTCTTCTTTCTATGAGAGTTTTGCTCTCTTCAGCAGCCAGCTGGTTTGGATGTATTGCCGTTCTTTCCTTGTATTTCTCTCCGTATCCTTTTTTTTCGCACGTGGAGAAATCCTCATGGACACTCCGCTGCTGCTAATAATCGGTAACAGCAGAGTAGTGGAGGAATCGGACTCCTACCGACTAAAACTCCACGATGACCATCCTACGCGTTTGACAGGAGTGCTGCAGGTACCTCTTATGAATTATCTTCTGTTGCACCCCTTTCCCGCGTCCTGTTGTTCGAGCCAGTCCTAATAATTCTCTGACTGTTGAATTTGGCGTTAGGGGGGGCCATTGCCTCTAGCGTTATCCTCCTCCCCCCTTCTAGTCGTGGTCCGTTGGGACGGTGATGAAGCGGCTCTAGGCCGCCTGACTGCCATCCTCCTCCATCGTCTTATCCTACAACGGTGAGAGTTTGTCTTTCTCTCCCTTTCTGTTCGCTCCTTTGCAAGCATAACTCGCTCGCAGAAGAGGCGGACAGCTTCGTATTCCTGTGGCTCGCTCAACATCGCTTCTACAATCGCCGAAGGGGACAATCTTTCGCCTATGACGTGCTGCAGGGTGTAGCAGGACAGCTCCCACGCCGAACAAAGCTCCAGAGTGTGCTGCGCCGTGTCCCTGCCCTCCCCGCAGTGGTGGTAGATGTCCGTCGTCACCCGTTCGATTTTCCTTAGGTACTCGCCGAACACGCCATGTCCTGTGAGCACCTCGGTCATCCTATAGATTTTTCTGAGTACCTGCCGATCTCTTCTTTGATCATTGGTATGTTTAAGGGAGGGGTAAGGATAATTCGAACAAAAAAAGGCATGTTTTTGTGAATTTTTTATGATGATACAGTTAAAATTTCTTTTTTAAAACCAATAGCATATTAAAATGTGCCATACGAGGAATATTGTGTAAAATTTTCACGGAGAAATATTAAAAAATACGGCAATGGCAGCAATTATTCGCACATGTCTCGGAAAAAAGTATAATTGCGGTGCCCCTCAGAACTTGGTGCAGGATTATCAGAAATCAAAAGTTCATTCGTTAGGCAATAGTTTTCCCCAGGTAACGCTGCGAAGGCTTTTTCGAAATTTCAATCTTTCACTTTTTTGGAACACTTTGAAGGGAAAAACGCGATTTTGTGCGAAAATTTGCGGCTAATTTGTTATTTTAAAATAAAAATAATTAACAAATTTGAAAAAACTCTACAGCGTTACCTCGCAAATTATGTACAGAAGTAGTTTTCAAAATTTCAAAAGGATCGGTGCAGTAGTTTTGAAGTAATTGGGGGCACCGACTTTGAAAACGTGAGTTGTGGCGAAAACGCTTTAAAGTTTTGAACACTAAAAAATCTGGTATACAACGTTCGTAAGCAAATTTTATCGGCTTACTTCACTAGCGTAGCAATTGTTGAAAAAACTAATAAAAAGTAAATTATCCTACAATATTTTTCACGATCCTTCGTAACTTTTTTCGTTGACGCGCTACTTGTTGAAGTGCCTTCGTATTTACGTTTATGCGGAGGTACAATTTTTCTAGATCGATATAATCTCGAACCAGTTGATTGTCTATCAGATCTAGTAACTTTTTTAGGCATTTTAGTAATAATTTAACACAAAACTTAATGAAAATGGAATATTTACTCCTACACTACATTTTTTACTCTACACTGACAAAATATACAGTACAGGTATAAGGAGGTTTGTACTTAAGTCGTTAAGTATTATAAGTAGATCTGGGGGGTAAGATTAGGTATTATATAGAGAAAAAAATTGTCTGCGATGTAACAATGGCACGGTCGGGTCGGGTAGGTAATAAAATCCGACATGTATAAAAATATTCGTAACTTCGTCAATTTTGCTTCAATCAACTTGAAATTTTGACACAATATTCTTAAGATGTTATGCATTCAACTAAAAAAAAAAAAAAATAAAAAAAATGCAAAAAAAAATTTTAAAACCTAACCCCCCCCCCCCCTTAAGTGTTTGCGTATATCCTCGTTTCTGACATACCATGGGGCGTTAACTATTGTTCTCAGTATCTTCGATTCTAGCGACTCTAGTTTATTTATGTGGCTCATTGCTGCTATCCACCATAGCGGTATTCCGTACGTCCATATTGGTTTTATTACCTTTTTTTAGTTTATTTTCCATGCTCAAATTTGGAGTTTCGACTAATTAGCTAGTTCATCTGTCTTCTTTTTATTCGTATTTTGCCTATAATTGATTTAGTATGTTGTTTCCATGTAAGTTGTGTGTCTAAGATATGGAGTCCTAGATATTTAGTTTGCCTTGTTTGTATTATGTGCCACTCAATTGGATATTTGATGGTTTCCGTTTTCTTAGTGTAAATGTAATATGGTTGCATTTATTGAGCTTTGCTTTTATTTCTTTATCTTGTAGTCATTTTTCTATTTATGGCGGCATTCGAAGACGGAACTTTCCGACGGCATCGCGACACAAAGCGCTATACCATCAAAGTGTAAGCTCGATATTCCTAATGTACCATCCATATCCCTACAGTCCTAGCGCCGAATATTCAGAAGAATGCATTCGCGGCAACGGTCGCGGACGTCTAACAAGCGCGTGCGTAGTGGGGATATCGGGGGGTAACAAAGAAATAATTCGTCAGGTTTTGAACAGGAGATCCATTCCGTTTCGAACAGTGAAGTGCGTAGGGTCTAGTGTAACAGCAAAGCAAATGCATTCGAGAAGCATGATTATTGATTGTTGATTGTTGACTGTTAATTGTTAAATAAACTTTATTGTTGAACTTCGAGGGTATTTCTTGGGCACTTGCATCCAACAACACCTCAAATTTTTGTGATGTGCTCTTGTAGTAATGTGGCTGCTGTTTCTGGATTAGTGTGTCTGATTAGTACAGCTGTGTCGTCCGCGAATGTCAGTATTTTGCTGTTGGTAGAGGTTGGTATGTCGGCCGTGTATAATATGTATAATATTGGGCCTGAGACGCTTTCTTGCAGTACCCCTGTCTTGATGTCTTTTACTTCAGATTATACATTCTTTATTCTTACTACAAAGGTTCTGTTGCCCAGGTATGATTTGAGTAAGTGGTAAATTTGTTCCGGGAAGTATCTTTTGATTGTTTGCAAGAGGCTTTCATGATTCACTTTGTCAAATGCTTTCTCAATTTCCATGAAGAGGGCTGTACAGTATGAATATGTAATAAAACTAATTCATTCTTGTTTGAGATGTATAAGAGAATATAGCGGTGTTCATTAATATTTTAAGCTATTATCTTACATATAAAATAGTTATTCTGTTATATATAAATTTTGTATTTAATAAAACGTTATATATTATTACTTTAACAAAAAGTTTTATTGTTGCATTGTTGCCTCGTCGATATCGACAATACGAGTAAAATGGAAGGAGGAACTGAGAATCGAAGTGATCGACAAATATTGGGTTGGCTAACTACTGATTGATTAAGTGGTAATGACAAAATTTGCATCTCTTTATCTTTTCTCATAGCCCCACCACGTACGTGTTTCATAACCGTCTGTGGCCATGGCCTTCTTTCATATAACTATTCGACTGGAGGATCAAGGACATGGGATGGGCCGCTCGGCCCGTTGAAGTTTCCAGACCCTTTTGGCCTGTCGGCAATTAGGCTTTCTCGCAACATTGTTTATGGTTCACCTGATATTTCTTAGGCAATCATTTTTCGTTATAGGTCAGGCTGCTGTTTTGGTATCACCTCGATATCCGTCTAATAATTGCGGAGCAATTACTAAACATATGTAAATGAAATTGGTAAAAACAAATTACAATTATAATAGTTAACAATGAATTTTGCGATAAGAATAGTAGTCCCAGAAGATGCATAAGATTTTATTCCGATAGCTTAATTTAATCTTTAGTAACCGACAAAGATACGTAAAAATTGAATTTTCACAAAAAAAAAAATTTACAAAACACAAATGCAAAAAAATTTTCTAACTGGACCAAAGGGAGAACATTCCCTATACGATGAATAAAGTTCCGTTTAGTCAAGTCATTTCAAAGAAATCGGCGAACATACATAAGGGAAAAGGAAAAATACATGTCAAATTGAGATGCTTCCTTTTTTCTGAAGTCGGCATAAAAATAGAAATTATTTCATATTTTTAGCGCACTTAATTTGTGTAAATACAATAAAAGTTATTTTTCAATTTTGAACGCATTTGAAAGTCGGTAATATTTTTCTTGGAAAAAAATTTTTTTCAGATATTTTTCTTGTTATACAATTTCTATAGTATGCTTAAAGTACAATTAGAAATAACAGTAGTATATACACATTATACAATATGTAAATCATATTGCATGTTACGTCGGGCCACCCTCTACCTAGACCAGGCCATACACCGCGGGTCAGACGGGAACCAGATGTCCGCTCATCCTTGCTGCGTACCCTCAATAGTCTTAAGGACCCATCGTAAATCTAGGGAATTTTCTAGCTAAGGTCTTTCAGACCCAACAAACATCTTTTTTCTAAATCGCTTCTTTTAAGAGTATTATCTACTACGGCTTGACACGGGAAAGTCCTAGTCCACCAACCTTCGTTTATCCAATCAGAAGCAATGTATACTGCCCTCACTTTCCTGACCAAAAATGTCATGAACAAATCCGATGGTCCCGTGCGCTAGACACACCCATCGCTAGCTTTCTTCCGACACAGCATCGTCACTCTACTTTACTTCTTCTACATCGCTAGAAAAGTCAACAACTAAGTACAAAATTTAACGCCTAACGTCTAAGTCTAAGCATAACGCTAGAGGAGTATAACTCACATCAACTAAGTCGGTTCTCGGTATTGTCGAACATTCACCTCCTCTATTAAGTATCCTCTAGTGCTACGTCCACTAACATACTAAGTTCAATTATAAGAGCCTTGCTCTATTGTGTATATCTATCTTATATTCGTGCGACAAGTTGTTATCTACGATTTATATCCACTCAACAGTGTAACTTAAGTGTTAGAAATCTATAATTTATAATTCCGTGAATCACAGTGTTATACTAACTGAATCGCCCCTATTATCTTAACCGAAATCAGGAGATCGATCAACTCGTGGTGTCGATTATTATAATCGTAACAGAAATTTACGACTCCCGTTGAGGTCTCCTCTCCTCGCGATTGTGTCTCCCCGCGATTGGTCGAGAATACATTGCGTAAGCGTTGCCTATTCGTATTCATTAGTTTTCTTGACCTTGTTGACCATGTAAATGCTAATAAATATGTAAAAAATGATAATTGAGATGGAAGTATCTGAATCAAAGTATATATTTTGTCTCTTATTATGATCATGTATCACAGCAGTTTCAAATCTTTTACGAGTACGAACAGTGTCCTAACGACCGCTAAATAACAACAGTTAAGACTGGATGCGGTGCTATCAAGAGCCCTCGATAATACGCGTAGGAATTAGCAGTCATCGCAAGAACTTCTATTTTTTTACCTTTGTAATCAACAAAAATAAAATATCACTGTGGAAACTTAAAAGTGACCATTTGATTGTGCAAGAAAACCTACAATGAAGAAGCTGTATCTGTGCCTTGTATTGGAATTATGCGTGCTGACCATGTCGCAAAGAACTGCCTTGGATAAATCGATTCTCAATTACATCTATCGTGGATATCGTAATTGGTTAACGCAATCCTACGGTATGTCTGTTTTAGTTTATTTCGTGTTACGTCTTTATGCAATAATATCACTTTCTTTTGGTTAGAGAGATGCTTTTTGGAGGAATTGAAATATTGTGTATCTTATTTTTCATAGACTAAGGTTTCATTGTGAATATATATATTTTCGCGATAAAATAATAAGTTGACGAAATTTTTTTCAGTAAAAGTAGACAAAAACTTATACAGCACGGATCATTTTTCTTTTAACATATAAATATTGTAGAGATTATATTTTCAAGTAACATGCGCTATGAATTCTGTGGCACCCTCTTCTGGTTCTTGAGATGGGGAATTTTGTAAACAGTACTTATTTCGAAATTCGTAACGAAACTAAACAGCAGTCCTGAAGTGTATTAAAAGTGACGAACTGCTAGGTAAATGTGAAATCTAAAGATGTCTGTATAGCATTTCCATTTGTTCTTAAAATACTGGTCAGTCTTGTTCTACGAGTATAAGAGGCAGCAATCTGATTGTGATTTCAGATGGAAATTGGGTTTTAGTTAGATTAGCGACGGGTTGCAAGGGGTGGTGTTGTTACCCTTCGTCGCCGAATGTATTTACTTTATAATAAAAATCTTGAAAATATACAGTAGCTCATGAAAGTTTTCACGTGCTATTAAAACTCTAGACAATTAAAATACGCACGTTAAATTTAAGAAGTGAAAACAATGCTCTTGTTACTATAAGATACAAGTACCAAGATTATCTGTATATTTAAAATTTGGAACAAATCCGATAACGTTTGTAGAAATTATGAAATCTTTCATTGCAAGGATGTACAGAAACAGGGTCGCAAAAGTAATCGAACGTTTAGATGTTAAGCGATGTTAAACAATACTTTCGTATACAAAGTGGCAAGAAAACGTTGGCAGACACAGTTGGTGTAGAATTAAATTGCGCAGTGAGTTTTGTGCTTCGCTGTGAATAATATTAATCTCTGTAGTGATAATAAGTGCCAAATAATCAGAAATATAGACATTCGAAAGGAAATTGATATGAAAAGGACATAAAGATGAAAATTATAACAGCAGATCGCTAGAATCTGAGATAGATATGTTACCTATGATATGTTATATTATCACAAAGTCAGAAATCGAAGAAACAGTCACAGACAAATATCCTACAGGCAGACCAAGGAAACTAATTAGTAGAGAAGGACAAATTATTATAATTTAATGAGTGAAATAAAAAGTCACTCAAACAATTGCCAAGTGCGTCAGTAAGAATGTTTATGTGGAATTTTGTTGCAGTACTATTTATGTATCATTCTGCCTATTCATTTCTATGAACGTTTCATAACTTTTACAAACGTTACCAGATTCGAACGAAACTTTAGATATAAAGTCCTGATATCTTGTATCTTATGGTAGTTATAATATCATTTTCAGATCTTATCTTTAACGTGTACATTTTAATTCGAATTCTTTCGTGAACTACCGCATGCCAAGGTTAAGGTCATCGAGATTAAATTTCTCTTTCTAAAAAAACTATGTTTATAATACTTCAAAATCGCGTATTTTAAGAATCACAAGAGATAACATCAAAGTTGAAAACGTTTCCTACTTAAAAATAAATCGCCTAAGATATATGCCAAAAAAAAAAAACGGTCCGTGCTTTTTTAAGTGTTTTTATCAACTTTTACCCTTTTGCCGAACGATCGAATAATAGTAACTATTTATGCAACTATAAAACAGAAATTTATTAGCACCAGCCTGTCAAGTCGTCAGAGCGATATAATGTTTAATACAATTGATCGGTAGTGACGTTACTATAGTAATACACACCTGATAAGAACATAGTTTGGTTTCATTTGTCTGCCGTCATATTGTTGATTCTTCTAAACTTCATAAGATTTATTGATCTGTTCGCAAATAATACCATGTACGGTAGAAAAATATTAGATGATAGTAAAATTGAACATTTCATCAAAAAGTGTGAAAACTACATAAAATAATTAAATATTCTGCGGGATCTAATCTTGTGACAAACGGTTGAATGAAATTCTAGTTCCTCTGCTCGTTAAATAACAGTAGAAATCGAACTAGCAAACAATTATCATTAAATTTAAAACTGTGATTAAGGGACGATGACATTTCCATTAAATCTTACCTATTGTCGATATATACCACGGAAGAAAGAATAATTCTTACCCGTTTCATCAACATCACCCTTCATAAACTTTATTGCTTATTTTCATATCCATTATGCTATATTATATTGCAATTATTTACTTAAATTAAGACACCTCCTTTTTTTCCAAAGTCGGTATAATAAATAACACAACTTTAATGTGAATATTTCATGAATTTTTCTTTACAATTTATAACTTTTTTTTATACAGACATATTTATCATTATGTATGAATTCAATTAAGATAGGTTACATAACTTTTTGTGTAGCTTACAAAACCTTAATTATTCCTGTACATTAGTATCGTTCTTACCGGCCATCAGTAGTAATTTTGTTTTCTTTTTATTTAATTCATTTCATTCACAATTTGTCCAATTTGGACATTTGATAGAATTTTTTAGCTGTTTGATTATCATGTGAATGGCTATCCCCAGCGGGATACCATCTTCGTGTTTGTTAGATTGTGTCCTTTGTGAGGTCTGCTGGGAGTTTCCTTTTCAGTCTTCTTTCCATGTTTGAGGTGTTGATCGTTTCCTCAGCTAGCCAGTTTGGGTGTGATTATTCTGCGTATCTGCTAATTTCCTCTTTGACCGTTGGTATTCCCAGGTATGTCCTCGTTTCTAACGTACCATGGGACGTTTACTATTGTTCCATTTTGTTTCTATTTTGTTTATATAACTCATTGCCGCTGTCCCCCATAGTGGTATTCCATACGTCCAGATTGGTTTTATTATCGTTTTTTAGTTTATTTTCCATGCTCAAGTTTGGAGTTTCGACTAATTATCCAGTTTATCTGTCTTCTTTTTATTCGTATTTTGCCTATAATTGATTTAGTATGTTGTTTCCATGTAAGTTGTGTATCTAAGTGGAGACCTAGGTATTTAGCTTGCCTTGTTTGTATTATGTGCGTGCCATTCAATTGGATATTTTTATTTTGTTTTGTATATTTTTAATTTATTTTCTATGCTTCAGTAATAATTTGATAACGAAATATTACAGAATCAATATTGTAGATCAGTACATCATCTATAGCAAATAAACATAAATTTTATTAGTATTATTTTTATCGCGAACCACACGCATCGCCATATTTTCACCGGTTATGAACATATAATTTGTGTATTAATAAAAAAATCAATACATATATCCAATTTTTTATGTGCGATTGTGACAACACGTGCTTGTCACGACCGGCACACTTCAAGCCCGATGGACTGATGATGGAGATGGAGATAAAGATGTGGCGGCACTCGGCGACAATGTATATCGTCGAAGTGCCTAATGAGTCATCGATATCCCAACGGTCCTTTCGCCGAATGTTCTAGAAGAAGGCGCGTGTGGCAACGGTCGCGGATAGTGGGGATATTGAGGAGTGACGAAGAAAAAAAGAAACAGATGCAATCTTTTTTTTTATTTATTTGTTGAAATTACAATCAATTCTCGCGTTGAGAATTTTCAGTAATTTTTCTGGCGTGGCGCAATGAAAGAGGAACATCGTAATAAAGGGCGCGGAATGGGGGGAAGGAAAGCGATAACGGGACAATGTCAGAATTCATAAAGGAAAATATGAGAGTAGAGGTAGAGGTAGAGAGGACACAGAAGGTAAGGGTGGGAGAAAAGAACACAATAATAATCGCAACGTTGAAATCGTGGGAGGAGAAGACGAGGGCAATGAGAGAGAAAAGCAAATTGGGGAAGGGGATATACATAGATAACGACCTAACGAAGAAGGAAAGAGAAATTCAGCAAAGGTTAAGAACAATAGCTAGAGCAAAAAGGGAAAAAGGGGAATACGTAAAAATAGGTTACAAGAAGCTGAAGATAGAAGGTAGATGGTACAGGTGGAACGAAAGCGAGGAGAGACTAGAAGAAGAAAGAAAGAAAGAGGCGAGAGGTTGAGATAAGGAAAAAGAAAGGGGGGAGGGGGACACAAAGGGGTTGAAAATGTGCTTCTGAAACATAGCAGGGATAATGAACAAGGACAAAGAGGTATGGGAATATTTGAGGACATTTGACGTAATCGGACTCACGGAAACATGGACAGAGGAAAGCAAATGGGAAAGGGTAAAGCATATATTGATACGTCGCTAAGCAGAAATAAGAAAGTTTCATTTTTTCTTTATGCTGTGTTATACAGTGAGTCAGAAAATGTTTGTATACCTACCTTTTTGACTTTCAAATTCTGGTATTTATTGTATTATTTTTTCTTTTCACACATTATGAAAAATATTTCATTTGCACACTATTTCCGTAACAGTATTTGTTGGAGTATCGTTTGTTTGTTTAAAGCTCTTCGGTCATTACATTGAGAAGGGCACATCTTTCAATAAATTTGGAATATGTTGTCAAGGTCAACTTTCTGATCAACTTTCTCCTATAGTCATGTAGCCACCGCACGGCCTTCGTTCCCGAGATATTAAGAAGGAATTTTAATTAAATTCAGTTTCCATTACCGCTCGTTCTGGCTTAATTGATTGCGGTATCTTTATGTAACTTGAGGTGATATTGGGTGTAGTGTATTAAATAATCACTCGGTGCAGCGGTCAACAATATATTTATTAACCAGTGTCTTCTTTTGATCGCGTCGCGTATCGCTCTCGGTTTCGTTAATCAATCTCGCTGTCCAGTTAGGACTCGATGTTATTTGATTTCATGATTTGTTATTTATTAGAAACACATTACAGATATAAAATTTCTTATTTATTGTTAATATATATTTATTTATTGATATTAATAATAATGATTTAATTATAGTTGTATTTATATATATATTATTTATAATTAAATAAATAAATAAAATAAATTTATAAATAAAATATTAAATAAATTTATTTAATTTAAATGGCTTACAGTTTAGAGCATAATATTGAAAATATTAGGGAAATTAAATCAATTTTTAAATATTAAAAAAAAAATAAATTTAAAGTTTATATATACAGGGTGGTTGGTAACTGGTGGTACAAGCGGAAAGGGGGTGATTCTACGCGAAAAAAGAAGTCGAAAATATAGAATAAAAATTTTTCGTTTGAGGCTTTATTTTCGAGAAAACTGACTTTGAATTTTCGCTCGGTACGCGTGCGGTACGTTATAACGGATCTCACTGCAGATCGTTGTCTCGATGAAAAAATTAAAAAAGAAATTTTTTTTAAATTTTATTCTATATTTTCGACTTGAGTTCGCTGTGGAGTGCCGAAGCGTGCAGACGTGTCTCTAGTGCCCAGCGTAGTTCGAAAACAACACGTGTCGCCCAAACGTCGAAAGAGAACACAGCTAAGTGCCCCTTACCCCCTAGGGAGAAGAAAATCCCACGCACCTAACCCCAACACGAATACTAGCCTCACAGCCTCACGACTAGTTGTTCATTCCGAATTAACTAGCTCGATGATGGCCCAGCAACCGCGACCAGGCTCTCCGGAGCAGACTCGCAGCTACCCCGAGCTACCCCCCCCGTGGCAGAAGTGTAGCAGAACTCTCCGCACTAACGACGCTAACACTACAAAGAAGAGGAAAATAGAACCAGCAACGCAAATAAACACACACAACAGGTTCGCCGTATTGGAATCTTCAAACGACGCCATGGAAATCGTAGAACCGCCATCAAACCAACACTCACAAAGAATCCCCCCTCCCCCACCAATTTTTGTGGACGACGTCATTGACATACAGACAATGACCAAGTCCCTAGAGAGAGATACCAGCAAGGAGGAATATAACCTTAAGATAAGCAACAACAAGGTGAAAATACTACCGACGAACCCAGAAGCTTACAGAAAACTCACCAAGACACTCAGGACCCTGAACGCCAACTTCCACACCTACCAACTTAAACAGGAAAGGCCGTTCCGGGTGATCCTACGAAACATACACCACTCAGCAGATATAGACGAACTAAAATACGAACTCTCAAAACTCGGCCACGAAGTCGTCAACGTAAGTAATATAAGGCACAGAGTCTCGAAAGACCCGTTATCCTTATTCTTCCTAGACATTAAACAAAAACCGAACAATAAGGAAATATATAACATCAGTCGCCTAATGAACGCGATAGTTAAGATCGAACCGCCGCTCGTGAAAAAAGAAATAGTGCAGTGCAAAAGGTGCCAAAGGTACGGTCATACGCAGAAATACTGCAACCATACTTTCCGCTGCGTTAAATGCGCAGGCTCTCACTCCACTGACCAGTGCGCCAAATCACCGGAAACCCCAGCGAAATGCATCCACTGCCAAGGGGACCACCCTGCCAACTACAAAGGCTGCCCAGCATATAAAACACTATACACGAACAGGTACCCTAAGCCCAGAGCAAAAGAGGTATCCAACCAAACACCCAGCCCGCCGAAATTCACGACTACCCCAACCCCCTCAACCAACCAAACGCACAGTCCTACCAAATTCATCTCCACCTCAACCTCCTTTGCCCAAGCAGTACAAGGCATCCAAAATAACCCGAACAGCCAAAGGAACCTTCCCCAAAACAGTGACCCCAACCCACCAAACACAGACAACTCCTCAAGGCTTGAAAAGCTAATAGAGAAACAATCGGAGCAAATAAATCACTTGCTATCGCTACTAACACTCATCGTGGAAAAATTAGCACGCCCCGACTCAAAATAAAACCAAGGCGCATAGCACTCTGGAACGCCAACGGTCTAGCGCAACACAAACTTGAACTAGAACTCTTCTTAAAACACCAGCAAATCGACGTAATGCTCGTGTCGGAAACCCACTTCACCGACAAGAGCTACCTGAAAATAAATGGTTACAAATTCTACCATACCCAACACCCCAGCGGAAAGGCCCACGGTGGCACCGGAATAATAATCAAAGCAAGTATTAAGCACTACGAACTCCCATCATTCCAGAAAGACTACCTCCAAGCAACAAACGTAGCAATAGAAGACTGTCATGGCTCAATCACCACCTCAGCAGTATACTGCCCTCCCAGACACTCCATCGCCAAAGAAGACTTTGATAACTTCCTGGACACCCTGGGCAACAGATTCATAGTTGGAGGAGACTATAACGCCAAGCACATCCAATGGGGCAGCAGACTGGTTACAGCAAGAGGCAAAAACCTCTTAAACAGCATAACAAACAACAACCTCAACTACCTCACCACATACGAACCCACATACTGGCCCACTGACACCAACAAAATACCCGACCTTCTCGACTTCTTCATAACTAAAAATATCCCATCAAGACACGTCCAGATCAACTCCTCGGCTGATCTCTCCTCTGATCATTCTCCCGTGATAGCAACAGTCAGTTCAACAATCATCGAGAATACACCTAATGGCTCCATTCACAACCAACACACCAACTGGCAGCTCTTCAGAGAAGTCTTTACACACTCAACCTCAGCCTTCACCCCACTAAAAACAAAGGAAGATATCGAAGCAGCCACGGAATACTTAAACACGAGCATAATAAACGCAATCCGCCTCTCCACACCGACAAAGCCATCTAACAGCAAACAAGAATATCCCCATTACATACTAAAAAAAATAGCAGAAAAACGAAGACTAAGAAGAGTATGGCAGACCCATAGAACACCGGAGGACAAACGCAAACTTAACAACGCAACTAGAAAGCTATCCAGAACCCTAAGAAACTATAAAAACGACTGTTTCCATAAATACCTCGCCAGCTTATCCCCCACAGCCGACGCCAACTACTCACTATGGAAGGCCTCCAGGAAACTCACACGCCCCCCACAAATAATCCCACCTATCCGCCGTCCGCAAGGTGGATGGGCGCGAAGCCCCATAGAAAAAGCCGACCTGTTTGCAAAACACTTGTCAAAAGTATTCAAACCCCATTCCCCCCAAACCGCCGCGGACGTTACTGAATACCTGCACACCCCCTTCCAAATGTCCCCTCCTATCGAACCCTTCTCCTCTGCTGAGACTATAGAAACAATCAGTCGCCTAAACCCCAAGAAAGCAGCAGGACACGACCTAATAGGCAATAGAGCAATCAAGGAACTTCCCACAAAAGGGATAGCACTCATCACATCGATTTTTAATGCTATCCTTCGCCTGGAACACTATCCTAAGGCTTGGAAAATCTCATTGATTACCCTCATCCCTAAACCCGGTAAACCGATATACGAAACCTGCTCCTATCGCCCAATCAGTCTTTTACCTACCCTGTCCAAACTATTCGAGAAGATGCTCACGAACCGACTCCTTCCAATCCTAGAGAACTTGAAAACACTCCCAGATCACCAATTCGGCTTCCGAAAACATCATTCTACAGTAGAGCAAATCCACCGCCTAACTCATACGATCAGCCAAACACTCGAAAAGAAAAAATATTGCTCAGCGGTCTTCCTAGACATCCAACAGGCATTCGATAAAGTATGGCATGAAGGGCTACTATACAAACTTAAAAAGATCCTACCCCACCCCTACTACTCCATCCTAAAATCTTACCTAACCAATAGGCAATTCATGGTTAAATACCTAGACGCCACTTCCGCAACATTCCCAATAGAAGCCGGCATACCCCAAGGTAGTGTCCTCGGACCCCTACTGTACTCCATCTACACTGCCGACCTACCTATATCAAATGATATAACAATAGCGACATTTGCAGACGACACAGCGCTATTAGCTTCCCACGCTGACCCGGTAATAGCCTCATCCACTCTCCAGCGAAGTCTCGACTCCATGGAAAAGTGGTTTCACAAATGGGGCTTCAAAGTCAACGAAAAGAAATCCACACATGTAACCTTCACGCTCCGAAAACAAACCTGCCCCCAGGTCACCATCAACAATGCAACAGTTCCTAGCAGGGACACAGTCCGATACCTGGGCATGACCCTGGACAGGAGACTAACGTGGAAGACACACATCTCAGATAAAAGGAAGCAACTAAAGGACAAACTAAAAAAACTCTATTGGCTCACGGGCCGACGCTCCAAACTAAATATACAGAATAAAATTACCCTCTACAAGACCGTAATAAAACCTGTCTGGACCTACGGAATCCAACTATGGGGAACAGCAAGTAACTCCAACACTGAAATACTCCAACGCTTTCAATCGAAAACGCTAAGATCCCTAATTGACGCACCTTGGTATGTAACCAATGAAACAATACAGCGCGACCTCAAGATACCCACCGTCAAAGAGGAAATAGCAAAATATAGCAACAGATACAGCAAAAGAATCAACAAACACCGAAACCCCCTAATCACTGGACTACTCGATACGACGGACCAGACTCGCAGCCTGAAGAGGCACTACCCGCTAGATCTAAACGTCAGATTCATTTAATTATCCAAACTAAGCATATGCACTTACTTATAATACTTTAAATTATACCTATCTATAATAGTATTAACTTATTGTAAATAAACAGCCATGTCACTTCGCCACGCCAGAAAAATTACTGAAAATTCTCAACGCGAGAATTGATTGTAATTTCAACAAATAAATAAAAAAAAAAAAAAAAAAATATTTTCGACTTCTTTTTTCGCGTAGAATCATCCCCTTTCCGCTTGTACCACCACTTACCAATCACCCTGTATAAGATGATAGGGGTGGATATACAGTTCAACCTGTACCTACATTTGGTGTAAATAAAGTTCTTAATAGTAATATAAAAAGAGATGGAGGTAATAGTCAAAATCTAATATTATTTATTCGTGGAAAAGCTATGTCAGGTGCTCCTAATATTAATGGAATTAGATAATTTCCAAATCCTCCAATTATAAATGGTATAACTATAAAAAAAATTATTAAAAATGCATGTCTAGTTACTAATGAGTTATAGATTTGATCATTATTAATTCATATTCCAGGATGACTAAGTTCTATACGAATTAATAATCTTATTGAAGATCCAATTATTCCTGATCATATTGCAAAAATAAAGTATATTATTCCAATGTTTTTATGGTTAGTTGATATTAATCATTTTTTTATTAAGATTTATAAATGTATAATTTATATTGTTAATTTTGAAGATTAATAGTTTTTTTAACTTAAAATCTTAATATTTATATGTCGGAGAAGGATCACAAGGAGGGTTGTGGGCGTTTGGTAGATCTTCCTTGAAATTGGCCATCGTTGCGGTGTCACACGGGTACGGTCTACTAACACGAAAATGAACACTACCGACGCGACAATCAACAGCGGTGGTTGGGCACTCGCGAAACTCGTGACGTTGGTCTTAGGCTCGATAACGAATCCACGGTCAACGGGAAGATAGATAGACTTGCTCTAACTCAAACGTGTACTGATCTAAGGCGCTACTTCCTTCTTCGATGAGATCTCAGTAAAGAATGAATTTTCGTCCCAACGACGCCACTGAGGAAAGATCCTCGGATTGACGTCGCTGTCGATTGATCAATTTCGGACAAAGGCTGCCTGTCCGTTTGCAAAAATCTTAATTGCCGAAAAAATCCAGGTTTTATAGCGGGTCCTCGGGCTAACTGGACTTGCGCTGTGTACGTGCCTCAACATCAGGTATTCATTGTCCGAAGGAACCGTTGGCATGTTTTACTGTCAGGTACCTCTATGGGTATTTCTCTTAATGAGGGTCATAATATCACTCCACACCTTTGTTAGACGGAGCGCCCGTCCCGTTGACCGTGGCTACGTTCGGCGACGGATGGTCGCCTTGAGCCCAAGTTTATTATCGCAAATCGCAAACAAGTATGATTGGGTAGAATGACGGCAAATTGTTTAATTACCACTGTAAATTTTAATTACAATTGTACGGATTTTCCTGAGGTTCCAGGGGGGAGGCTCCGGTGTCCCTTCATCTCCGACATATATATATATATATAAATATATTGAATTTATTATTATTATTATTATTATTATGAATTAAATTGTATTAAATAATGTAATTCACATAATTAAATAAATTAATGAATTTAAAATAAAACAAGTATTATGTCTGAAAAAGAAATAAATTGTAAATTTATCAATGAAAATTAAAAATTTTTTAACACTATTAATTTATAATTAAATTTAATTTAATAATATAGTTTAAAATAAAATATTAAATTGCAAATTTAAAGATTAAGTATAAAATTTATATTAAATTAAATTAAATAATATAAATATAAAAGAATAAAAAAAAGTTATAATTGAAATAAAAGTTCTTATATAAAAAATTTCAATATTTGTTATCACTTTATTCAATTTAAATTTTAAGATAAGGTATTTAAGTAGAATAAAATAGTTTCATAATATAATTATTCTTGATAATAATAATAAAATAATTAAATTATTTCTAAAGTTTAAGTTTAAATTATAAATAAATTCTCGTTTAAATATAAATGCTGTATATAATGGGAACGATGAATATATAAATAATAAAATAATTATTAAATAATATGAATATGATGAAAAATTTCTAAAATTTGGATCACTTACATTAAAAAATTCAAAAAAATATATTGGTTGAAAATATAAATAAATAAATAAATATTAATAGAATAAATAAATTTTTATTTGTATGTAAAATGAAAATGGAAAATAATGAGTTAAAAATTGATGAACATCCAAATAATTTTTTAATAGAAAAATTTAAGTTTGTGTATAAAGCAATAAATGTATTATTTTTAAATAGCATAATAATAAATTTTGGAGTAAAATAGATTATGGATGAGAAAAAATAAATTGGAATAAATTTGATAAATGCAGAAATAATTAAAATTTGATTTCATGAATTGTTATGAATTGTCGCCCCTCAATATCCCCACTATCCACGCGTTTGTTAGGCGTCCGCGACCTTTGCCACGCACGCCTTCTTCTCCAACATTCGGCGAAAGGACTGTTGGGACATTGATGACTCATTAGGCGATATACATTGTTGCCGAGTGTCGCCACAAACTCAACCTAAATTTATCTCATTGACGTTAATCGTCTTTAACATAAATAAAAATCTGTAAAAATCAGTTATAGATTGGATTGGATTAATATTCTAATATTAGGCATGACTTAATTTTTCTTTCATACGATTTTGTAAACGTATCGCGAATTCGATTTATCAGTACTTTGCGACTACAAAATTCTGAGTTAAGTGCCGTCCGGTTTCTGACAATCCGCTTAGCAAAAAGCATCACTGCCTTTCCCACACAGTGGCCAGATCCTTTAAACAATATCCCTGCGCTCTATTCTTTATTCTTTGACAATGCAATGTCGGATCGCTTGCCATTGATTTATTTGTCTATCAACTTATCCTTCGTCAAACTGTTTTACATATTTCCCGAAACAGTCTTGCCATCGATACCTCATAGTTCAGTTACTTCGATTCGCCTAGCATCGGCTGTCCAAATATTAGCTCAAGCACCGAGGTTCTTACAGAGTCTTCGGTCCAGTCAGAAATTATCGTAAGACTAAATAGCGGCGGGCTATCTGTATTTGTAACGGTGAGAAGGTGCATTGTCGCTATCAAGTATGTACATGACGAACAGACAAGTGAGACATAGTGCAACATTTCGTATAGCAATAGATTCGCCGAAAATTATTTCACGATAGCATTATTCCACTACTCTGACCCAACCCATAACCCATTTATTTTTCTTTCTAATTTACACAATATTAGAAATGGTTATCCTGACGCTGACACTAATTCACATGGATTGAACTTTGTCTGATAGGCGAGCGGTTGAGATTTCGATATACCTTTTGCATTATTTGATCGGAATTTTGACATATCGCGTGCAACGTTATATCACAGATGAAGTATTTTTGTAAAATATTTTAAAAGGACTATTTTGCAGGTACAAGAAATGAGGAACGAGTGTCTAAATTACGGAATAAAAATAAATTTCAAGATGAAGTTTCAATAGACGTCTCTTTTCCTTGCAGCGTAACAGGTAGTTAACAAAATTTATGGTTATTGTTGTCAAATATTTTATGAAATCACTCGTAAATATTATATTATGATATTTATTCTTTAAAATTATTACTCAATTTAAACCACAGATTTTTTTTATTTCCTGTAATTTTTACAATTTGTCTTAGGGAACAATTGGTAAATTTCTGTGGCAGCAAACTACAGTGAAGAACGCTGTTCTTCACAATTTGTAGTGGCTACAAGAATTTCAATGTGATTTTGAGTTCATTCATAGTCTTGTCCTATTAATATCATTTTTTAAGATATGTAACATTACAGGCTCTTCAACCTACTGTAATTTAAGAATATTAAAATTGATGCTTATTTTTTGAAGTTCATATGTATTCTAATGTCTTTACTTTAATTTGTTTAGCTGGCAGGTCTTCGAAAGTTCCCGAGTCGGTTCACCATTTAAGACCAGGAGACATAGATGTCATTGCTGCAATGGGCGATTCTTTGACAATCGGCGCCGGAGTTACTTCGTTTACTATAGCGGAAGCGAACATTGAAGATAGAGGCATAGCAGGCAGTATCGGCGGTCAAGGAACTTGGCGACAGTACCTGACTCTCCCCAATATTCTTAAAGTTTGTTCATTTCTTACATCTGCTTTGTTTACGCATACCACAAATGCGAATACTGAAATCTTTCATAGTCCGATCTTTCTATACGCAGGAATTCAATCCTAAATTAGTAGGTTATTCACTTGGGGACGCTATAAGCACTAATCCAGCTGCGCAGTTAAACGTCGCTGAAGGCGGAGCTATGTCTAATGATATAACTTTCATGGCGACATATCTGGTCAATAAAATAAAACATGACCCGAAAGTAGATATAAACAAACATTGGAAGGTTCGTATGTTGGTAGACAAAGTAATTATATACAATACATATTTACTATATGGGAAGTGGTGTTTTCATATGCATATGATCATTGAAATTAACAACCGATTAATAGATTATAAATTAACATAAAATCTAAATTATTAGCAACGTTATTTCTTGCGTTACTAAATATAATCTACTATTATTAGCAATGTTACATTTACTATTTGTATTCAGATATTCAAATAGAAATTACTCAAGGCCTTTATATATTCATTACTAAGGAAGAAAGGTCATAATGAAATTATTGACATTATAATTAGAAAAGTATTTCTATGCAGTTCTGGTGAACTATTTTTAAGAGTTAATTACATTACCTTTTATTTACTAAAAACACACTTCAAATGTAATTAAAAATTATAACTGCAATTAAAAAAGATTAGATGCCAGTATGAAATTTGACAACTTTTTCTTTCTTTAATTAAAAATTATAATTGCATTTAATATTTAATCGTTTACGCAATAGTATCTACATTTTTATGTTTTACAGTTGATTTCGTTGATGATTGGAAGTAATGATTTTTGCTCTAATACGTGTGTAACTTCTCCATGGACTATGTTAAATGATCACAAAATGGATTTAATTAATACTCTTAGAATATTAAGAGACAACTTACCAAGAACTTTTGTTGCTCTTATACCACCACCTCACTTAAAGGAACTGGTTACTGCACACAAAGGAAGAGAGTCATTGCGGTGCTATGTGTCATCCATAGTTGGATGCCCATGTTTGTTTGCTTTACAATTTAGAAATCAAAGACCGGAATATTATAAAATAATGGAGAGGTTTGTATAATTTACTGAATTTATGAAGCATTTTAGATATTTTGTATTTACATATGCAATTTATAAGGATTTTGTTATATCATACTTTATATTTAATCTTAGTAATTATACATAAAAGGGGCTACTATTCCCATTTTAATGAAGCTTAAGTATGTTGTGAAACTCAACATTTTTCCTATAGGGGGTAAACTCACTTAGTTTCCGAAATATTTAGAGAAAGCTGCTGCTACTACTATGTTGAATCTGACTTATAAGGCATGGTGTGACCACACATCTACTGTTGTGTGTCTATAAACACATCGCTGCGACCTGCAAATAATCTCTATAACGGGCGAACTGTTTAATACTTATCCTACCTAACTACTATTCTAACTACCTCGAAAACGTAAAAAAACATTTTGAACGCACAAGTCTTACATATATCAGCGGTTGTCAAAAATTATACAAAACCGAACCCTATTATAGAAAAGTATCAATACTGAGCAATCCAGTCGTCGCACCGTGAGGAGGCTGACTGCCATCAGACTTTAACGACGACCTAATTGAAAGACCGATCTACATTCAATACGGATTGCGCTCTTGAACACGCATTTAGTTTTGCAACCTTCAACAAGTGATTCATGTACACACTTTTGAGCAAATACGAATTGGCCAACCATTTTTTGCTAGAACGCACAGTTTTTGAAAAACTCAATTTTGAGAAAAAATGTAAGAAAAATTCAAATTCGCAACTTCGCGAACGTTTTGTTTTTTTACATTAGTAGCTATCGAGATGTGTTTTGGACAAAAAATACTGTGAGCTCTCTTGAATAAAATGATATGTACTGTTATTGTATTATAGACATTTAAATATGTATAAATAATGATTAAAGCGAGAAGAACGCTTAGAACGTGTCATTTTTTTGCTTAGATTTTCCAACTTATTTCAAAAATTAAAGGTCTACAAGAGAATCTAACACTAGCACGCGATAGAACAAACATTCTTGCTAAGGACAGCTTCAATAAAGCCAGAAAATCATGTTTTGTTTTTAATGTAAATGCGAAGAAGTTTGACAAAACACGCGGTGACGGCAATGGTACTCAGTGTTACCCAGTGTCTCACCTGTCGCTCAGTATAATGGAACCGCAGAACGCGTGAGGCTATTAGCCGTCGACATGGACTAGCATTGCCTTCGTCCTGTATTTTGTCAAACTTTTTCGCTTTTCCAGGAGTTCATCCGCTATACAGATCGTTTCACACCAGCTATGATGTGTTTATAGAAACAGTGGATAAGCGATCGCACCACTCTGACGCATACGTTGCCATGGACGTGCATGTATAGATAAGATTTAATGTAGTATTAGCAGCAGATTTTTGCAAATATCTCGGAAACTAAAGTCGGGTAATGGTATAATGTTTATAGCATAATGTTGTTTTGAATGATGAGTTTTACATTATAGTTAAATATCATCAAAATCGGAGGAGCAGCCGCTTTTGTGCCCAATTACCTTAACTTTTATTTTATATTTAAGCGTATTTCATTCTCGTTATATGTTGGTGAATAACTTTATTGAAAAGAGTTATTAGAGAACGGTATAGATTGATCATCTTTGAATTCAATTCACACTAAGATCTTATTGACGACTCGGGCAATGTCGGGCTCGACTTTGGATGAAAAAACACTGATAAGTATATTTATAGTGTATATTATGAGTGTGTATTCAGACGACGAGTTCGTATTTCTATAACACATATGTAGTGATGTGATCGATGCGGTATCGATGTTATCGACAGCGATCTATGAATTTCAACCTGTTATCGATTAATATCAAAGGCAAAGGTATTAGTTATTGTTAGGTTTTTTATTGTTTAGGTATTGTTTGTAAGGTAAAGGTATTAGTTTCTGTACTTGAAACACCATAAACGTATCGATACTCGTCTGATACCGCAGGTAAGTTTCGGTACAGATTATTAAAGCTAAAATAAGATGAAAATCGAGAGCAAAAGAATTGCGCTTTGTTTTTTACACGAACGAATGTAGATCCGCAACTTACCTCGTACAAGTCGTAGAGAAGAAGGTTATGGCATCCTTGTAATAAAATCATAGGTTAGACATCAAATCTGCTTACTCATTCAAATCCATAACAGCAACTCGAAAATCGTCTCATTAAATTTTCGAGTAGACAGAATGAAATACGCGCAGGACGCGCCTAGTGAGATCTCGTGGCCCGCGCGAGTTTGCCGATCGAGTTTACGCGTAGCAATAAACATGACAAGGTCCCCCCACTGATCAACCAGAAGCTTGGTGTTACGCAGAACCTCTAACATTTCGTTTCCCTTAACACAAAGATCGGCGAGACCCTTACTCGAATGACGCGTGAACACAAAAATTATCGGAAAATTATCGATATGGTGTAAATACCCCAACTTTCCTCCTTCTTTTTCTCCGTAAATGAATCATCGACAATTCTCCTTCAGTTCGAAACAGTTTAAATTCACCTCTAGCCTTTACTAAATCAATATGGCGTCTATCCCTATTAGGAATGCGGCATTTACCCTAATTATCTTGAAAAAGTTTCCATTACCATACCGTGTATCGGAAATCGTTAATTTTTGCAGTGGATTATTCCACATAATCTCCTACGTATAATAAAAATTATGCTATAAAAAACTACGAACTTTTAGTTACTATGATAATCCAAATGATCACGAAGTGTAATTACGAAGCCAAAATGTGATATACATATACTGAAAAAATGCGAAATCTTGGTAACTAGCAAAGGAATTTTACTTCTGTCTCAGCGCGGTGCGACATTTCGCACCGCAATCAGCTTATTTTTATTGTTTCACGTTTATGCGATATTATTTCCCTAACACATTTCAAGTACCGTTTGATATCTATTTTAAAATGCATATGAAGAATATGCCAATTTGTTGCATTTTTTAGGTGGCAAGAGATTGACGAAGAAGTCGCTAATTATCCAGAATTTCATAGAAATGACTTCACCGTAGTAATTTTACCGACTTTGGAACATGCAAAATTACCTCTTGCCGAGGATGGATTTTCCGATTTGTCATATCTCAATGTTGATTGCTTTCATTGGAGTCAAAAATTAAATGCACTATGTGAGTATAACAGATGAAACTATATAATTATTTAATGAGTGTTACGTTGATAATCAGAAATGTTTTGTATTTCCCAAGATGCGAATAATTTGTGGAACAATTTGTTGGAACCAGTTGGGAACAAGAGCAGGGTTCTCACTCCGTTATTTGAAAAATTTCTGTGTCCTACTTCGGAAAGACCGTTCTTGATGACGTATGAAAATTCACAGAACAACGAAACTTAAGGATGGTTAGAGAAATTTTGAACAATTTCTGTAAGTGGAAGATGTATTATAGCCTTGACATTCAGTTAAAGGAACGAGCAATTTGTGTGTATCAATACAGTATATTTCTGTATAACGAATGAAAGGAAAGTTGCTTTTTTACATTTCTTCCTTTTTGTACGTAGTTCCTTAGAATTATATTTTCTGTATGACATAGTTTTACAGTCGCAGCAAGATTCTAAGCTTTGCGATTGCTTTTGCACCATCTAGACTATTTACTCCAATTTTAAATAGTATTAAATAAAACGAACACATCATTTTTAAATAGATTTTTTAAAAGAAGCGTAACACGCTATAGTGATACATCTAATGTTGCTTTATACTTCTTAGATGAATCTACATACAGTCACGTTCTAGGTACAGTAATGTAAATCTTGTGTTCGCGATTCAAGTAGCATAAATTTTCATATTGTCCGTTAATCTTTTGTATGGCTCTAGTTCTGCTCCTATGGGTCTCTTCCGCACATCTTTTTTTTTTTATTTAATTCTTTTCCTGAGAATAATTCTTAATTCTTTAATTCTTTTCTCCGTGTGCTTTTCCTGAGGGGTGTTTGGTATCATAGTACCAGGGGTGTAGTATGATATTTTTATGTAGCTTTTTGGAGTGAAGTGTGTTTCTGAAACAAGTAATATGTCTATATTGTTGTTATACAGGAATGTTTTAGTTTCTAGGGCCCGTTGTTGTAGGCCGTTTAAGTTCCAGGCTGCTATTTTCATCGTGTCCGTGTTTCATTTTTGCTTAGCATGTCTCTAAGATGTTGTAACATGACTTTGTTTTGTTCGCTTATCATTTTTGTTAGCATTTCCGTGTTTTTGATGGATTATTTCAGCAGTTCCTTGATTTCTGTAGTGTCGTTGTTGTTATTGTTCTGATTTTGGTTGTCTAAGGGTGGCGATTGGTTGACTACTTCCGCGTAGCTTCGGCTACCAACGGTGTTGGTGTTACTGTGGTTATTGTTCATTACGTTCTGTAGATTTGTTGTTGTCTTAGTTTCTGTGCTATCCTGTTGCGCGTGAAAGTTGTTGTGCGTCCTGTTTCGGAACGGTGGAAACAGCTTACGTTGCAATTGCTTTCTGACTACACAGCCCTTGTAGCTAGCTGGGTGCTTTCCATTGCAGTTGTAGCATTTTACTTCGTGTCAGATATTATCGAGATAACGTATGTTTTCTTTTCAAATTTTTCTAAATTAAGCTTCTACCAACGTATTTGTAAAATCTTTTTGATTAAAATGAGACTAAACACGGTGCAATACGAATTATATTGATTTACCAATATGCATTTATAACATTCAGCATAAGCAAATATGCTACGAATTGTATCATGCTTTTTGCCATTTTAATCGGAAACATCTAACAAACAGTTGGTAAAAGTTCTATTCATTGGATATTAAAAATAAGAAAATTTGATTTTTCAGCTGAAGAAGGTCTCAGCTTATTACGCAGCTTCATATTTTATACGTCGCCGAATACTTCGACTCTTAGTCCCTGTTTCTCTTTCCTTTTCAATCGCATTATTCTTTTCTACGTTCGCCACGTGTAACACTTCATTGTCACTAGCTTTAGGAATAGAATCGTTTCTACTTCTAGTTTACTATCTAATTGCGGAATTTAGATAACGAATTTCAGTCAAGAATCATCAAGACATTGGACGAGACAATACTAATGAAACAGAGAAATCTTTTTACTGTTTAGAATTTTTTGAAATTAAATTTTCACTAACGTACTTGTGAAATTTTGATGATCAAAATAAGACCAAATACAGCGATATGCTACTGTTAAGTCCGATGACTCTTTGCGTAACACGGAATCCATTCCTCGGTCGATGCGGCCACTAGCTGTGCAAATATAATTAGTCGGACCGCAATAATCATAAGGAACTGTCATAAATCTAAGCTTTTCGATTTTACGCTTAAGCCCGTTAATTGGTATAAAACACCTTCAAGTCAAGAGGTTCCTCATGGTTATTGCTCCAGCAGGTAAAAAAGTAGGGAAACGGGGCTTTCCCATTTTTTCCGAGATTTTTACCCATAAGCGACCAGTGGTGGAGCGACCAACACCCAGCAAGAGTTTTCCTTTGCGACAGCATCGTCACCGAACTTCACTGGTTTATCATCTACAGATCGGTCAACACATCAGCACTGGTTTCTAATCGTTAGATCAGTCAACATCTCAGCACAGGTTTTGCATCTTTAAATCAGTCATCTGTTTAACTTATATCTATACGCACATACGAGCGTCACTGTCTATGTCTACAAGTTGTTGGAATAAAGCCTTGAATTGTAACCTGTTACCTTAGTGTTATAATCAATTCAACCACCTCTATCATCCTGACCGAAATAGAGGATTGATCATTTCGTGGCATCGATTCCATAATCGAAACGGGTATTTACGATTCCCGTTGGCGCGCTTCCTCGCGATCGCGTCTCTTCGCGAATGGTCGAACAAAGTGAGATGTATCACGGTTACTCAGTTAAAGCAACAATTACATGAAATACGGTATGTATGCATTACAGCCAATGCGTGGTCTAATAGAAGAAGGAGCTTCCTCGGTGTCATTGTACGTTGCTTAGGTTGAATTGCATTCGAGCGGCAGCCAGCAACTTTGGCATGTATGAAGTTCAAAGGCGTACACAGTTTTAATAAGATTGCTGATATTCTTCGTCAAATTCACTTAGAATTCGATTAAAGTCCTGAGGTGATATTGGGTGTAGCGCGTCAAATAATCACTTGGTGTTTAGATCAACAATATATCTATTAACAAGTGTCTTCTTTTGATCGCGTCGCGTATCGCTCTCGGTTTCGCTACTCAGTCTCGCTGCGTGGTTACAAAGCGACCTTTTCACTTCCTGGTTCGGACCTAACCGTCGACCGGATTCGATTCTTTTCTTTCTGTCGCCCCTCAATATCCCCACTATCCACGCGTTTGTTAGGCGTTCGCGACCGTTGCCGGGCGTTCTTCTCCAACGTTCGGCGGAAGGACCGCTGGGATATAGATGGCTCATTAGGCACTTTGCTTCAGCGGTATACAATGTTGTCAAATGTTGCCACTGTTCCAATATGATACAGACAGTAATTATAGACAATGCTGGTAACTCCGTAAATGCATTTCGTTTGTTTAGCATATCGTTTAGCATTGGTGTAGATACTTTTCAATGTGATAAATACATTGAGAGATTATCGGCAACATCTGCATCAGGAATCATGAAGATGAAAATTATCTAACTGATGTTGAAGACGATGCATCTTTCACCTTGGATATCAGACCGTGTTTATCACAACATTTTAGACATGCACACATGTCTTTAAGTCTATGTACTACAATTGATTGCATGACGGTAATGTGTGAAAAATGTGATTAACAACTTAATTAACAACAACGTTATGTCCAAATGCAATGCATTACGGAAATGTACCGCACGTCCTAAATTTGCCGAAATTATGCAAAATACATAAGGTTATACTTTGAATAGAACGGGAATAGCAAGATGGAATTTCCTATGCGATCTCGTTGCAAACACCACTAGTAAAAGTTTTAGATATCATCCAGAGAGAAAAAGGGCCACATTATGGCATTGCGCTTTCGGTTTTGTGTTTAGAAAAAGGTTAGAAACATTAATAAAAGATAATACAAGTTCTGTACGCCATTAGTTAAAGGATTATTGAAGAGTTTCTATACAAGATTGGTATCATCTTTTTATTTTGCCACGATTGAGGCTAAGTAAACTGCAGTTATAGCGTTCTCGTTTTTATAATTCAAATCTCGATGGCCGAATTACATCGAAACGAGTCACCATCCACAGTTACATGCAGAACTTGAAACGGTTGTTGCTGACAAGTACCTATAGATAAAATAATTTCCTTATTATTATTGCGATAACGTATGCAGTATTGTTTTTATACGTAATTTGTCTTCTCCTTTTTATGTTCCTTAGGGACCGTCAGAGGATATTGATACCACAGATGATGACCTTTTCGACTTTGGATCGTCACAATCTGAAATCTATAATTGAGTTTCTATTAATACAGAATTAGAAATCACAAAATTTTCTTCCGCGAAAGTCGTGATTTGCATATGTTAAAGGATTATCCATTGATTCGACGTATATTTTCTTTGATATAACACACCAATGTCTTCTTCTGTATCCGTGGAGAGATTGTTCAGTTATGCGTTAATGATAAAATTACCAAAGAATAACAAAATTTTATATTTAACGTTTGAAAGAAAGTTCATTGTAAAAGCCAATATAAAAAGAAGTGTACAAGAAAGTGTGAAAAAAATACTTTATATTCAGTATATTAAACATGTTCCTTTATCTGCAACATGATATAATTATAATATAGTTATAATATATAAATATAACAATTACAAATATTTTAATTGGGATAAACCTTTATCCGATTAAGTGATATTTATATTATATCGACTTCGAGAGAGGGGACTTCTAATCCAATGAGTATATCTTTTTCTTTCCTTTTTTTTCATGCATCTTGTAGGATATATTCTTTCGTTAATCTTGTTAAGAAAACTTTTCCAATTTGTTTATTCTAAACTATGTTCTGTTTTAAAACATTAATTTCACCGATGAATGATATACCGATTTCGTGTATGTCTATCGATTTCCATGGAACGGCTTGATGAACCAAATTCCTGTTGCATCTCATAGAGCATATTCTCCTGTTGGTCTCGTGATATAATCTTTTTGCGTTAATTTTTCAGTGATTGCTCTGCAATCGTAGAACTGATATTAAGATGCTTCGCGTAGGGTATGTCTTCCGTTGATCCCATTAAAGAATTTTTCACGCATGATTATTGTCAAGTAGTCAGTCAAGCAGTCATGACCATTTTTATATATGCGTATCGATCGCTCTGTGCTGGATCAACCAGTTGGGATAAAACATCCTGCATCTTGTAGAGATAGTCTAATGATTGGTCTCTCTTGTGAAATTTGTTCAATTTCTTTATTCTTATCGTTATTGCAAATGAACCGTCTTATTCGTCATTTCATTCGGTTGTATCCCACCGTTTCTCACAAACTAGTTGCTGGAAGTGATGAAATTGGGCGGTTGTTTTACAAAATTTTCACTGGGAGAGTATATCGCCCGGTTCTAAATATAGGTTTGCCATTCAATGCTGACTTGTTTCGTATATTTTATTACTAACTCCTTGTTTCAAAGATATTTGGGTCGTTTCTTGACACATTGGTCGTAGAAAGTAGGCTTCAGCTGTTTTTTTGGCGAAGAAAGTCCTGGTAATCTTTGCATTTCTGCAAGTACCTTTTTGTCATAGGATTCATAGCAAGGCCGTCTAACGTTTTAACACGACTAAGAGCAAAGTAGATTTGGTCGTTTGAAAAATTCTTTTTGCCAAGACCAATTACAGCCCTGTTTGGTGTAGTTTCTCGTAATTTATGTACAGTCACTACAGTTTAGGATAAGGGATAACATTCTGCGTTTAACGTTAATTTCATAACCTTTCATCGCCTGAAATGTTGCACTATTAGAGATATCGGAATCTAGCCATCGATGTCTTTGAATTTGCTTTCAATGGATTCGTCCTTAAATTTTATAAGCACTCAGTCCGGGAATGCCCCGTCTTCCAGCTCATTTCTTCAAAGTGTTGACGATGTAAATTTTTTTACCATTCCCGTTGCGCCGTTCATCAAACCACCAGAATTGACATGTTTCGTCGTAACATAATTCGTAATCTCTCAGTTAATGCTATTGTATGCAAGATTCCGCTGCATTTATTTACATTTGCAGAAGTAACATTCTTGGATGATCTTTTTCCATACCTAGCGAAACTCGTCTTACTGAGTAAGTAATGTATATACAATGTGATTATGCTATCTCATTTTTGTATCATTTTCGTCCATTAATTTTGCTGTCGGGAATATTCTTAATGCTGCACCAACTACAAACTCTCAGAATAGAGGAATTCTCCTTCGCTCGCATAGTATTTCTTATTGAGGAATTGCTATGTCGCCAAATCGTAAATTATTTAATAGGTCGATAAACTCTGTATCGTCCTTCTGCCTTATATTCGTGACGAGTTCGGAGATTGAAAATTGGTACCAAGAATTAATATCTGCAATGTGATTGTAATAATCACGCCACTGTAGTTGTACAAAACAACAACGTTCTTTTACCGGGGATAGCTATATGATGTCACCAAATACAAGTACATTTATGCGATATATTTCTTCGCTGGTTTTGAATTTTTACAGTCTGTGTTCTCAATCCTCATTTGTATAGTTTACCTTGGCACGTTTACCTGTTACGTCGAGATGGGTTTTTGCGGTTTCGTCATGACATAACCTCGTCTATGTCTAAATTACGAAGGTCTAGGCCACGTCGAGCGCTGTCGCGTGAACTATCTGAATTGCAAATTTTATTAAGTATAATTTGAATTTTATAAGAGTGTCTGTATATACGAGGATACTCTTTTCTGTAACCGTGATAAAATTAATTAGTCGCGTACCGATGATAAATTGTATTAAAAATTAATGAATATTCCTAATTTTTGCATTAAATGAAAATAAATGACACGAAATTGTAACGATAAATAAACATGTAATTGAATTTTAGACACTTCGTATTAATTTAACTAACCAGTTTAACAAAACATTTAACGAAACCCTCTAAAAGACATTTAAAATACAATTACATAAAATAATTAAATCGCAAGCAGTGCAAACTCATGGTATAGATAGAGAATATTGAGAATATTTAAATAGAAAATTAAGCGTTGAAATTGGATCACGTAGATGCTATTTTCGGCAGAAAGCAGAGCTGTAGACTCTTTGTAGATGCAATGACTTTTATGATATCTTATTCTTTCCATTGACTTGTTAAATAGACATAAATTGTTAGCTCATAACGAATGGTATGCTTGGAAAAATTTTAGTAACAATTATATTTGTAATATTTGTTATATGCGAATAGTGTTATGGTACGTAAATGATTATTTTTCACGTAAAACCATACCCTGTAATGATTGATGATAAAATTATATTTTTCTATTATAAATTTGTCTAATGATGACGTTCCCTGTTAGAAAATAAGTTACGTTAAAAAAATAAAAAATTTCTCGGCAAAGCAATCAACGAATAAACATGTGATTAGTAACCAGTAACGAACTAGAAACTAACATCTTCCGTATTAACTCCGTTCATTTAATTATTTTCCTTTCAGAGAATACGGGAAAATGTTTCGCATAAGGATTCTAGGATTTAAAGGACTAAAAAATGTGGTAATAAGATTTAAAGAAAATGCAAAAGGCAGTTTTGTTTTTTCAAATAAAATTAACCTATTTTTATCCGAAACTATATTAATTTAGCAGATATTTTAACTTGAATTTATCATATTTAACGTATGCAGTCAAGGAAAGCAACATCTGTAACATTTTTCTTGAGAAAAATTTTTCTTTCAAATCTTTTTTTTTGTTATACAATTTTTATAGTATGCTTAAAGTACAATAAGAAATAACGGTAGTCTATACATGTTATATAATATGTAAATAAATTTGCCCAGGCTTTGCCTATCCGTACTTATTAATTTTCCTGACCTTGTTGACAACGTAAATGCAAATACACAAGCAAGAAAAATAATTGAGATAGGTGTATCTGAATTAAAGTATATATTTTATCTCACATTATGATCATGTAACATAACAGATTCAAATCTTTTACGAGTGCGAACAGTGTTTGTAACGATCGCTAACTAGCAACAGCTAAGACTGGATGCGGCGCTATCGAGGCCCTCGATAATACGCGCAACAGTTAGCAGTCATCACAAGAATTTATATTTTTTTGTCTTTGTAATCAACAAAAATAAAATATCACTGTGGAAACTTGAAAGTGACCATTTGATTGTGCAACAAAACTTACGATGAAGAAGCTGTATCTGTACCTTGTATTGGAATTATGCGTGCTGACCATGTCGCAAAGAACTGCCTTGGATACGTCGATTCTTAATTTCATCTACCGTGGATATCGTAATTGGTTAACGCAATCCTACGGTACGTCTGTTTTAGTTTATTTCGTGTTACGTCTTTATGCAGTAATATCATTTTCTTCTGGTTAGAGAGATGCTTTTTGGAGGAAAATTGAATTATTGTGAATCTTATTTTTCATAGACTAATGTTTCATTGTGAATATATATATTTTCGCGATAAAATGATAAGTTGACGAAATTTTTTCCGGTAAAAGTAGACAAAAGCTTGCACAGCACGGATCATTTTTCTTTTAACATATAAATATTGTAGAGATTATATTTTCAAGTAACATGCGCTATGAATTCTGTGGCACCCTCTTCTGGTTCTTGAGATGGGGAATTTTGTAAACAGTACTTATTTCGAAATTCGTAACGAAACTAAACAGCAGTCCTGAAGTGTATTAAAAGTGACGAACTGCTAGGTAAATGTGAAATCTAAAGATGTCTGTATAGCATTTCCATTTGTTCTTAAAATACTGGTCAGTCTTGTTCTACGAGTATAAGAGGCAGCAATCTGATTGTGATTTCAGATGGAAATTGGGTTTTAGTTAGGTTAGGGACGGGGTGCGCGGGAAAAGTTGATACCTCGCCACTGAACGCCTTTACTTTATAGCATAAATCTTGAAAATATACAGTAGCTCACGAAAGTTTTCACGTGCTATTAAAACTCTAGACAATTAAAATACGCACGTTAAATTTAAGAAGTGAAAACAATGCTCTTGTTACTATAAGATACAAGTACCAAGATTATCTGTATATTTAAAATTTGGAACAAATCCGATAACGTTTGTAGAAGTTTTGAAATCATTCGTTGCAATTACTTGATCGGAGTTTTAACATATCGCGTGTAACGTTACATCACAGATGAAGTATTTTTGTAAGTTGTTTTAAAATGACTATTTTGTAGGCACAACAAATGAGGATCGAATGTCTCAACTACGTAATAAAAATAATTTTCAAAAGGAAATTCCAATACACGTCCCTTTTCCTTGCAACGTTACAGGTAGTTAACCAAATTTATGATTATTGTTATCAAATACTTCATGGTATCACTTGTAAATATTACATCGTCGTATTTATTCCTTTAAATCATTATTCATTTTAAATCGCAGATTTCTTTTATTTCCAATAATTTTTACAATTTATCCTAGAGACAATCAGTAAATTTCTGTGGCAGCAAACTACAACTTGTAGTGGATACAAGAATTTCAATGTGATTTTGAGTTCATTCATAGTTTTGTCCTATTAATATCATTTTTTAAGATACATATGTAACATTACAAGTTCCTCACCACACTGTAGTTTAAGAATAGTAAAATTGATGCTTATCTTTTGAAGTTCATATGTATTCTAATGTATTTACTTTAATTTGTTTAGCCGGCAGGTCGCCAAAAGTTCCCGAGTCGGTTCACCATTTAAAACCAGGAGACATAGATGTCATTGCTGCAATGGGTGATTCCTTGACAATCGGCGCGGGAGTTACTTCGATTTATACGTTCGAAGTGAACATTGAAAATAGAGGCATAGTGGGTAGTATCGGTGGTCAAGGAACTTGGCGAGAGTACCTGACTCTCCCTAATATTCTTAAAGTATGTTCATTTTTTACATCTGCATTGTTTATGCACATGATTTGTGTTATCGCCATAAATGCGAATACTGAAATCTTTCATAGTCCGATTTTTCTATATGCAGGAATTCAATCCTAAATTAATAGGTTATTCACTTGGAGACGCTATAAGTACTGATCCAGCTGCGCAGTTAAACGTCGCCGAAGCTGGAGCTATGTCTAAAGATATGACTTTCATGGCGACATATCTGGTCAATAAAATAAAAGATGATCCGAGGATAGATATCAACAAACATTGGAAGGTTCGTATGTTCGTAGACAAAATAATTATATACATATATATAAATGCCAATATGAAATTGGACAAATTTTTTCTTTCTTTAATCAAAATTTATAATTTCATTTAATATTTAATCGTTTAAGCAATAGTATCTACATTTTTATGTTTTCCAGTTGATTTCATTGATGATTGGAAGTAATGATTTTTGCATTAATACGTGTGCAACATCTCCATGGTCTATGTTAAATGATCACAAAATAGATTTAATTCATACTCTTAGAATATTAAGAGACAATTTACCAAGAACTTTTGTTGCTCTTATACCACCACCTCACTTAAAGGAACTGGTTGCTGCACACCAAGGAAGAGAGCCATTCCTGTGCTATTTGTCATCCATGATTGAATGCTCATGTTTGTTTGCTTTACAATTTAGAAATCAAAGACCGGAATATTATAAAATAATGGAGAGGTTTGTATAATTTACTGAATTTATGAAGCATTTTAGATATTTTGTATTTACATATGCAATTTATAAGGATTTTGTTATATCATACTTTATATTTAATCTTAGTAATTATACATAAAAGGGGCTACTATTCCCATTTTAATGAAGCTTAAGTATGTTGTGAAACTCAACATTTTTCCTATAGGGGGTAAACTCACTTAGTTTCCGAAATATTTAGAGAAAGCTGCTGCTACTACTATGTTTTTTTTTTTTTTATTTAATTGTTGAAATTACAATCAATTCTCGCGTTGAGAATTTTCTCGCAGTGACATGGCTGTTTATTTACAATAAGTTAATACTTATTATAGATAGGTATAATTTATAAGTATTATAAGTAAGTGCATATGCTTAATTTGGATAGTTAAATGAATCTAACGTTTAGGTCTAGCGGGTAGTACCTCTTCAGCCTGCGAGTCTGGTCCGTCGTATCGAGTAGTCCAGTGATTAGGGGGTTTCGGTGTTTGTTGATTCTTTTGCTGTATCTGTCGCTATATTTTGCTATTTCCTCTTTGACGGTGGGTATCTTGAGGTCGCGCTGTATTGTTTCATTGGTTACATACCAAGGTGCGTCAATTAGGGATCTTAGCGTTTTCGATTGAAAGCGTTGGAGTATTTCAATGTTGGAGTTACTTGCTGTTCCCCATAGTTGGATTCCGTAGGTCCAGACAGGTTTTATTACGGTCTTGTAGAGGGTAATTTTATTCTGTATATTTAGTTTGGAGCGTCGGCCCGTGAGCCAATAGAGTTTTTTTAGTTTGTCCTTTAGTTGCTTCCTTTTATCTGAGATGTGTGTCTTCCACGTTAGTCTCCTGTCCAGGGTCATGCCCAGGTATCGGACTGTGTCCCTGCTAGGAACTGTTGCATTGTTGATGGTGACCTGGGGGCAGGTTTGTTTTCGGAGCGTGAAGGTTACATGTGAGGATTACTTTTCGTTAATTTTGAAGCCCCATTTTTGAAACCACTTTTCCATGAAGTCGAGACTTCGCTGGAGAGTGGATGAGGCTATTACCGGGTCTGCGTGGGAAGCTAATAGCGCTGTGTCGTCTGCAAATGTCGCTATTGTTATATCATTTGATATAGGTAGGTCGGCAGTGTAGATGGAGTACAGTAGGGGTCCGAGGACACTACCTTGGGGTATGCCGGCTTCTATTGGGAATGTTGCGGAAGTGGCGTCTAGGTATTTAACCATGAATTGCCTATTGGTTAGGTAAGATTTTAGGATGGAGTAGTAGGGGTGGGGTAGGATCTTTTTAAGTTTGTATAGTAGCCCTTCCGGCCATACTTTATCGAATGCCTGTTGGATGTCTAGGAAAACCGCTGAGCAATATTTTTTCTTTTCGAGTGTTTGGCTGATCGTATGAGTTAGGCGGTGGATTTGCTCTACTGTAGAATGATGTTTTCGGAAGCCGAATTGGTGATCTGGGAGTGTTTTCAAGTTCTCTAGGATTGGAAGGAGTCGGTTCGTGAGCATCTTCTCGAATAGTTTGGACAGGGTAGGTAAAAGACTGATTGGGCGATAGGAGCAGGTTTCGTATATCGGTTTACCGGGTTTAGGGATGAGGGTAATCAATGAGATTTTCCAAGCCTTAGGATAGTGTTCAGGCGAAGGATAGCATTAAAAATCGATGTGATGAGTGCTATCCCTTTTGTGGGAAGTTCCTTGATTGCTCTATTGCCTATTAGGTCGTGTCCTGCTGCTTTCTTGGGGTTTAGGCGACTGATTGTTTCTATAGTCTCAGCAGAGGAGAAGGGTTCGATAGGAGGGGACATTTGGAAGGGGGTGTGCAGGTATTCAGTAACGTCCGCGGCGGTTTGGGGGGAATGGGGTTTGAATACTTTTGACAAGTGTTTTGCAAACAGGTCGGCTTTTTCTATGGGGCTTCGCGCCCATCCACCTTGCGGACGGCGGATAGGTGGGATTATTTGTGGGGGGCGGGTGAGTTTCCTGGAGGCCTTCCATAGTGAGTAGTTGGCGTCGGCTGTGGGGGATAAGCTGGCGAGGTATTTATGGAAACAGTCGTTTTTATAGTTTCTTAGGGTTCTGGATAGCTTTCTAGTTGCGTTGTTAAGTTTGCGTTTGTCCTCCGGTGTTCTATGGGTCTGCCATACTCTTCTTAGTCTTCGTTTTTCTGCTATTTTTTTAGTATGTAATGGGGATATTCTTGTTTGCTGTTAGATGGCTTTGTCGGTGTGGAGAGGCGGATTGCGTTTATTATGCTCGTGTTTAAGTATTCCGTGGCTGCTTCGATATCTTCCTTTGTTTTTAGTGGGGTGAAGGCTGAGGTTGAGTGTGTAAAGACTTCTCTGAAGAGCTGCCAGTTGGTGTGTTGGTTGTGAATGGTGCCATTAGGTGTATTCTCGATGATTGTTGAACTGACTGTTGCTATCACGGGAGAATGATCAGAGGAGAGATCAGCCGAGGAGTTGATCTGGACGTGTCTTGATGGGATATTTTTAGTTATGAAGAAGTCGAGAAGGTCGGGTATTTTGTTGGTGTCAGTGGGCCAGTATGTGGGTTCGTATGTTGTGAGGTAGTTCAGGTTGTTGTTTGTTATGCTGTTTAAGAGGTTTTTGCCTCTTGCTGTAACCAGTCTGCTGCCCCATTGGATGTGCTTGGCGTTATAGTCTCCTCCAACTATGAATCTGTTGCCCAGGGTGTCCAGGAAGTTATCAAAGTCTTCTTTGGCGATGGAGTGTCTGGGAGGGCAGTATACTGCTGAGGTGGTGATTGAGCCATGACAGTCTTCTATTGCCACGTTTGTTGCTTGGAGGTAGTCTTTCTGGAATGATGGGAGTTCGTAGTGCTTAATACTTGCTTTGATTATTATTCCGGTGCCACCGTGGGCCTTTCCGCTGGGGTGTTGGGTATGGTAGAATTTGTAACCGTTTATTTTCAGGTAGCTCTTGTCGGTGAAGTGGGTTTCCGACACGAGCATTACGTCGATTTGCTGGTGTTTTAAGAAGAGTTCTAGTTCAAGTTTGTGTTGCGCTAGACCAACTTAGCTTGTGTTGTGTTAGTAGCGATAGCAAGTGATTTATTTGCTCCGATTGTTTCTCTATTAGCTTTTCAAGCCTTGAGGAGTTGTCTGTGTTTGGTGGGTTGGGGTCACTGTTTTGGGGAAGGTTCCTTTGGCTGTTCGGGTTATTTTGGATGCCTTGTACTGCTGGGGCATGGGAGGTTGAGGCGGAGATGAATTTGGTAGGACTGTGCGTTTGGTTGGTTGAGGGGGTTGGGGTAGTCGTGAATTTCGGCGGGCTGGGTGTTTAGTTGGATACCTGTTTTGCTCTGAGCTTAGGGTACCTGTTCGTGTATAGTGTTTTATATGCTGGGCAGTCTTTGTAGTTGGCAGGGTGGTCCCCTTGGCAGTGGATGCATTTCGCTGGGGTTTCCGGTAATTTGGCGCACTGGTCAGTGGAGTGAGAGCCTGCGCATTTAACGCAGCGGAAAGTATGGTTGCAGTATTTCTGCGTATGACCGTACCTTTGGCACCTTTTGCACTGCACTATTTCTTTTTTCACGAGCGGTGGTTCGATCTTTACTATCGTGTTCATTAGGCGACTGATGTTATATATTTCCTTATTGTTCGGTTTTTGTTTAATGTCTAGGAAGAATAAGGATAACGGGTCTTTCGAGACTCTATGCCTTATATTACTTACGTTAACGACTTCGTGGCCGAGTTTTGAGAGTTCGTATTTGAGTTCGTCTATGTCTGCTGAGTGGTGTATGTTTCGTAGGACCACCCGGAAAGGCCTTTCCTGTTTGAGTTGGTAGGTGTGGAAGTTGGCGTTCAGGGTCCTGAGTGTCTTGGTGAGTTTTCCGTAAGCTTCTGGGTTCGTCGGTAGTATTTTCACCTTGTTGTTGCTTATCTTAAGGTTATATTCCTCCTTGCTGGTATCTCTCTCTGGGGACTTGGTCATTGTCTGTATGTCAATGACGTCGTCCACAAAAATTGGTGGGGGAGGGGGGATTCTCTGTGAGTGTTGGTTTGGTGGCGGTTCTACGATTTCCATGGCGTCGTTTGAGGATTCCAATACGGCGAACCTGTTGTGTGTGTTTATTTGCGTTGCTGTTTCTATTTTCCTCTTCTTTGTAGTGTTAGCGTCGTTAGTGCGGAGAGTTCTGCTACACTTCTGCCACGGATGGGGGGGTAGCTCGGGGTAGCTGCGAGTCTGCTCCGGAGAGCCTGGTCGCGGTTGCTGGGCCATCATCGAGCTAGTTAATTCGGAATGAACAACTAGTCGTGAGGCTGTGAGGCTAGTATTCGTGTTGGGGTTATGTGCGTGGGATTTTCTTCTCCCTAGGGGGTAAGGGGCACTTAGCTGTGTTCTCTTTCGACGGTTGGGCGACACGTGTTGTTTTCGAACTACGCTGGGCACTAGAGACACGTCTGCACGCTTCGGCACTCCACAGCGAACTGCTACTACTATGTTGAATCTGACTTATAAGGCATGGTGTGACCACACATCTACTGTTGTGTGTCTATAAACACATCGCTGCGACCTGCAAATAATCTCTATAACGGGCGAACTGTTTAATACTTATCCTACCTAACTACTATTCTAACTACCTCGAAAACGTAAAAAAACATTTTGAACGCACAAGTCTTACATATATCAGCGGTTGTCAAAAATTATACAAAACCGAACCCTATTATAGAAAAGTATCAATACTGAGCAATCCAGTCGTCGCACCGTGAGGAGGCTGACTGCCATCAGACTTTAACGACGACCTAATTGAAAGACCGATCTACATTCAATACGGATTGCGCTCTTGAACACGCATTTAGTTTTGCAACCTTCAACAAGTGATTCATGTACACACTTTTGAGCAAATACGAATTGGCCAACCATTTTTTGCTAGAACGCACAGTTTTTGAAAAACTCAATTTTGAGAAAAAATGTAAGAAAAATTCAAATTCGCAACTTCGCGAACGTTTTGTTTTTTTACATTAGTAGCTATCGAGATGTGTTTTGGACAAAAAATACTGTGAGCTCTCTTGAATAAAATGATATGTACTGTTATTGTATTATAGACATTTAAATATGTATAAATAATGATTAAAGCGAGAAGAACGCTTAGAACGTGTCATTTTTTTGCTTAGATTTTCCAACTTATTTCAAAA